>NC_134486.1:105047406-105392406 GCF_040206685.1 Ascaphus truei
ATAGGTTGTTTCGGTGTAGGTATAGGGCAGTTGAGATATATATATATAGGGTAAATAAGATATCCAGATGCAGAATGTGAGACAGAGAGAGGGTGGGTGAGAGACAGAGAGAGGGTGGGTGAGAGACAGAGAGAGAGGGTGAGAGACAGAGAGAGAGGGTGGGTGAGAGACAGAGAGAGAGGGTGGGTGAGAGACAGAGAGAGAGGGTGGGTGAGAGACAGAGAGGGTGGGTGAGAGACAGAGAGCGAGACACAGAGAGAGAGACACAGAGAGGGGAGTGAGACAGAGAGGGACAGAGGGGGGAGCCTGTCTCTCCCCTACCTCTGTTCACCTCCCCCCCTTACCTCCGTTCACCTCCCCCCCTTACCTCCGTTCACCCCCCCCTTACCTCCGTTCACCCCTCCCCCTTTATCTCTGTTCACCACCCCCCCTTACCTCCATTCACTCCCCCTTTGCATCACCTCTCCTGCACGTTGACCGCCCCGCGGGGCCTAAACGGGAGGCCGCAGCAAGAGCTGAGCGAGGCGCCTGCTGCAGGGGGGAATAAATCTGGGACCCGACAGCCCGACATGGCGCTGGTGGCACCGGGTTCGGTCCACCGTAGCCTCCTGCTCCGGCTCTGCAGTGGGTAGTGTGTGTCCCCCCCTCCTTCCCCCGGTACCTGCTCGGGCCCGGCCCACTGCAGCATCCCGGAATAGCGGCCCCTGCTTTGCCCTGCTCCCCTCGCCGGCATGTCCCGCAGTGCGCGGCCAAACAGGTTTGCAGGCTGCTTCTTCCCCCCACCCCACGGCGGCACTCCTGTCCCCTCCCCCCCCCACCTCATGCGGCGGCTGCGCCATCATGAAGATAGCTGGCGGGCATATTTTAAGCTTTGGGGAGGCAGGGTGGGTGGGAGGCACGTGGTGAGGTCCCCCCCGCGTACGCCAACCGGGCTGCAGCAGTGGGGACCTCCCGCCCCGGGCAGCGATCGGTGGATCGAGGGACAGGAGGAGGGGAAGGGGACAGGAGGGGAAGGGGACAGGAGGAGGGGAAGGGGACAGGAGAGCTAACGCAAAGGTGGAGGCGCTGAGGGCAGGAGCAGAGGGCCGCGGTGGGGAGTAGGGAGCCATGTGGGGACCAGGAGGCAGGGAAGGAGCAGAGGGGCCGCAGCATGGAGAGATTGGAGAGTACTTACTCTCTGTAGACGGACGTTCACAGAGGTACACAATTGGAGACTTTATAAGGTGAAATTATAATAGGCTTTATTGTGCCTTTTCCTTTTCATCAGGAAATCATCCAAACACAGGGGGGGGACAAAGCTTCTATTCACTTGGGAGTATTTCTAGTGAAATCCTATGCAATTAATTCACATCTCCCTTAATAAAGCATGTCTCGCAGCCCCAAAACATATAGCATGAAATAAGCAGTCTCTTAATAATGAAAGTCGTATCTGTTAGCTGCTGTAGAGTAAGCTTCTCTGCTCTCCTGGAACCGCACCCGTGCGTGCACAGAAAATCAGCATCCAGGTTTAGAAGTCTTATTTGGTGTCTTGCAATCAGCTATGCTGGGCAGAGCTCAAGACCGGTCAGCTCCAGAGATGTGTGTTCTCTTGGTCAGTCTCTCCTGGGAGACTCAAGAACACTGCTCTGTCTTCAAAGTTCAGCTCTCAGTCAGAGCTAAGGAGTCACTTCCTGTCTCAAAGGCAGGCTTTTTCTACCACCTGTAATCAGGCAGGTGGTGTTAGTTAATTTGCTACCAGCAGTTAACCACCCCACTGCTGGATTAGAGGCACATTTGTGAACAGGGATAAGTCCCCTGTTACACTCTCCAACAGAGCTCCAGGCAGAAAGAATGGCCGCTCGTTGGGGGCGGGCTCATATAGAGCCTGGCCGCGTGCCCACAAAGTCTGGGAGTGCGCGCCAATCAGCTGTCAGGTAGGGGGATTTTTTTTTCTTTTCAGCGTGAGCAGGGAAAATTTCAGCGCGAGCAGGGAAATTTAAAAAAACAAACACGTGTGCTGCTTGGGCCAATATTTACTCGCCCGGAGGTTAAATCCACTCGCCCCGGGCGTGTAAATGTATATGATTGTCGAACACTGTATATATAATATATATATATATATCTCAAAAACTAATAGACGATACTGTTCTGTGGCTAAGTAAATGCTTTTATCTGTGTGAGCTTTCAAGATACACTCATCTCTTCTTCCGGTGGTGTTACAATGGATAAAGCAAGAAAGGGTTTGACTTAAAAACAGTGCATCTTGGAATGTATATGTGACTGAAGCCTATCCCTCCCCCTGTGCAGTATGCGATGTATGACTTAAGGTGTTAAATGGTCCTTGAATGTAAGTGATGTAACAGTATGTGTGTGTGTATGTACATAAATATACATTTATAAAGCGCCCACAGTGCATACAGCGTTTTACAAAAGGTGTGTGTGGAGTGGGAGTGTATACCAATGGTGTGGGTAGGTGTAGAAATTTAAGAGGGTGTTGCATTACTATTAGTGTCTGTAGATACTATGTGGTCCCTATTAGTATATAGGGATGGAATTACATTGTGTATTTGTATGTGTAAGAGACAGCTGTGTTCATTCATATAGAGTAGTATGTATAGACATGGCCTTTAGCACTCATGGGAATAGAGTTCTCGTGTCAGTAGTGACTCATGAAACTGCGGTCTCGGTTTAGGCCACCGCTAAGTGTCCCGAACAGTTGCATAAATTTGTATTCTTGCTTTATCCATTGTAACACCGGCGGAAAAAGAGATCAGTGTATCCCGAAAGCTCGCACAAATAAAAGCATTTAGTTAGCCACAGAACGGTATCGTCTATTTGTTTTTTATTATTCAACACGGTACAGATGTGTGTATATATATATATATATATATAATATATATATACACACACATACACATACATACAGATACACACACGTCATCACGGAAAGTGGTCAAAATAACCAGCGCTGCACAGAAAGTATAGAGAAAAAAGCTTTTATTAATCTAAACTGGCACTTGTTCGCCCAATGTTTCATTCCCCAGGGGGACTTCCTTCAGGGGTGATCCCTACTGTTTATTGTTTCTACCAAGCACCACAATTACCCAGTGAGTGCAGCAATTTTGTGTGTATATACACATACATACATACACACACACACTTTAATGGAGCAATCCAGGCCGTTTTTCTTTTCTTAATTTTTGTTCACGTTTTTATACAGGATTGAACGGAGTTTCCACGGAACTAAACCCCATTAATTTCAGCTCCGGGGACTCCTGCTTCCAGAGATACTTACCTCTGATGGGGGTGCCGGTATCTCCTGCAGTTTAAAGCTCCCACGTCACCTTGGCCAATAGGAAGCTGCACTGGATGACGTCACAACTTCCTATTGACTCACCGGGCCTGGGAGCTTTGAAAATCAGCCATAATGTGAACCCTAGGGTGGCACCCGGCACCCGATACGGAGGTCTGTATCTCCAGAAGCAGGGGGCCCCCGGGGCTGAAATTAATAAAGTCCAGCGCTGGAGACCCCCTGCTTCAAGCCTGTATTTTTTTTTTTTTTTTAAATGAACGAAATTAAAAAAATAATTAAAAAAACGCATGGATTGCCTTTTCAATGTACTATTCTAAAAATTTTAAAATATTGTACCTTTAAACAACTTAAGAGGCATTTTTATTCCTTGTATATGGGCAATCATAAACAGTTGTGATCATTTCATTACCTCTGAACTTTCACTGCTAGGGTCTATACACTAGTATTTCAAACCTCTCATGTAAACACAGACTTGTATTTGATAAAATAATATCACAGTGTGTTAAGAATCGGGTGTGAAATGTAGAGCATCAAAGAACTGACATTTCAAGGCTCTAAATTCCCTTACAGTGTTTCAGGACTTAGTGTGCTGGGGTCCAGATATAGAGCTACCTCTCTATTGCAAATCCTTTAGAACACCAGGCAGTTCTAACACAGAATGTATAATGCAGTGAGGTACTGGGCAGGGGTTACTCGGTAAAAAGGCACTTTTATTTATCCAAATGGTTGCTTTTAAGCCTGCATTGACTCCGCCTTGGATATCAGTATCCAGATTGTCCCCGACCATTACACAGTCCTCAGGTTTCACCCCAAGGAGGTTACAGCAGTGGAGGAAGATAGAAGATGCCGGCTTCTCCTCAGTGTGCTCTCCTCCCACCACAATGGCATCAAAGAAAGGCGTGGCACCACAAGCCTCAATTTTCTCCCTCTGGACCTGCCTATCTCCATTAGTTAAGAGGAGCAAGAGTACCGATTTTCGGAGTTCAATGAGCATGTCTTTGGTGCTTTCTGATAGTGTCATGAGATGCAGGCGCCTAGATTTCCACAGTGTGTAACACTCTCTGGCCACATCCTTGTATTCTCCTGGCCTGATTTCTTGCATGGCTTCCTCCCAGTGCAAAACCCGGAGATCATCAATGGTCATCTTAGAAGGATCAAGAGCCTCGTGAAGGAGCTTTGCTTGGAACTTGTCACAAATGATACGAGCTTGTTCTTTCTTGTACCCATTTTTATCTATCAGTAGTTTCATCACCTGAAAAAAATGTAAAAAAAAACAAAAAAACACTAAATAGTAATAATGCAAAAGTAGCTGATGAAAGTCTTAGTAACTATATACAGGACAGTGGAGCAGGGCCTAATGCAAGATGCAAATTCCATTCTACAATCCAGGGCAACTCTTACACAGTTGAGATTAGTATAAGTGGTTGGTAATGCACAACAGATATTTGTGACATTTGGACCAGTGTGTGTATTACAGATAATGAGTTAATATCTTTTGGCTGGGATGTTAATAATATTTAACCTGAAACTCACTTTGGAATTTAAAGCCAAAATAACACCTTTTTTGCACGCCACAAAGATTAAACACTTAAAAACATGTTTAATATATAGCCTGTGAACTCACTCATACGTATCTAACAAATGAGATCCTGATGAAGATAATTCTTAAGGACACGACTGTAAAAGGGACAATATTTTGTTGAGAAAGTATATTCGGTGTGGTTACTATGTTAGAAACAGCATCTCACAATGTCACATGGTAAAAGCATGGAATAGCAAATACCCCTTGTGTTAAAAATGTATGGAAAGGTAAAGTAAAACAATGTTTGTATCTCCTTCACAAAAAAAAATCTTCTCGGGGAGACAGGAAAAAAAATTCTTACTGTTTGAAATAACTGTTCAATCTAAATGTAAAAATTTAAATATGTTACGTTTTAAAATGTATTTTTTTTTTTTGTAACCGGTACTGAATAAAATGTCTGCAACCAATATTCATTTTTCAGTAATTGGAACTGCGATTTTAACAACCAAAAATGTGAATCACGGTAAAAAAAAAACAACAATTGCTTTTTAAAAGGGGATATCAATATAAAAAAAAAAAAAAACGTTTTCTTAAATAGAATATCTCATAATGCTGCATAAAAACTAAGATAAGGGCAAATAATTGACATTACCTCATCTATTGCTTTCTTGTTAGCTCCAGATGTATCAATCAATGTATTGTCCAAGTCAAAAAATACAGCTTTAATACCATGCAGCAACATTTCTGAGAGCAAAGACGCGGTGCACAAGACCTGCAGAGCAGCGGGGTGTTGTAGAAATACAACTGTTGTCTTATGCAACCTCTGAATTTCTGTCACTCTAGGAAAAAGGTTAATTAAATAAAATTAATGTGTTAAAAAATCATTTCCTTGCAAGAACATAGCATTACATTACATTAATACGAACATGGTGACATCACATTTATGTGGCTGTGGCTCATAAGAAAAGTCTCTTCCGTAGACGCTTGACTGAAGTTAATATATGTAAGGAACACTATAATTATATTGTTAAATTCTGTGGAACCCTCTCTAATAGAGCGTCTGAGATCAGATGCATTGTAAGGAACCCCAACCCTCTCTAATAGCGCGTCTGAGATCAGATGCATTGTAAGGAACCCCAACCCTCTCTAATAGCGCGTCTGAGATCAGATGCATTGTAAGGAACCCCAACCCTCTCTAATAGCGCATCTGAGATCAGATGCATTGTAAGGAACCCCAACCCTCTCTAATAGCGAGTTTGAGATCAAATGCATTGTAAGGAACCCCAACCCTCTTTTTATTTTTTGCAAAAATTAGGCTCTAGCACTGATAACAAAGCGCAAGATCACTAGGGGATATATAATAAAATAGTGCAAAAGATCACAAATTGGGGGGGGAAAAGTAGTAACAGAGGAGTGAAAAAAATATCTCTCACTCACATGTTTAGAAGATCATGGAATGTAAGTAGAGATAAATCTCTAGGTCAAATGATCCTTGATCCAAGTAAGCTCGGTGCAAAAAACTCTAAATATATGAGGGAGAAAAAAAAAAAAAAAAAAAAAAAAAAAAAAAAAGAATAGTGCAAAATGGTTTAAGCAACAGAAAGAAAAAGAAGTAACGCACTTACAAGAAGAAAAAAGGTTTTCTGTCGCAGAGGCCTCACGCGATACCCCGGTATTTAATTGAAATGCCTTGGGGAAGATCGCGGGCCCTCTCCCCCGCCCCCCCCCCCCCCACAGAAAAATCTCCAGCCCCCCAGTTTGCGCACCCCTGCCTTAAAGATCAACATCTGTGGTCTTTCAGGCAGGAAATCTCTCAAAACGGACTCCCGTTTCAAAATATGCCAGTGTTTACTAACAATGTTACTAATTTGCATGGCATCTTCACTATATTGTGTTAGGAATATGCGTATTCCTTTTCTATTTTTGTCTCCATTTTGTTATTTCAGAATTTCAGATCGATCCAAATTACTTACTTTCAAGAGTGCCGATTTAACCTCGTCACTTAGATATCGTCACTTACATAATGTCTTTTGAGGATTTTTTTCTCCAAAATTGAGGATTGTTGTAAAAAGGTAGTCAAATCTGTAGTTTCTTCTGATCCTTCTAAATTGGCTATATAGAATGTGGGACGTCCAATTTTTATGATGGCAGCTTGTTTTAAGCACATAGTTGTTAGTATCAACTTCTTAAAAGAAGGTCTTAGTGTTAACTACCTGTTTGTCTACATATAGAATGAGGTCCAAGAATTCCACACTAGATTTACTGTGTTTTGATGTAAACTGATGATTAAACGGATTATTATTAAGATACAGATAAGATTCTCCCAATATATCATCTTTGTCTTTCCAGATGAAAATTACATAATCAATATAGCGCCGCCATAGGACCAAGTTTGCGCCAGGTGGATTATTGTTGAGGATATAATCCTTTTCCCATGCTCCCATAAATAGCTTAGCACAGCTTGGCGCAAACCTGGTACCCATAGCAGTGTCCCTGATCTGTAAATACAAATGACCCTCAAACCAAAAGAAGTTATGTTTTAAAATGTCATTAATCCTGACCACCAGAAATTTAGTCTGGTCAGACTTCAAAAGATCAGCTTTTGTGAGGATCTTTTTTATTGACTCATAGCCTTGTGCGTTGTCTATTACGGTATAAAGGGACCTTACATCACGTTGACCAAATAGAATCCTTTCAAGTTAGGCCATTCATGATATTAATCCCCTGAGTGGTGTCTTTCAAGTAGGAGGGGAGTACACTAACATTCTTGGACGAAATGGTCTATAAACATAGAGAGATTAGAAGTACTAGAATCTATCCCTGCTATGATAGGTGTGTGTGGGTCTTGAATTAAAAAAAAAAAAAACATGCGTAGTTTAGGGAAAAGGTTAAATACAAATTTGAATTCATTTTCACTTAAAATACCCAAATCTTTGCCTTGTATCAAAAATTTATGTACAAAACAAAAAAGAGCTAGACAGCACTCAAGCTGGTTGTACTATAGAAAACAGCTGCAGGGTGCTACTGGGAACAGGGAGGTCCCTAATACCCCCAAACAATATCATAGAACAAGGGGGTTCCCACGTATGACATGTTTCAATTTTAGTAATCTTGTACTTGTTATTAAATTTTGGATTTGGCATAATCCCATATTTGTTATCATTTTGCGGCAGCGAGCGCTGGGAACCCCCTTGTTCTACAAAAATGTATGTAGTTCCGCAAGAAATAGATTAGTCGTCAGCGTTTTTTTTTTTTTTGCATTTCTCCGATTGGATATGTCTGTGTCGTGATGTCATCACATTAACTATAAGAGTGATTTCATCCACTTGAGAATAGTCACCTGATGGAGCTCTTCAATGAGTGAAACGCTTAGGGTTTTGGATTACTGCAAAGACTTGACCTGTATATGAGTTAGCAGCAGCTGTGTAGCCCTGTGTACCTCAATGAATGTGACATCATTGAACTGGGCGGCCCTGCGACAATCAGCTTGGCAGACGGAGAGGAGTACCACAATTCGGCGTTCTTCCCCCTGCGACTCTGCATAGTCAATCTGTGTTTGACTCAGTCTTCTTGTAAGTGCATTACAGGTGGTCCTCGCTGTCATTTCACTTTAAAATGAACGGCATATCCGACGCGTCACAATGCAATCCAATGGGACGGTTTTCCGACGCCTGAATGCTTTATTCGACGCTCACTGCCACTGATTAACATGGGACTCACTTTCCAACACTTTCACTATCCACCGCTACTTTCCAGAACGAATTCTGTTGGATAACCGAGGACCGCCTGTACTACTTTTCCTGTTACATAAATCGTTTTGCACTATTTTTGTTTCTTCCTTTTTCCTTATATATTTGGAGTTGAACCTATAGTTTGGTGGAACAGAAGGCCTGAGAGCTCCGCGATGGTATGGGGAGGCATCAGGACAGGCTCTCCATGATGGTTCTTCTGTTAGCGCGGGGCCTCCATCCTATGAGGATCCTAGGGCAGCCAGGATGGTCCACACAGGCAACTCAGTTTTCAAGGAACACACCAGAGATTATACAACTCGGTATTTATTTGTGTACAGCATTGATATCACAGGCTCCATTCCCTGAAGGCAGTACCCAGGGCTTGAGGCCCTAAGCACCCCTCCTTAGCACACCTTACCCCCTAACAGGGCAAAGTCTCTGCCCCCTCCTTTCCAGGAGAGGCTATATTGGTGCTTCCTCCACGCAGGGAGGTGAGCACCGAACTCACTCCCAGAAACACTTACTTTAACCTCTAGAGGAAAACCTCCTCCTTCCCAGGGGAGTGGCTTGTAAACCAGGCTCCTATCAAACATAACCCTTGTAATACCAGGCTAATCCTGAACTGTATTAGCTAACATACATATAATTACATAACCAGGCCCTGCAGGATTTGCTCCCAATACTGGCCACTCTTTACTGGGACTTACAGTGCTGGAGGGGTCAGAGAATTAGTGGCCATGGGGAACTTGGCTACACCCTCCCTCTGGTTTTTTAAATCCCTTACAAGCCCGCATGAGGGCATAACATCCCACCACATTTTTATACAATAAAAATACAATGGCAATCAACATTATAACATTGGCATAACTGACCACCCTTGATGGAGTAACCTTTACCCTAGTTAACAGTACTGTGACCGGTCAGTAATAGTGAGCTGGATCTGGCTTGCGCACAAGGTTCCCTTCACTATCCGGTACAGTGATCGAATAGCAGCGCTTGCGTCCAGACTCCACCCGGTCTAGGTGAATGTTGCGGGCTACCTGACACACCTTCATGGAGATAGCAAGCCCTATCTTACCAGTAATGCATGCTGCTGCTGGGCCTTACCTTCATATAATCTAACATGGCTTGCGTGCACCCACTCATCCCGGTAAATCTCTGCTGACATTAGAGACTCAGGAAGGATATGATTACGAAATTTCTGGACCAGGACCCTATCACGCGGCTACTTTTGGTTAAATTATGCCCGTATGCTTGACCTGGCAATACCCAGTATATTGGTCCATCCCACAGAGACTCACTAACTGGTTGCTCTCCCCCTGGAGAAGAGAAAAGGCCTGCATCCATTTTAGCACAACGCTCCCGCATGATTTCAGCTTCCTGCTCAGGAGTGAACCGGCCATCCTCCCACCAGTGATCTGTGTGGGAACCTCTCTCAAGCACGAACCCGGTCCATTGCAGATGCGGCACATGCCCTCTATATAATGGATCCCACCACGGTAATGGGTCCCTCCCTTCAGACACTTTAGCTTTCACTGGGGGAAACCATCACCTGGGGACCAGGGCCTGTATCGGTTGTCACAGTCAGCTCCTCGGGGACTGAGGTCAGGGCTGGAGGAATGGTCAGAACGGGGCAATGGGGCGAGTCCTGCACCTCAAAGTCTCGTTCCGCCGGGCATTTAGTGTCCTGCATCCAAGCTTTATCGGCAGCCGGAAAGGTCGTCCGCATTAGGGCCTTCAACTGTCCTCGCCCTGGAGCAGGAAAAGTAGCAGCCGAAGGCTTGGTAAGACCCCCCATGTGCCGGGTGGCAGAGGGCCTAACCTTCTTGTCATGCTCCTGCTTACGCACCCTGCACTGCAGTAAGAAAAGGTTCTCCGTAGAGGAACTCACTAGTGCAGCAGTGGCGGTTGCAGGATCTGGAAGAGAAGCAGTACCAGCCGGTACCGTTAGCGAAGATTCCAATGCGTTGATCTCGTCCAGGCGCTCGGCGTAGGCAGCAGCCATATAGGCCATGGCTCGATCTCGGGCCTTACAAATGGCTTTACTCTGCAACCATAGCTGGGACATTCCTCCAGGGACAACGGCCCAGCGGTGATCGACGTCCCGAATCGACACCCCATGGTAGATGTCGGGGCTCGAGATGGACAAATAGGTATTTACCTCGGGATCGTTGGAGGCCTCGTCTGACACCTCATCGACAGACGCATCCTCACTGTCCTGCCGGTAGCTTGCGGATCCAGCGGTGAAAGATATCTCCTGCGGGGCGCGGGGCACGAAGGGCGTGGCAGGCATCACTCGACCGTGCCTGTCCAGGCAACGGTTCGCCTCCTCTAAGGCGCAGATCGGAGCAGGAACTCACTGGAGAGCAGAAGGGGACTCACTCCGTGGCACACCGGCTGGTGTGGACTCAAGTATGTCCGCTGATAGTATTCTCTCCGCAGGGCTTGAGAGGCCACTTATATCAGTTCCCATAGCTCCCTGAGAGCCCACTCCAGAGTCCATACTTTTTGAGCTGTGGCTCTCATGCAGTATTTCAGAACCGACCAGGTTGTGAAACAGGGTCCAGTAGTCTGGCCGGTAGGTTTCGGATGGCTGTAGAGCCATATTCATCAGCACTTGGAGGAACCTGGTGATATTGGGCAGTCCCCCAGTGTGCAGCTGGGTCTTGGCAGTCTCCGCTCAAGGTCCCTGAGGCAGAGGTATGGTGCATTGTAATCCGAGCACCGGGAAGCAGATCCCAGTGTAGGTCCCACCCGATCGCACAACTGGCAGACCAAGTGGACAGAGTTCACCCCATCATTGGGAAGTAGTAGCAGACCTCCTGGGAGGGCAAAAGTGAGTGCCTTGCTTCACATTCATCGTCGGCAGCTAGTTGAGAGGGAGCGGTTAGGCGTACGTCTGTTCAGCAATACTACCACGAGTGACTGTGGCTAAGTCCCCATATCCGCTGCGCGGCAGTAGATAGACACGCCCTCAGCTCCTCCCTCTGGTAATTCAGCAGAACAGCTGTAGAGAACAGGGTGCGGCTTAGCTTTCGTGCCAAACCCGGATAATTCTGCAAAAAGGGCGCGGCTAGACTTCGCGCCAAGCCCAGACATTTGCAGACAGATTCTTGTAACTTTTGTACAAGTTGCCATGCGGTCTCCCGTTTTTGGTGGGAACCGACATTTTTACAATTGAAGAGAGCAGGATGCGGTTCCCTTTGGCGGGGACCACTCTAGTATTGTTACGCCGGAGTAGCCCGCAGACCAGACCTGTCCCTAGAACTGAGGTGGCAGGTATGAATACACACACCGACAGAGCGAGGGACGTGTCCGGGTTGTGGTATTAGATGGTGCCAGGCCAGATGGGGAGAATTGCGTGAGTACTTGCCAGTACCGTTTTTCCAAAAGAATGGTCATTGCCGTTGCCGAGATCAGGTGTAGAAGAATTATGGAAGGATTGAGGTGAGAGCCGTGGTCGAAGGGAGCCAGGAGGTACGTAAACAGGAACAATCCGAAGTTGAAAGCCAAAGGGGGAAGTCTGCCAAGCCGCGTCAAAACCGAGAGAATTAAAGAACAAGCACTGTGAAACACCCATACAAAAACTATGACGAGCGAGGAAGCACAAGACAGAGAAGGTATATAAAGCTGGAACAGCCAACCAGGAAAGGGGGCGTGCCTGGAGGAGCCCAGGGAGCTTCAGCGCATTGGCTGCTGTTCTTAGAGCCCAGGTGACACTCAGCAAGAGCCAGATTGTAACCGTGTGGTGTTTGGGGCCGGAGCCTGAGCGGTGATAAGTTCAGGGGCTGTTGTGTGTGCGCTGTAAGTCCGACGTGCGCATGAGAGGAAGCAACGTGGGGTGCGCGCGGAGCGGTGATTCTGCGCCGACGGCTGCGGCGTAGAGCAAGTACCTCGTGGAGCGTCCCACCATGCCAAGGGGTAAGTGATGCAGCTGAAGGGGGCTTGCGTGGTTGTAGCGGAAGGGTCTGAGCAGTGTAAGGAGAGAGCCGTGAGCTTCGCCTGTGGCGCTGTGTGCTCACATTCCTAACAAGTATGACTGCAGCTCTTCAAACGGAGGTCCTGGCTTCTTGAAGGTCAGGAGCTCCTCCTCGGATACCTGCTCGCACACACAGTACTTGTCTCAGAATAGGATGGCATGGTGCAGACCGCAGTTCCCTGTGGTGGGGCCCCTGGGAAACTAGCCCCACATCACTTCACTCCTGATGAAGCCGTAACAACGGCGAAACATGTAGAGTGTTTCAGCCCATACCAAAGAGGAAGAACAACTGAGGTCCACCCCTGTCATCAGATCCGGAAGTTCGCTTAACAACCGGAAGTGACCCAAAGGGAGTGCCTGGCGTGGACGCGAGAGTATTGCGGTGGAGCAGAGGATAGTGAGGAACTCAAAAGGATCGCGACCAGATGAGCACCCACTACCTATAATATCATACTGCCTACCTCGATCATATGAAGTATAAGCCTGCATTTTTTGAATCCCTTTTAATACTAAATACCATCTGCACTATATGGTCTCTTTTCTTCTTTTTTTCTCCTTGGAGGTTGGGGGCTGGTGGCTGCTGCATACACAGGGAACATCCACGCCTTAAGTTGGATGACTGCCTGAATTTGACTGCTTTATTGTGAGTAGTCAGTTTTGAGCTTTGTTTGCACAAATTTATTCACAACAGTATTACACTATGTAGTGTTTCTTTATTTCATAACTACGAGACGAGCTCCCTGATTTGTTGGAGGATCACCTGGTGCAAGACGAGTGGAACAGTCTTTATCAAGGGTTGCAGTTTGTTTCTAAGTTTCTTAATTTTTTCTTTAGATCACTTGATTGTTATTATTATCACATTGCTTTATTATTTACACATATGTGGTTGAATTGTATATTGTCACATTTAGGGTGTGTTAGAGCGCTATTGTTAGTTTTTGATACTCAGCAAGAGCCAGATTGTAACCTGCGGTGTTTGGGGCCGGAGCCTGAGCGGTGATAAGTTCAGGGGCTGTTGTGTGTGTGCTGTAAGTCCGACGTGCGCATGAGAGGAAGCAACGTGGGGTGCGCGCGGAGCGGTGATTCCGCGCCGACGGCTGCGGCGTAGAGCAAGTACCTCGTGGAGCGTCCCACCATGCCAAGGGGTAAGTGATGCAGCTGAAGGGGGCTTGCGTGATTGTAGCGGAAGGGTCTGAGCAGTGTAAGGAGAGAGCCGTGAGCTTCGCCTGTGGCGCTGTGTGCTCACATTCCTAACAAGTATGACTGCAGCTCTTCAAACGGAGGTCCTGGCTTCTTGAAGGTCAGGCGCTCCTCCTCGGATACCTGCTCGCACACACAGTACTTGTCTCAGAATAGGATGGCATGGTGCAGACCGCAGTTCCCTGTGGTCGGGCCCCTGGGAAACTAGCCCCACACCACTTCTTAGTAAATGACATGACCGGTGCAGGCTGTAGTTCCCTTCGTGAGGCCTCTGAGACACTACCCCCGCACCACTTTATAGTAGCAGAACCGCACGGTGCAGGCTGCAGTTTCGGGTCTGGCCCTTTCAGGTCCCATGCATCCCCTGGTACACTACCCACGCACCACTTCTTAGCAATAGAATTTCCCCACGGCAGCCCCCTGGGTGGGGATTGCCATAGTATAGCTACAGATCCTCAAACGTAGGTCCTGGCTTCTTGAGGGTCAAGAGCTCCTCCTCAGATACTACCTGCATATACAGTATTCATTTCACAGAAAGTTGCATGGCGCAGCCTTTGGTGAAGGCTCTGGTAAACTGCCACTGCACCTCTTCTTAGTACATAAAGGCTACATACACTGACCATGTGTATATGTAGCTTGGAGAGGAGGGGTCCATGTCATAGCTCCATTTAACGGGCAGCCCAACCTATGCACACTACACCCATGGGCCCTCTGATTACACGTAATAGGAGAGCACCTCCTTCTCTTGCAGCAAAAGCCTGTCTTGATGTTAATCTCAGCAGTGCCTCGAAATGCAGCCCATCTACCCCCAACCTAAGGGAGATTATGTTGCTACCTGATGTATTCTGGTGCGATGCATACCTGTTTGGTGGAACAGAAGGCCTGAGAGCTTCGCGATGGTATGGGGAGGCAGAAGGACAGGCTCTCTGTGATGGTTCTTCTGTCAGCGCAGCACCTCCATCCTATGAGGATCCTATGGCAGCCAGGATGGTCCTCACAGGCAACTTAGTTTTCATGGAACACACCAGAGATAATACAACTGGGTATTTATTTGAGTACACCATAGATATCACAGGCTCCAGTCCCTGAAGGCAGTACCCAGGGCTTGAGGCCCTAAGCACCCCTCTTTAGCACACCTTACCCCCTAACAGGGCAAAGTCTCTGCCCCCTCCTTTCCAGGAGAGGCTATATTGGTGCTTCCTCCACGCAGGGAGGTGAGCACCGAACTCTCTCCCAGAAACACTTACTCTAACCCAGTGGAGCACAATCTTTTTTCCCTGCGCCCCCCTTCCGTCTGTCCCCTTCTCCTTGCGCCCCCCTTGCTTACGACGTCCTGGCGGCATGACGTCATGTGGCATATATATATATAATTATATACAATGTAGATCTGCGCCTGTGTGGAGATGTCAGAGAGTAAGGTGGATTGAATATATATAAAATTGTAAGTATTGATTACATAAATGTATTAACCCATAACATTATTAAAACCTGACAAATAGATGTCTAGCCATATCAAATAAAAAATATATATAAAAAATATATAATATATATATATATATATATAAATAAATGAACATGTACAGTGCTGTTGAACCTCCTATAGGTGCACAATACAAACTGTCCTTTTGAGTCCAAAAGCAATGTCCAATGAAGGACAATAAAAAATAAAAAAAAATAAAGCACTATCAGGAAACAGGCAGCTTCAACGAGGGTGCAACGACCTCCCTCACCACCTGCATAGAAAAAAAGAGAAGAAAAAAAAGCGCCGATTCCTAGTGCATAACTGTGCAATAAAATATTTAATTTCCCAAAAAAGGCTCATAAAATGAACTCACAAACATAGATAGGTAAAAAGCATGTTATGAGATAATACTCATGCTCCAAAGGATCAGCAACCGCCGCTTCACTGCTACACTGCTCCGTGGCTTCACCGTGTCCAATCTTGTCCTCGTGGTTCACCGTCAAACAGGAACTCACGAAATCGGGCTCACCGCAACTCCTCTCCCCGGTCACACACCAACAGATGAACTTTGGTTCCCTCCGGGGACGATAGATGTGGCGGGACTGCAAATGACGTCACCCGATCGAATTTAAAGGGCAAACGGGCTAGGATTTACCAACAGGTCTGCCAGCAGCGTTGGAGGATCAACTGCACAACTGTCCCTACGCGTTTCATCAGATTGACTGACTTCTTCCTGTTTGACGGTGAACCACGAGGACAAGTTTGGACACGGTGAAGCCACGGAGCAGTGTAGCAGTGAAGCGGCGGTTGCTGATCCTTTGGAGCATGAGTATTATCTCATAACATGCTTTTTACCTATGTTTGTGAGTTCATTTTATGAGCCTTTTTTGGTAAATTAAATATTTTATTGCACAGTAATGCACTAGGAATCGGCGCTTTTTTTTTTCTTCTCTTTTTTTCATATATATATATATATATATATATATATATATATATATATATATATATATATATATATATATATATATATATATACACACACAGCGTTGGACAAATAGTTATAACCACACGCCCGTGGCGAGTGGATTTAGGCAGCTGGCGAGCTGTGCTGCGGCTCTACGAATTCCCCTGTTCGCGCCAATGTTTTTTTTTTTTTTAAATAAATAATTTCCCTCCCTGATTGGTATGACGCGGGGAAGAGGGCCGGCTGGCAGCTCTGGGTCAGCCCCAACCCCCCCTGCCCCCGATCCCCGCCCGGGGCGGGAGGTAGGCTGGGGGGGTCCCGCGGCTGCTGCCCAGGCGCTTCCCCACCTCCCGCCTGGCTGCCCGACCGCCGCGCATGCGTGTGTGTGTATATATATATATATACGTGTATATGTTTTTATATATAATATATATATATATATCACAATTTATATCATTTAGGATCTTGTATTGTTAGGTCCGATATATTTGTTTAACAAGTAATTTATTTGCACTTGTCCCTTACTGCACTCAAAAATTAGGATCCGTTTTAAAAAAAAACTTGCCATCACTTTCTTTTACCATACAAATATATCTTAAATATCTTTAATATAAAGCTAAGGAACCCACCGTTTAAAAAGAGACTGCTTTATGTGTCTGCTTTGCCAGTTCGTGAACTATCCAGGCCTGTTAAATGCGCAATTCAACCACCCTGAAACATGTCTTGTTTCTTTGTAATATAATATATACTAAGATATCAGCAGAAAAATACCATACCTTATTAATAGCAGAAGCAGAGCGTGTGTTGATTGTCAATGTGTTGGAGGAAATGATGAAAGTGAAACCTACCCTTCACCCCCACTTCCTCCCAGCTCCACATAGTGCATGCACGCAGGGTTATGTCCTGTCTGCACTGGTGATTACTCATCTCGCTGCTGGGTGTGTGCAGGGGAGGAGCTGTGCAGCAGGAGAGACAGAGGGGAAGAGACATGCAACTGTCTGCCAGGAGAGTGGAAACAGAGAAAGATCTTTGTAGACATCAAATCATTTATTTTCATTTCAGGTTCTGTTTAGGTCAGGCACCTTACCCTATACCTGACCCCTCTGTATGTCTGGCCCTATACACACACACACAGACTATATGATCTGTAAGGATGACCCTAATTGTCTGATCTGTTTATCTGACCCTATACACACCCCACTGTCTGATCTTTTTGTCGGACCCTATACACCCAACCATTATTATTATCATCATATTTTATTTGTATGGGCCAACATGTTCTGCAGCGCAGTATAATGTGAAAGGGAGGACAATAATATACAGTACATATACGGTATGTTAGGACAAAACAGATAGTAGGAAGGAGGTGCCTGCCCCAATGAGCTTACAAGTCTAGAAGGAGGGGAGTGAAGGCAAAAAGAATAGTATGTAAGGTTTTAGTCAATGGTTAACTATGTGCGTCTTTCTATTGTACACAGCTTTATATATATATATATATATATATATATTTATATATTTATATATATATTATATTTGGCACTGAAAGGGAGGTCTATGACAGTCACAAACCAACCATAAAGAATTGCGTTATAGGTGCACACCTAGGCAAATTAAACATAACTTTTAATAAGTAAAATTAAAATAAGATGAAAATTGTCAAATAAACAGGTGCAGTGTAACACATGTGCAGTGAACTTTAATAAAAGTGTCAATATAAGTTTAAAAGACCAGGATAGAGCAATGAGCTCAATTATTAACCTATTGTAGCTTAAATCTGCAGTTCAAGCTGCTGGTTTAAAAAAATATATATATTCCCATTCAATATGTGCATCAGTACAATCTGCAAACTGACAAGTGAGTAGCTAAGCTGCAGATCGATCCGTTCTCCTGTAATTGATCACTTGCTCAGGGCTATTTAATTCAGTTCTTGCACAGCATTTTGGGCAATGTAGTCCTGGAATATGCGTGACTGGGCAGTTACTAGATACAATTGGTGCACTGCTAGAGAGAGGGCGGGGCTCAAGAGCCAGAGCCTATCAGAAGGGGAAGGGGGCTGTCACTTTGGAAATGCTTCCTACATTAGAAACATTAAAAATGTCTTTAAAACATTTTTATTTTTTTGTGTTAAATGCTACAAGTATTTTCTCATAGTACAGAACTGTATTTAAAAAAACAAACAAAAAAAAACATGTAGGATATTGCTTGATTCCCAACTCCAGTCCTCAGGGAACCCCAACAGGCCAGGTCTTAAGGATATCCCTGCTCCAGCACTGGTGGCTCAGTCAAAATGACTGAGCCGCTGATTGACCCACCTGTGCTGGAGCAGGGATATCCTTAAGAGCTGGCCTGTTGGGGTTCCCTGAGGACTGGAGTTGGGAAACACTGGGCTAGTGAATCGAAATGAGTCAACTAATAGTCAGTAGGGTAAATACCCAAAGTGCGAAATATATCAAGAGGGGCAGAGGCATCGGTATAATTAATATTAATAGGCTTAAGACAACTTCCATCTAAATGTGTGGTAAAATAGAGAAGGGTACAACTGTGTAACCTGTGTGTCAGGTGAATAGGCTAGAAGCAAAAGCAGGGGTACATGGTAGCCTGATTAAGTATAGCAGATGCGGACAAACAGCCTCTGACCAAGTTAAACACTGAATCAGAGCGTGGTGCATTCACTGCCTCGCACACTGGGAGTGTAACAATGTATACTAGTATTAATAGTCCCTGTCTCTAATAGCTACTGTTGCCATATGAGTAATATACATTGTGAGCGGAGTACAGAGTATACAGTAAATCCTGTTGCTAAATTATCCCTTGTCCTAGCGACACAGCAATCTCACACTGCCTCTGCCTGAGCTACAAATCATTCCCTGGGTTATGACATCATAGCATCATGATGCCCTACGCATTTCTATTGCATAAGTTTGACATAGGACCTAGGAGGTCCAAAAGTCACTATATATATATATATATATATATATATATATATATATAAATTATGTATGTTGTATATTATGCATTTTTTATAAAAATAATAAACGTATTCAAAAGGTGCATATATAAAAAGACTAAATTACATAACGTTACATTTAATTTGTGTTTGCATGTTTTATAAAGAAATAGAACAATTAAGAAAAGTAGTTGGTTGGCCAGCAGTGTTTACCCAACAATGAAGAGAAAGTTATGTGTTGCATTCAAAGAAGCATACAGTATAAAAAGGATAGGCAAGTCATTTGATGAATGGAATACAATCAAAACAAAACCTTTTGAAAACACATGGAAAAATGGTGTCATAGGTATGAATACCCAAGTCCTGGTTTCTTAGTACTATAAATAATAACCAATGTTGATCTTTATCATATATATATATATTTGCATGCAAATGAGCATACAGTAATATTTACAGGTATGTTTGTTTATATAAATGCTTTTTATTGTAAAAAGCTACTCGCTCAAGTGTTCACATGCAGTAATTCACACTCGGAGAGTTAGGCTGTTTACTTCAGTTTCAGCGAGATGGATCCATAGGATGACTTTTCAGCCATCTTTTGACGACTACTTTGCATTTCTTGTTATTTTTCCTACACGTCAAAAAGTTATTGCTCGCTGTTCCCACTTGGCTCTCTTCTTTTTTTCTGGCCTTCCGAAAGGACAGCCCAACGATACTACGATTGAAATGGGATGAGGTAGAACTCAATATTAAGGCTATTGGAGAGTCCTGTTCAGAAAAAATCTCCTTTTAATTGGCCGACAGCCATGCTCACGTGGTGTGCTCGTCTTAAATAAGCGTACGTCATATCCAAAGGACTTTTGTAAGCATTTCCTTAACCTTGTGTGTGCTGGAAACGCAGGCTGCACAATAAGTCGGTCTCCAGACAATGGCTGCCTTCTATCTCTGCCTTGCCAGCCATATACCCAAGCCACCTCCCCCACCTGCCCAGGCAACCCCTGCCTACAGCACTCTGCCACGCAAACTGTAATCGTACGCTCTATTATTATTAAAGCATGATTCACCAAGCTTAGTTTAATGTGCCGTTTACCCAAGTTAATGCCTGCTAATCACAACGCAGTATGAACTAGAACGCAGGGGTGAGCAAACTTTTTATGCCGAGCCCCCCTTTTTATCCATGAAATTTCTCGGGCCCCCCCCTGCCTGATGTAATCAAAATCACATTAAAAAAAAAAACCTTTATTAAACGGTATACAATGTAAATACAAATATGTCTAAGGCCGCGCATATAGTGCCCGCGACGCTAGCGAAAGTTGTATTTCGCTTTGCGGCGGCGGCGTGGGCGACCAGGCCATTGATTGGTTCAGGGGCTGTCACATGAGGCGACAGCCCCTGAAAAATCAAATATTGCCGGCTTCAAAAAATTGCGTCACCATGTCACGCTTACTATAAGCGCACTTTGGTTCACATTAGTTTTTTGCTGCAATAAATATATTTTAATCATTTATTAATAAATAGTAATTTTTAACATAGGTATAGGTGTTCTCTTGTGCGGCTATTAGGGAGCTTTCTTTCTTTTCTTTGCTTATCATTAACCCCATCCCTGCCAGCACCACCTCCGCACTCTTATTGCAGTTTTTGTTCCGTCACCACACATTCACAATTTATTGGTTCCCCATATCTCCATTGGTGTAGTGCAAGGCGCACAACTTGACCTTTTTAGGCCATTATATATATATATATATATATATATATATATATATATATATATATATATATATATATATATATATATATCCACACAAAAAAATCTACTCGCCACCTAGTACCAAACGTGTGCTGCTTGGGCCAATATTTACTCGCCCGGGGGTTAAATCCACTCGCCCGGGGCGAGCAAATGTATAGGTTTGTCGAACACTGTAATATATATATATATATATACACATACATATACATACACATACATACATACACACACACACACACACACACACACACACACACACACATATATATACACACACAAATATACATTGTGTGTATATATATATATATATATATATATATATATATATACATACATACACACACACACACACACACACACACACACACACACACACACACACACACACACACACACACACACACACACACACACACACACACACACACACACACACCTGGTGGGAGGGGGGAGGGAGTAACTAAGCCTGCTCAGGTCCCCCCATGTGCTGCTGAAAACAGACGGGTAACAGACAGGAGAAGGAGGGCTTGTCTGTGTGCAGGGAAGGCCCCGCAGCAAGGCCCCGCCCCCTCTGCAGGCAGACAGAGCAGGGAACTGGAAGCAGCCTCAGCACAGAGCTTCTGGCCGCCCGTGCACAGCTCTGCCCGCCCCCAGGTTTCCCCGCACGCAGCCTGTGCCCCCCCTACATAATCTTGCGCCCCCCAGTTTGCGCACCGCTGAACTAGAGCATCTGGATGGGAGGAACGCCAGAGTTAGGTTTGACTTAATAAAACGTTTTTACGGCTATTTTCTCATTGAGGACATTAGGTGGACTTGCTGCTACACATCTTACAACATATGCCGACGGCTTTTGTGATACTCACTTTGTTCTCTTGGTGCTATTTGTTCATTAATATATGCGGAGATTTATTATGGTCTTCTATATCTGTGCTACTACTTTTATTTAGTATTTTGGTCACACGCAAGAGTTCCATTATTGTGCTGTTTTTCTTTCCATTCATTGCTATTTAGCATCCTTTGTATTGTCTCTGGATATTATCAGTGCTTTATTTCTCCACATTTTTTGTATTTCACAATCTACATATTTCTTTTCTTCATATTTGGCATTAGGAGTGCATCTTTTCCCCCAGAAAATAAAAGCGATGTAACCCCTTTCTCACGTTATTTCCTATGATTCAACAGAGCTTAGCAAACCTGAGCCTTAAGAGCTGCAGCGGGAGTGACTGACAACCTGCGGCTGGTAATCACAGTGCAGAGCAATAAAACGTGTGGGTGTTTGTATATCTCACATGTGGGTGTTTGTATATCTCACATGTGGGTGTTTGTATATCTCACGCGTGTATGTTTGTATATCTAAGGTGTGTGTGTCTGTATATCTCACGCGTGGGTGTTTGTATATCTCACGCGTGGGTGTTTGTATATCTCACGCGTGGGTGTTTGTATATCTCACGCGTGGGTGTTTGTATATCTCACGCGTGGGTGTTTGTATATCTCACGCGTGGGTGTTTGTATATCTCACGCGTGGGTGTTTGTATATCTCACGCGTGGGTGTTTGTATATCTCACGCGTGGGTGTTTGTATATCTCACGCGTGGGTGTTTGTATATCTCACGCGTGGGTGTTTGTATATCTCACGCGTGGGTGTTTGTATATCTCACGTGTGTGTTTTATTTTCGGTTCAACAGATTGTTTTAATTCCCAAATTATTTGCGGATAACTTATTTCAGAGCCAACTTAATGTAAACGTTTCCTTATTGATCATTCTTGTGTTATTTGTACCAATTCAGAACCGATACTTGGATCTCCCAAATTAATGCTGTTAAGAGTCTAGGCTATTGAGAGATAATAAAAATTAGCCTGTCATGACTGGCAGGTGATTTAAAAATATATTACATTTAATTCCCTAAAATATATAGCAATGAGACCAAATGTCCATTTTGTTGCAGTTAACACAGCATGAAGCAATTATAGACCGCAAGAAAGCTATAGCCTTTAATCCAATATTTAAATGTACTTTAATTTATAATAAAGTTCTAATTCTGCAGTATCTGCAATTGTGGTCCAATAGAAAGGTACCATAGCACCTACTCCCTGACCCCCCTTTGCTACTACATAGTAGAAAGGACCAACACAGTTACAGACCCTTCCTAGCAAAACTGGAGTCAATTATGCATGAGGGGTGAAAAGAAAAAATCCTTTAATTAACCCCGTTCCGAATATGCTTTCAAAATTCTGAGGTCTGCATGAAAAACGAAGCAAAGGCTGCTTGCAGAGTGTTGCAATCCATATCAGTCTTATGCCAATAATGCTGCTAAATAAGCAACTATTAGTCACCAATTTGTACGCCATTAGTGCAAGCCCACTGGGCACCTTTGTTTTTAAACTTCACCACTAGCTCACACTCAGTTTCACATTGATATTCATAGCTGCCAATTCGGCCACGAAATAGCGGAACACGTAAGGCACAGACACGGTGTCGATGGTATCCGTACGATTGCAGACAGTGCAGTGGTGTTTCCGGTTGCGCATGGCTGACCAGGAGGGCGGGGGCTTCTCCAGAAAAGGAGAGAGTAGGCTGCCGCATTCCATGCACACGTACGCCTCCGACCTATCGGAGCAGTTGAAGAGTCGGTCGTGCAGCAGGAAAGAGGTGCCGTGGGCCAGCAGGGCATCCCGCTCCATCTCCCCGAAACGTATGCCTCCTTGGATGTTTCTGCCACCCACTGGCTGGTTGGTCACCTTATCCCTGGCTCCTGTTGTCCTGACCTGGAACTTGTCCGAGACCATGTGGCGCAGGCGCTGGTAGTAGACCACGCCGATGAAAATGTCCGCCTCCAATTCCAGCCCGCTGATGCCACTGTAAAGCTTCTCCGTGCCGTAGAAGTTGTAGCCGCCTGCCTTAAGCATCTCGCCAAAGTATTCCAGGGCGGAGTTCTCTTCAGAGAAGGTAAAGGGGGTGGCATCGTGGCACAGGCCATGCAGCGCTGCCGATTTGCCAGCCATGCTCTCGATCAGCATCCCGATTGTCATCCTAGACGGGAAGCCGTGGGGATTGAAGAGAATGTCCGGCATCATCCCACTTTCTGTGAAAGGCATGTCCTCAGCAGGCCAGAGTCTACTCAGAATGCCCTTCTGCCCGTGCCGGCTGGCAAATTTATCACCAATGGTTGGATTACGGGGGATTCTCATGGTGATGCAGATGGACTTAAACTTTCCGATGCCAAGATCATTGCTGCACAGTTTGATGTTATCAACCACACAGTTTTCTTTACTCCTGAAATGCATAACATGGCACGTGTTGATAGTCAGCAAAGCTAAAAGGACAGATCAGTTACATAGTAGAGGAGGTTGGGAAAAAAAAGGGCCTATATTTATCAAGTTCAACCTATGCAAAAGTTAGACAACAGACACCTAACCCAGTGGAGCGCAAACTGGGGGGCCAAGATTATTCAAGGGGTGTTCGGTGGTTGCAGTGGCCCTGCGCTCTTCCCCCAAGGCATTTCAATTAATGCCGGGGGATCGCGTGAGGCCCCTGTAACTTCACTTGCCTTCTCTTCTAGCGTCACCATGGCAACACGGCGTCAAATGGCATGGCAACGTGACGTCATGTGACCCCGCAACGTCATTTGACGCCGGAGCAGGGAGGGAAGCAGGAGGGGGAGGGCGCAAGCAAGAAAGATTGTGCAGCGCTGACAACCTATATTTGTATTTATAATATTTTGATCCGGAGGAAGTCACTGTAAAGTGACCTTAATTACCATTTGATATATTTATGTATGGGCAAGACAAAAAAAAAATATATAGCCGTCTCAAAAGATCATCTACTGTGAGATTTTAAAGAATTGGCCTGCAAACTTCAAGAACAAAAAATATCTGCAAGTATAAGAGGAGGTTAGTGGTTAGTGTTATTTAACAGCACAAGGAGAGTATTCCTGGGAAAGCCCTGAAATGCATACTTACTTGTAAAATATGACAAAGTTCTCTCCAGTGTTGAGGTTCAGATAACCATAGTATGGGTCTCCAAACTGTAGCACAGAGCCAACAGGAGGTAGGCCATCAACATCCAGTTTCCCCTTGACCCTTTCATCTTCCGCTTTGACCCCAAACACCAAGTTGTCTTCTCCTTCTTTAATTTTTTTAGTCAGGTCTATGAAATCTGTCTTGTAAACACTTCCGTGAGCAAAACCTCTCTCCCATGAGGACTTGTTTAATATCTGAAAAACACAATTGTCATGGTCTTAAATCTGCACGACGATTATGAAACATGTGGCCATTTGTAGTTCTACACCAGTGATTCCCAACCAGAGTTCCGTGGAACCCTGGGGCTCCTTGAAGCAGTCTCAGGGGTTCCTCTATGGACCACAGACCTCCCCCACACCCTGGGGGTGGGGTTTTTTGGTATGTATTTTGTAGGGTGGATTGAGAGAGAGTGGGGTAATTGACAGAAGGTAGGGACCAGTGAGAGGAGAGAGGTGGGCAGAAGGGAGCGAGTGAGGAAAAGAGGGAGTAAGATTGAGATGCAAGGGATAAATACATGCAAGGCAGGAGGGGGAAGAGTGAGTGAGACAGAGAGGAGAGAAATACATGGGTAGAGGGTGGGAAATAGGAGGTGGCTCGTGAGGTGTGAAATGTTGTGACTGATCCCTGTCGAACCTAATATGTGTCAGCCAGATAGGGGTTCCCCGAGATTTTTCAAAATACTTCAAGGGTTCCTCCAAACAAAAAAGGTTGGAAATCACTGTTCTACACTGTAATATTCATAGGACTTTAGTATTATTTTAAAATTTCCAAAAGTTCAAAAGACAGGAACACCACTCGCAGTAACACAATGAAAGTCCAAGAAGATTGGGTGCACGGAAACAAACCGCTAACCACCTCAACGTTAAAAGAAATGTTAAAATTAGAAGGTCACGGCTCAAATTGTTCACGAAGATAGATAAAACATATAGGGGCCTATTCTATAAGCGTTCATGAAAAAAAAAACGCCGGCCAGTTTCATTTGCCAATTTTGTTAACGTTGCTATCACGGTATTCAGAAAGCCTCGATTACCTGTGATAGCAAAATTCCCAAAACTGGCGAGTAGCCGGCGACGTGATGATCGCCTTTCTGAGAAGGCCAAATCCGGCAATTTGCTGTAGCTGCAGAGAGAGCCGCCTCTCCCTGCGCAAATCTCGCCAGCGATCGATGCGTTTTAATATTAATACTAGTGTACGTGAGCAGGGGGTCTCCGGAGCAGAACCACATTGATTTCAGGTCTAAGGATCCCCTGCTTCCCGAGATACTGGCACCCCATAACGGGGCCTGTATCTCCTATGCATTTTATTCCCATGGTCACATGACGCGAGACATTTAAATGCATAGGAGATACGAGCACTGCTAACGTCAAGGTATGAAATACATTTCAAGTTTGCAAGCCAGGTAGTTCCTCCATTACAACTAAAAAGTGAAGCAGGGGGAAGTCAGCTTGGAGGACAAGGTAAAAAATGATTTGATCAGAAGTTATGACTTGGCATGGTGGGCAAACTGAGCATACTTTAGCCAAATTATATAAGTAAAACCTAAAATTAAATTAAGTATTAGAAAGAATTACAGATGGGGAGGCTTTTATGCAGCATGTTATGAGTAATTAGAAAAGGCTACTAATGATGAACTGTTGAGTTTTAGGGAGTTTGGGTGTCTGTTGATGTTGTGTCTTTGGCTTTTTTGGACACAGCATTCCCAATAAAAAATAAATAAATTATAAATACATCCATCCATAACACATGGAACAGGACATTAAAAACTCCTGAGCCCTTTTATTTACGTAGAATTTTCTGTCCCAAATATAGGAAGACGGCCAAAATAAAATGCGGACAGATAAGGGTTTAGCTGTGTAACAATTTGCCGTGGAAATATGTCGATTGGAAGGAGGGGAATGTTTTTGTAATGCACACAAGCTTACCATAGCATCCTCCATATCGTAACCAGTGTACGAGATGACTGCTACAATTGCATTTGTGCCAACAGGATAGTTGTCCATCTCATAATAATCATACATGGAAGGACGAACTAATGGACTCTGGGGAGTTTGCAGGCGGTAAAGTTTGTTATCTGAACGGTCCTGATAAGTCATAAGTGGAAAGCCCATCGTTTGCTTACCTGGGGGAAAAAAATTGGACAAAATACACATTGAAGAGACATTTTATAGTAGCTCAATTTGTACTAGATTATGATCTTTTATATCTGTCATTGAACAGGTATGGCGGCAGTATCTAATGTTCATGTTGGAAAGTAGGAGTGGCCCTGAGGTAATGGTTTGCTAAACAGCAGTGCTAGCCACTTGTAACCTTGGTCAATTTATTTTGCCATTGTAGTGCCAGGGGCTCTAAATATTCGAAGCAGTCCATGAACAGGAAGACATTGTGTGCTAAAATGTTGTGTACAGCAAAAGTGCTACATGGTGTGTGCTACATGAACATTTATTCCGCTTACCGTACTCCACTAATGGCAGTGGGTGCTAATTGGATAAGCTCCTCCCTCAGATAAGGTAGGACAGGAAACTTCTGCAGGGACTTGGTATATAGCCAGGACACCGGCCATAAGTGGTGCTTTTCCATAAAACACCTTCTGATGCCAGAAGACACCTCATGGCCCATTCACTTGAATAAACTGTAAGGGGTCTTCTGGCAGCGGAGGATGTCTTATCGAAAAGCACCGCTTTGTAAATATGGGCCACTGTGTTTTGTTTGATTTAATGCAAGACATTTTCTAATTGTACATTAACAAAGAAACAACTAAAAAATAAATCACAAAGATGAATGGCTATACCCATCTGGCACTGGTACATATTCCTGGGGCTCTGGTTGTGGTCAGAGAAAGGAATGAAGTTCGCTACCACACTCATCATACTGTGAGGGAAAAGCTCTTGGTGAGTAGCTACTCCAGGTACAATGTCAGCCTCATAGATCGCCACGTTCAAGAAGACCTGGAATAGGGCAAGGCAGGAGACAGAAAATATATATATATTTTTTTTAGATGTCTTGATAACATTCTTATTTTAAAACAAGCGTCCACACGGAAGGTTATTTGCCGATTTATTTTTCCATCACGGCCCCATAATTAAATGATTGAATCCCGTAAAAAAAAATTTTTTTTTATATATAATTATATATATAATTTTATGCAGTATAAATATATATATATATAATATTTAATGCAGTAGTAGAACAAAGAAAAATCTGGAGGATAACAATGCAGCACACGGGTCAGGAAGAGGTAGGGGTGCTGTCACAGCTCTGCTCGACGGCCGTTTCGCTTGAAAAGGCTTCTTCCATGAACTGCATTGTTATCCTCCAGGTTTTTCTTTGTTCTACTACTGATGCCCGAGCAAGGGACGCTGGTCTGTATTGGGATTCCCCTACTGCCCTGCTTATTCTTCATCTGCAGTGTGCTTTGCCCCTGGGTTGCTATATCCTGACCCCTGCTTATCTGCAGTATTATCTCACCATTGAGGACTAATCTTGAGTGCTACCAGTGCACTATTTGGACTCCTTCCCTTGGCTGTTCAATCCATAGGTGCAGCACCCAGCTGGCATCAGTTTTTTATCTCATTTGTAGCATCTTGCAGGGTCATTTGTACATATATCTGAGTGGCTTTGTTTACATTATTTAGGATCTTTTTCCTAGCCAGTTAGGTATTCATGCTGTGTGTTTTATCATGCTTATTATTATACCCAATAACCGTGCCTTTCATGTTTATGTTACTTCATGCAATATTCTGAGTATATTTCTCATCCTTGCTGCTTGACTAGCAGGCATTTGAGGTATTACTATCCTTCATGTGGTCTGGTTTGTTCAACACCTTTTTTAGATCGGCCGATCTTAGTTTCATTACCGGGGGAATTATTCTTTCCCCTGGTTTTGGTATGCCATACTTGAACCTTTATGTATTGGTTTTCAACAGACTTTCATGTGTTTTGGTGCATAATCCATGTGACTTGGTGCTATATTTATAACCGCATTTACGCACAGCAATTTATTATGTGGTAGTTGTTTGGGTCTGTCTTGTGTGTTTTTTTATTTCTCATTGCTAATAAAGTACATTTTTCCATTTTTCATTAGATATTGTTTGAGTGCACCTTTTTGACCCTTCTTTTTTCTTTTTATGTTTCATATATATATACATATATATATATATATATACATATATATACTGAGTTAAGTTATGGTGAGTAAAAAAAGTGACAAAAACCCTCCACAGGAAAGCAAATATGCAAATATAGCTGTATGCTCATCTGCATGTCTTAGGCAGGTCTGCAACCCCGCCTTTCCCCATTATCACCCAGCATACAGCACTTCCACTGCAGCAAGGGATTCTGGGAAATGACATGCAAATGAGCACACAGTGTCACTTTTTGCCTCAATAACCATTTTTAACATGGTTCCCTATAGGCTTAAGCTTGCTGCATGGTCACAGCTTTGAGCACAGCCAGGGTTAAGGTGCATACCCAGAAAACCACCCACAGACAGCTGTTTCGGCCTTGATGGGTCTCATCAGTGTGGGGTTGATTTTACTGGGAATGCAAGAGAGGCTATGGGATAGGCTAAACCATAATACTGCTTTCCTGTGGAGGGTTTTTGTCACTTTTTTTACTCACCATAACTTAACTCAGCATTATGGTTTAGCCTATCCCATAGCCTCTCTTGCATTCCCAGTAAAATCAACCCCACACTGATGAGACCCATCAAGGTCGAAACAGCTGTCTGTGGGTGGTTTTCTGGGTATGCACCTTAACCCTGGCTGTGCTCAAAGCTGTGACCATGCAGCAAGCTTAAGCCTATAGGGAACCATGTTAAAAATGGTTATTGAGGCAAAAAGTGACACTGTGTGCTCATTTGCATGTCATTTCCCAGAATCCCTTGCTGCAGTGGAAGTGCTGTATGCTGGGTGATAATGGGGAAAGGCGGGGTTGCAGACCTGCCTAAGACATGCAGATGAGCATACAGCTATATTTGCATACATATATATATATATATATAATATATATATATATATAAATTTTACAACTATCGAGTACATTATTGCTACCCTTTATATACCCCTGTTGCAACTGCCTTTTCTTTAGGGTATCCCTCTACGGAATGGTGTGAAAGGGCCCTACGTCTAGAAGCATATTTGCTACTGAAAATAATACATATGTACGTTACATTTTAAATTATTTGTTTTTAAACACTGCACTCCTTTGCAATTTGTTGCTGGTCCCTCTGTTAACAAATGGGATAAACAGAATCCTGCTCAATTAGGAATTATTATTTAGCATGCATTTATTTAAAAACACTTGCACATTGAATGGTTTCGGAAAAAAAAAAAAAAAGACACTGAATATCTTAATGTGCAAATCATTCACCATCACAGCAGCGCTGTGTACAATCCATGAAGCATTCTGGCAGATGGGCTATAACCTGGCAGGGATCACATGGGAGGGACGCGATCACTTGGGGGGATAGTCATTTAAATGCCTGGCAAAAACACTGGTTACTTCACCAATATCTAGAAAACCAGGGGGTCCGGCCCCAAGAGCTAAAAATAGCATCGTTTTGCTAGATCATTTAATATCACACATTAAATAAGTTATGGTGGGTGAAAAAAAAGTCCCAAAAACCCTCCACCGTACAGTGTGCAGTAAATAAAAATACCACTTGTGGAGCATGCATGTCTCAGACAGGTCAGCAACCCTGTGTTTCCCCATGATCTCTTAGCATACAGTGCTTCCACTGCAGCCAGGGATTCTGGGTAATGACATGCAAATGAGCACACTTGTCACCTTTTACTTGTCCATTTTAACATGGATGAAACGTCCTTATGCAGATGGTGAAAGAGAAATCAAATTGATGGGGAAAGGAAGAGGGAAATTGATATATACCATTATATGTGCCACCAAGCCGCTTTACTATACCGTTACTCCCCAAAACCACTTTCCATGCCATTTGCGAATAAAAATGAAGCTCAAACTACTCAATATGTTGCAAAGCACCAGGATATATTAATAACAGTGTAGATGGTGCATTTAATGTTTTGCATTAGTGCACACATGTGTGGAGCTTGATATGTAGGCACCACGGCTCCTAATGTTCACATACCATCATGTGGATCTTATTAATGCATATCTAACTTCTCAGGACAAGGGACTGATAATATCCACTTATGTGCCACACGTACCTGTTCCAAAGTGCCAATCAGCTCTTCTTTCCCCAAGGCCAAGTTCCTGACGGGGCGTATCATCCTGCAGGGTGTGGTGAAAACAAAAAGCCCAGGATACAGACTTGCCTTCCCAGTCATTGGAATGAGGACTATCTCCATCCAGGGCGGGACTTGCTTAGCTTGCGTTACCTATGTTATCACAAAATCATATAATAGGGGTTAAGACATCACAGCCAGGGCTTAAATGTTCATTTCATTTTGCTCTACAGTCTTGCAGGTGGAGATTCTCATTGGTCAACTTAAAGGTGGACTCTACAGAGCTGTATTTTGAACATGAACTTTAGGCACCTACCAAGTCTTCTTCCAACATGCTCGGAGAGAAGAAGAGACTAGCAAAATATCGACAACTCATGTACAGATTATCTTCCTGAGGAAGGGTCAATAACTACATAGAATTGAATGAGCTGATCTTTTCATATGATGATTTAAAATGTATAAAAACTATAGGCTCTAGTTAATTGATTCATTTTAACTTGCCATAAGATGATTTATGGCAGTACCACCTATATGCATATACACATATATACGCCCTATGGAGGATGGAAAGCTGGTCTTCAAAAATTTGCTCCGACTTACCTGAAAATATAATTGGATAATATTATTGTTAATAAGGCAGACATTAGACTGTCATTTTTATTTGTGTTTTGCTTATAACTTTCCATTTACTTTTTTCTTCACCCTGGACCAATCTGGCTACACTGCATGTCGTCGTCACAGGACCGAGCCGGACATGGTCAAGGCACTTTGTGTAGAAGTAGAATTTGCTCTCCACTTCCACAGACAATCCCATAATAGCAATGGCATTTTTTTAAATATCTTTAAATCACGTAGTAACAGATATAAACAGCAATAACAAGAATGTTAATATTATCTAACAGAGCATGGTAAGCTGGTGCATTAAATGTAGATCTAAAAGAAAAATGGACTTGTGCTCACTTGCTCTCATCAGAACACAGAAAAAAGACGAAACATCACCTTAAAATTTCGAAGAGCTTTCACAAGATTAGGAGCCAATTCTCTCTCTACCCAGCCAACCATAGCACCATCCAACACCACCGGGTAGCAGTCTACGTAGGATTTCCCTGGAGTTCCATCAAATGGGGTGATACCTGCAGCAGGCAACAGAAAACAGGTTAGAGATGCAGTGTAATCGTGAAGTGTAAAAGCACTTTATATTGGGTGAGTTAACCAACTGCGGCTTTTTGGTAAATGCATCATTCATTTATTCTAGGGAAACAGACATAGAACAATGGCTAAAGCACTGCTCTCCCACTGTTCAAGTACTAAAAGAAAAGAAAAAGGAAGCTGTCTGAGGCATGGTTTAATTGTGCTACTTTTATTTAGAAAAAAGTAAGGTGGTCCGCGGATCACAGCAACTTCAGCAGCCAACGCATGGATGTCTAAAAAAACTTTATTGATCGCTAGCAGCAAACATCAGGCAACCACTCTGACGCGTTTCGTCCAGGGTATGGACTTTTTCAAAAGGCCAAACACAAATGGTGAACAGAGTCACCTAGATCCCTATTAGCATGCACTCATGGTGCACTAATACATAGTACAAGGATATAATATCCACTGATAAATGCAGTAAATCACCTCCTCCCAGAGGGGCTAACAGTAGTGACAGACATGCAGTCTGTTAAAAACAGAAAATAACAAAACTTTAATAAACAATTATGTGCACGCCGAAACAAGTGAAAGTATGTACAAGTGAAAAAATGAAAAAGAGGAATAAAATGATCCAGAGGGATAGTCAAAGGCTCCAGAAAGGAAAGAGACCTCGAATGTGGATGAGTTTAGTTACCAAGCTGCAGTATGTATCTATATAGCGCCTACAGCTGTACTTAGCGCTTTACAAGAGAGACAATACAATACAGGGATTTATATTAAAATAAGAATAGACAATAGGAAAGGAAATCCCTACCCTGGAGAGTTTACAATCTAAGTTGTATAATGGGAAACAAACAGAGACAGCAGGTGAGGGAATAAGTGCAGTATATGCACTGCAAGTTATTCACAAGTGGTATTTATTATACTGCACTGCACACAATCCACTAAACATCTTGAGAGAAATGTATTAGGTAGACTGTTCCCAAAATATTGAAGTTCTCAGTAGTCTACAAATTATTCAAAATGTTCCCAAACCCCCTCATTGACTAAACTTAGTGCAGCATATACTGTCAGAGTACTCAGGACAGCCACCAAAATAGTTTAACAACCTGCAAAAGAAAGTTCTAATGTTTTCCAGCACTCCGAATATGGCTTGTAGAACCCAGCAGTACCTAATGAGCAGAGTAAGAGCAGCAGGGAGGAGTTGGAGGAAGGTTGCGTCACAATCTCACACACCGCTGTCATGTGATTCATGAGACCGCAGGGCTCGCCGTCCGGTGTGTGCACGGGGCACAGGAAACCCCAGGACTCTGGCAGGAGGCGACGTACCATGGTGGTTCTCATCTTGGCGAATGCAGCACCTCTATGCACACAGCGGAAGTGGGAGAGATACCGGATGAAGTTCAGTTTGTCTGCAACTACGACCAGGCCAGAATCCTGCAGCATGCCCAGGCCTGGTAGGGATTAAAAAAAAAAAATCAATCAATTTAGGTTACCGTAAAAATAAATACACAATTATTTACCTTCGCCATGAAAATAACTATTTCATTTAGCGCTTTTCTGGACTCAACACGCTACACAGTTATAGTATAGTGCGCGGTAAGCACCAACGCTAACACCACCCTAACCCCTGTCACTAGTTTTAAATACCTGGGCTTATGGTTTGACTCCCACTTAACATTCGGGATGCACATTGATACCCTGACAACCAAGACCTATGCCAAACTAGGGGTACTTTACAGGAACAAATCCTCCCTAAGTCTCCTGGTCAGAAAGCGTATCGCACAGCAGATGCTAATGCCAATTATTGACTATGGAGATATAGTATATGGCACTGCACCTCAAACCCACCGTAGTAAACTTGACACCCTCTACAATTCAATTTGTCGTTTTGTTCTCCAATGCAACTACAATACACATCACTGCGAAATGCTCAAAGAACTATATTGGTCATCACTAGAGTCTAGGCGCAAAGTTCATCTTTCCTGTCTTGCCTTTAAATTCTTTATGGGCAAGCTACCCAGCTATTTGAACAAGCTCCTCACCCCTACCACATGCAGCACTTATCATCTGAGATCAGACTCCAAAAGACTGTTCATGGTCCCACGGCTCAACAAAGTATCCGGCCGCTCCTCCTTCTCTTACCGTGCACCCCAAAACTGTAACAACCTACCAGAGACTCTCACATTCACCACCAGTTTAAGTTCTTTCAAATCTAAGGCTGTCTCACATTTTAATCTGGTCTGTAACTGTTTCATTCGCCCATAATATATATTTTCTTTAACTGTGCATGCAATGTCTTGTATATAATGTACAGTATACCCTGTTCATTTATATAACTGTATTTGTAACCATGTATTATTTGTCCTAACTCTGTTCCCAGGACATACTTGAAAACGAGAGGTAACTCTCAATGTATTACTTCCTGGTAAAATATTTTATAAATAAATAAATTGTACACAGCATTTTTATAGTCACCGCCCTTGCTTAAATGAGCTTAAAATGTATGTTTTGGTGCCTGACGCACAATGACTTGCAGTCACAAAGAGCCGGCACCGGGATTTCAACCAGGCTCTCCTGCTTCAATCTCGGTGCTACCGTTTATAGTCAGTGTCTTTATTCACCGAGACACTCCTTCAGCCATGCAGACTCTTCTGAGGTGCATTGCGTGCAAGCTACCTGTTTATATTTTAAAAAGTACCAAATACCGGTACTTCATTGTCCTTAAAAAAAAGGGACTACCCCACGTTCCTCAAACAAATGCAATAATTTGATCTGTATATATCTGTGTGTGTGTCATATATAAATAGATGATACCGTTCTGTGGCTAACGAAATGCTTTTATTTGTGCGAGCTTTCGAGATACACTGATCTCTTCTTCCGGCGAGGTTACAATGAATAAAGCAAAAGGTATACTTAAAAACAGTGTCTCTAGGAATGTTATCTGTGCTGTTCCTTCCCCCGGTGTGGATGTGTTTTATGGCTAGAGGTGTCAAAAGGTTACTGAAAGCAAGTGAAGAAAGAGTGTGTATGTGTATCAGTGTGAATAAAAATGAATGGAGAGCCCACAGTATATACAGTGCTTTACACAAGGTGTGTGTGGAGTGGTAGTGGATATAAATGGTGTGGGTGGGTGTGGAAATGTGAGAGTTTGTAGCACAACTAAAAGTGTGTGTGGATACTTAGTGGTCCCTATTGGTGTATAGGGATGGAAAAACAAGGAGTATTAGTATGTGTGAGAGACAGCTGTGTGTGCATACATATAGCACAGTATGTACAGACATGGCCTTTAGCGCTCATGGGACGAGAGTTCACTAGTGTCAGTAATGACTCATAAAATTTCGATCTCTGTTTAGGCCACTGCTAAGTGTCCAGAACAGTTGCATAAATTTGTATTCATGCAACCGTCTCTCTTTCGGGGTTTTAAGATTACCTTTGAGTATGGCAACCCTCAGATCGTTCATCTTATGGCCAGAGTCATATATATACTGATACCTCTACGTGTGTGTGTGTGTGTGTGTGTGTGTGTGTGTGTGTGTGTGTGTGTATAGTGTGTGTGTATATATATATATATATATATATATATATATATATATATATATTGAAAGGGATGCGTGCCAATAAAGTGTTTCATAGTCATCTTGCCCACTTCTACCTGTCACGAGTCGGGGAAAGAGGGGTGGGTACTTTGTAGGAGCCAGTGACTGGGGAAGTGGTGGCAGGATCTGCTCAACATACGCTGCCATGACATGAAACATTGTAACTCAAGGAAAATATCAAACCACCTTTCATCGTTTCAAGTTCAACGGAATTAATTTAAAAAGTCTTGGTCACGTGGGTGGGATGATCTTATTTCCTGTGGAACTCACCCGTTTTGGAGCGCAGGTTGCCAGTGGCCATTAGATATTCACAAGGTTTAGTGAGATCTGCTGTGGAACCCAATATTTTCATGATGGATTCTGTATTCAGGACAAGTGTCTTTTTCTGGGATTTCTTGTCAAGGTTTATCTTGGTTGAGAAGAGCCAAGCTTCCATCTTCTCCTACAGGAGAGAAAAAAAATACACACGGTCAGTCAAAAAAAAGATAGAGCAAAAAAAAAAAAAAAAAAAACCTGAAAAATAGCCCAAATAGGCTAGACTAACCTTTAAGAACATTAGGAAGAGCTGTCCTGGGGTTAGGACTTCCTGATTCATTAAGCTGTCAGGATTCTCCTCCATACATTCTTCCTTGGCAAAAGTAAATAGCTTCCTCGTCATGAAACAAAGCATGTAGAACTTCTCAGTGTTGCTTTTAAGGTGTATGCAGATGCACTGACTGCAAAGAGGGCGAGGGGGAAAAAATGGCAACAATGATTACCATTTAATTTACGAAAAACAATAATGTAAGATCACCGATTCCTTGCAGGTTTGTTAGAATAATCAAATTCTATATAAAGTATGTGCCGCAAACAGCCCATTCGGCACATATAGAATCAGCCCCGTAATGTGAAAACAATACAAAAAGTGGTTCTATGCTTGGGCGTTCCTCAGCTAAACTGGTGAAGCTGCTGCGATAACACAGCTATACTGAACACGTTGGTTTACTAGCAACTGTAAGATTGCTCAAGTGTCTCTCTCTAAAATTCTCCAAGAAAGACAAAAAGGGTCCTTAAAATCGAAGAACTTTAGATGCTATTTTAGAGTCCCCGAGCCAGGTCATATTTTTGGAGCCAATATTCCACTCTATTCCCATAAATGCTGGTTTGCCAGGCCCGGCATACCTGCGACAAAAAGTTTCTAGATCGTGTGGCTCAGTCCTGGCATGGGATATGAATTTCCTGTTTCGAAGAACAGAACTACAAAATCCAGAACCCTGATTAAGCAGGTCCACTAACGTGCAATTCGTTGACATATACCATTTAAAATGTCATGGTTGAGTACCAGTGTGCTAAAGCCGTATGATGCAGTGGAAGTCACGTGTTAGTTAGCGGGCTCCAACTCCTTTATTAACCCCAAGGATAACATGGACATTCGGTTTCTATGGGATGTGTATGTGTATAAGTCTGTTCAGTAAAGCACGTGTACAGCTCTTTAAAGAACAGACATTCAAATTCAGGTGATAAGAGAAAATAATCTGCTCCTTGAACAGAAAATAAAAGGGGCTGCACACTAATTATCAACAGCCACTATGGCGATGCGTTATTTTCCCACTGCTTTTAGAGCTGGTAAAGTAGAATTAAGGTGTCCAGATGCATCGAGAGCCCGATGGGCAGTGAACAGCAATACGTACTTTATTAGGAACTCTGCTGCTTGCTCATCTGAATACCAGTCGGGAAGGTAAAACTTGACGCGGAAACGCTCCCCCAGATACTTGAGGACCTGTTTTTGGCTGTGGCACTCCTCCTCCATCACTACCCTCAACATTTGGGTGACACAGTCCCTATAGAAGGAATTGTCTTCTTTGCCTTTGATCAACTCCGTGAAAATTTGATAATCTGAGAAGTCAACTAAAGCCTGAAAAAGAAGAAGAAACACAAATGATAAAGCTGCAGCCCCTCCAGAAAAAAAACCCTTTACCTTCCTCCCCTGAACCTCCCGTAAAAAGGCAGCTTGGGTAAATCCCATACTAACTTTTTGCTGTTGTTGCTTTTTTGCCCACATTATGCTTTTGATATACTTCAATAAACAATTATGTTTTTATAATACTGAGCAGTTGAAGAAATTGGAGTTGTGCACTGGCTGTTTGCACACTACAGTTGTCTTGTATAAAATCTCAGCCTGTCCCTTTGCATTCAACTTCTGTGTACTGCCTTCTCCAAGTGTGAATGCACTAATTCAGTAGTTTAAAACCGTGTTTTTGCATGACACTCTTAATTGATTTTTTTTAAATACAGTACAGGTGACACTATTATTCAACACCAGTTTCTATGACAGCTATTTTATATATGTTGTAGTTTTACTTTAAACGTTCCAACTTTTTATACAAATTCGTGTGTGTTTGACTGTGTGTGTGTGTGTATATATATTTATTACGAACTACTGCCCTAAACTACCAGTATAAGCGAATATGCACAGGCTTGCAATATCAGCAGCAGATCATTCTGTGTGTATGCGAGTTCCTTTAAACGTAAGTATTCAAAATCTGTTTATACTAGTATGTCTGTATCTAGACTTGAATAGCAGTTTTCGGATGATCACATTGACCTGGCTGGGATTGAATGCAAGGCCCTTTGTGTATCCGTGCATTTATCAATGAGCTAATGTGAGTGTACTTTGTGTATCAGTGTGTTAGCGACTTTGTGCAGTGGGATTAGAAGACGTCCGGTTCTGGCACTAGGCGGGGGGGCGGGGGGGAAGGAGGTTATTGCTCTACAATGCATTGCTAGCAGGGAAGAGGTTAAAATCCATGCTAAAAATATTTGTCCTTGCTGATATAATTCACCGAGGGGGTCAAACTCGACTCCTCTCTCACATTCAGAACTTTTCTAAAACTTAACGCTTTTTCCTCCGCAATATAACAAAGATACGCCCGTTTCTCTGTTGCTCGACTGCTAAAACTCTTACTCAGGCCCTCATTCTCTCCCATCTTGCTTACTGTAACCTCCTGCCTCTCACCTGTCTCCCCTACAATCTATCCTAAATGCTGCTGCCAGAAACACTCTACTCTTTCCTAATCTGTCTCCACGTCTCCCCTCCTGAAATCCCTCTCCTGGCTTCCGATCAAATCCCACATCTCACACTCCATTCTTCTCCTCACTTTTAAAGTTTTACACTCTTCTGCCCCGCCTTACATCTCAGCCCTAATTTATCGCTATGCACCATCCCAACTCTTGCGTTCTTCTCAAAGATGTCTTCTTTCTACCCCCTTTGTATCTAAAGCCCTCTCCCACCTTAAACCTTTTTCACTGACTGCCCCACACCGCTGGAATGCCCTTCCCCTCAATACCCGACTAGCATCCGCTCTATCCACCTTTAAGACCCACCTTAAGACACACTTGCTTAAAGAAGCATATGAATAGCACTGTGGATTATACTGGACACATGATACATAAAGCTTGGCCCCCTGCAGACGCACTTACCAGAATTCCCTCCTACTGTCTCTGTACGTTCTCCCTACCTAACAATTAGATTGTAAGCTCCTCGGAGCAGGGACTCCTCTTCCTTAATGTTACTTTTATGTCTGAAGCACTTATTCCCATGACCTGTTATTTATTTGATTACCACATGTATTACTACTGTGAAGCGCTATGTACATTAATGGCGCTATATAAATAAAGACATACAATACACCGAGATGTCTCTGACATATGAACACAAGTAAGCTGCATATGTCACATATGTTCGTCAGTGCCAGCATTTCAGACAGACCTTCAGTGCGAAACCCAACGGAATGAAGAAGAGTTCTTTCTGATAGATGAAGTTCAACATGACTGAGCCATTTTCCAAATAGTGCAGGTTCATGTTGATGGCTGTATGTTCATCTCTAACACAACGCACGGTGATACCTAGTGTCAAGGAGAGAACACGACACGATCATATTTATATATAGGGTCATTTACAAGTGGAATGTTATTACACAAGACATCTGTTAATGGGATAAAGCTCACTAGTGTGTACAAAGCAATGTAAAACTTCATCATTTGGAATAAATGAAAAATCAAATACTACCTGATTATTTTTGGATCAATTTTTATTTACTGTGTCATTTATTTATTTTTTCAGCCAGGGAAAATATTTCACTGTTACTCTTGGGAAATACTAAAAAAACTTATATTTTTCTATGGCTCGTACAAATGGCCACCACTGTAAATGTTCTATTTACTGCTATAAAACTTGGACTACTCCAATCTTGAGTCACAATAGCATTTTTAACTCCTTTAGGAACATGGGTGGATTCTGATAAGAACAAGGTGTACAAAATACTGTGTAACATTTGTTGTTTACACTTTTGGGACTAAATCTAAAACACTGTTAAAAAAAAAATGAAATAAAACAAAACCCTTGATAATAATCATAATCTCTTTATGATTGGCATGCCAAACCAACAGAGATGGGGAAATGTCAAAAAGACAAATTTAAACATTTAGGTTACTACAGACGTACAAGCTATTGCAACATGAAGCATACACGACCAGACTCAAGTCTTGTTCATCCAAATTGTACACATACACACACATACACACACACACAACCCCACCATATATATTTCTGTCAAAAGGAGTGAAAAACATAAGTATTTGTATAATTTGTCATTTGGATGTAGCACTGGGGCTTTTTCTCTTTTGTTGTATACATTAGGTCAGGGGAGCGCAAACTTTTTGTGCTGCGCCCCCCTGTCACTCTGCCCCCGGCTCTCGCGCCCCCCTGCCTACCTTCATTCGCGTCAGATGACGTCACACGCCCACGCAGCGTCAAGTCACATGGTGCCGCGGCGTCTATTGACGCCGCGTTGCCATGGCGACGCAACACAGACGGCTGAATCCCGGTAAGTAAACAGTTGCAGGGGCCTCACGCGATCCCCCGGCATTTAATTTAAATGCCTGGGGGAAGAGCGCGGGGCCTCTGCAACTGCCCGCGCCCCCCCAGCACAATCTCCCGCCCCCCCTGGGGGTCGCGCCCCCCACTTTGCGCACCGCTGCATTAGGTCACAATCCCTGTAGCACTCCTTTTGACACAAATATATATAGTGTGGTGGGTTTGGGTTCTGAACTCGTAATCGTATTGGTAAACAATTATTTGGAGGTTAGTGACACCTCCTCCCTGGTTTGAAGATCACTCATCCCATCTTTTAAATGGCAGTTCTGGTTGAGCACCTGTGAATGACCAGTCTTAAGACAGTTCACCCTCCATTAGAGGTTAGGAGAGCATTTTGTGGGTGCAGTAGTGTTAGGCTGAGTCCCCGCTGGCGCTGAGCACGCTCATGCTTGAAGAGCGCTCAAAGCATGAGCGCCGGGTGTCATTTCATTTACGCGCGCGGGTGGGACGGGGGCATTGAGCGCGCTGTAAAGTTAGATTTTTTTTGTTTACATAAGCGCTGGTGAGCGGTGTGCCCGCGCATGAGTTGGGACTTACATATATCTATATATGTAAGTAACCATGGCAAGCGCCACCCGCTCAGTGCTAGCAGGGACGCAGCCTTAGAACTTGCAAAAAAGAGGGGATACCTTGGCCAAAAATTTTTACTAAATAACCCTCACTTATGAAAATAAAAACAGATAAGTATTTAACTATGTAATTAGTCATATTGGATGTAGCAGTGAAGAGGGGCTTTATGTCTTGTTTCATCGAATTGTAGAAACATAACCTTAAAAACAACCGTTACATTAAAAAGTAATGAAAACAAAGAGACAGTACCAAATTCCGTGTATCCGGGCCCTCGGCCTTTCCACTTGGGGCGAACCATAGCGACAGGGATATTCCTTCTAGGCATAATTAACATTCTGATAACTTTCTCTATTCCATTTATTATGAAATAACCTCCCATTTCCTTGAAAGAAAACAAAAAATTACAATTGTGTTATTAACTGGAAAGCAGAAATTTATGTTAAATAGTATGCATGGCAGTGTTAACTAATGTAAAGATTTTATTTATAAAAAAATAGATTTTAGATGGACCTGTTAAATTAGTGTGAAATGACTACAAAAAATATATAAAGGTCAGAATGTGTTATAAGGAGCCAAATATTGAAATATAATATATCTTTGCAAAGTGATTTCTACTACATACAGTATATGAAAAATACCTATTTTTTACACAACAAATATAGTGATGCTTTTAAAAATAAAGCCCAAAAAGCTATGTTTTTAACATCAGTCACTACTAAAAAAATAATGCACTCGACGTTACAAAAAAAAATAAAACACTTTGTATTCATCCATAAAACTTAGTGTCAATATAAATTTTACACAACGTGGAGGTGTGGAATGAAAAAAAAAAAAAAAAAGTCCTGTATTGTACCTGTTCCTCCTCATGATGTTCAATAAGTTCTTTTGGAGAAAGATCATACAGGTTGCAAAGTTTAGATTTCACCATAATAGGAATATAACCCAGGGACTGTTTGATGATACCTTTCTGGATACCATTTAAAGACCAGCATACATCAACCTGAAGTAAAATAATACATTAGATGTAATTGTGAATACATTCGATGCTGTCATCTTGGTCACTGCCTTGACATAACCTATTCTGGAGCAACATCTAGGGCAGTGGTTTGCAACTTTTTTTTTTTTTTAGTTAAGGAACCCTACAAATTATATTGTGAAATTCTGCGAAACCCCAACCATCTCTAATAACGTGTCTGAGATCAATGCATTGTAAGTAACCCCAACCCTCTCTAATATCGTGTCTGAGATCAGATGCATTGTAAGGAACCCCAACCCTATCTAATAGCGCATCTGAGATCAATGCATTGTAAGTAACCCCAACCCTATCTAATAGCGCATCTGAGATCAATGCATTGTAAGTAACCCCAACCCTCTCTAATATCGTGTCTGAGATCAGATGCATTGTACGGAACCCCAACCCTCTCTAATATCGTGTCTGAGATCAGATGCATTGTAAGAAACCCCAAAGCTCTCTAAGGCAGGGGTGCGCAAACTGGGGGGCACTCAATTTTCTAGGGAACGCGGCGGTTGCAGAGGCCACACGCTCTTCCCCGCGGCCTTTAATTTAAAGGCCGGGGGATCGCGTGAGGCCTCTGCAACTCCAACTTACCGTGATTCAGATGGCTGTGTTGACACGTCGCCATGGCAATGAGGCAGCAAATGACGCCGCGGGGTCATGGCATCATACATGACGTCACATGACCTAGCGGCATGATTTGACGCCGGGAACAGAGGTAAGGGGGGTGCGAAGCGTAAAAACGAAATTATTTGTCAGCTCAAAATTCTGCCGTGTGGTTGCTCTTCATTGTGTGCGCGCACTATGGCCCGGCCCAATAGAGCTGCTGCATTTTGTTTGCGCACGCACTACAAATCGCGGCCTAATAGTGCGTCTGAGATCAGATGCATTGTAAGGAACCCCAACCCTCTCTAATAGCGCGTCTGAGATCAGATGCATTGTAAGGAACCCCAACCCTCTCTAATAGCGTATCTGCGATCAGATGCATTGTAAATTCTTCTGTATTTGATACAAATTTCAAATGACCTGAAAATGCACAGAACCCTTTAGGGACGCCCCGGGGAACAACACTGATCTATGGACTATAAAAGTACTGAGTGTTCCCAAATAAATTAGAGTACTGTATTCAGATTACATTTCCAGCAATGGGATTAGTGGGAACATGCGTGGTCACCCAAAATGAACTGAACTCCTTCAGTGCCATGTGTTCCAGGAGACTCAGGCAAAAATGTCTCCTCAAAAGCCTCTACAAAACCTTATTTATGAGCTAGTTGGTTACTTACAGTCAGCCTCCCCCGGTAGGTGCTTCTGCGTCCTCTACATTCTGCTGGGTAAATCTTTGGCTCCCTGCAGATGCTACCCTTGGGCACCATCGGAGGACTAATCCCTGCATCCACAATTGCAAATGTTACCCGGTCATTTTTAAAGGCAAACTCCAGTGGTCTCATAGCCTGAAAAACAACCCAAAACACACAACCAAATGACAGTCAAAACACATGGTACAAAACAACAAAGCTGCAGTTGTGCATGAAAAATGGGTAGGCCAGAGGGATCACCTGAAGAGCAAAGTGACCCTCCAAGTCCACACACTGCCCACCCCCAGGTTCTCTGGCTGTTTTGATTGGCTGGGAAGGTCCGATCAGGCAGAATAACACATGTTGCCTAGGGGCAGACGTGCCCTTTATTTTAGCAGGTCCTGGATAGTCAAGTATACGCTTGGGACAGGTCATGCCCACACTGTGCCAGTGCAATGACATGTTTTTAGACTCTGTACCAGTGTAATGCCCTACTAGAAATCCTGAAGAATGACAAGTCCACTAAATGCCCAGGACCTGTGCACTGACATTTCCACCCAGGAAGCTGTGCCCACCCAACAGCATGCTCAGTGGGAACAATGAGCCCATACAGCAACATGCCCACTTTGTGTGCCAGGGGGTGGCCACTAAGGACCCTGGTGCAATCACATGACCACTACAACCCCTGCCCCAGTGCAATGGCATTATCACTTACACTAAAGATCTTATGCATTGCCAAAGAAATGCCTTTTAAGTCTCTGTGCAATTACATTCCCACTTTAGCCACTGTAAACTGTGATATACCATCTGTACATACTGCACTGCGACCTCATCAAAACAGCCTCCAAAAGTTGCAAGAGAGTATCATACCTCCCCCCCCCTCCCAAAACAAAGTCCTTGCTAACCTCCCCAGCACACAGACATGGCTCTCCTCCACGTGTGCCCCTACTTCTCACCTGCACTGCCCGGTTCAGCCCCTCTGACATGGCCTGGTTGAAGGAGTCAGTGTGAGCCCGGGTGAGCTCCTGCAGGGCCGGGTGCTGCCTCTTCCCGGGCCTCCCATAGCCCGGCTGTGTCAGCTTCTTCAGACTGGGCTGAGTGGGCAGGCTCTGCCACTTCTTGGCTGTGTCCATCTTGCAAGGCGGCTCGGGAAGTTACAGGAGCCCCGTGCAGCGCTGCTGTACACAGCACACGTGCTGGAGGAAGGGGAGGGCAGCTCACACATGGCTACAGGATGATCTGCTTCCGCCTGTGCAAGAGCTCCCAGGAGCTGTGCAGTGGCTGCTACTTGCTGTTCATTATTAAATATAACTTTTATTTTAGCTCTTTGTGAAGGTGTTTGAAACCCCTCTCAAAACTCCCTGTGAGCTGGTTTGTAACACTAGTTTGCCAGCACATTAGTGCAGGCAGCTATGTGTGATAGAGCAGGGGTGCTCACCCCCCCCCCCTTTATATTTCCCATATATAAATTAACTGTGTATATGCTACTGTATACATTTTTTTTTAAATGTTGAATTAAGCACTTGGAATTTTGGGTGTTTTACAGAATATTTATCTTTCAAAAATGACTTTTATTGGTGCTTTAAAAACGTGACATTGTCTCCGGCTGCTTTGTGGGCTTTGACTGTGTGGTATATCTGCTAGGTTTTGTTTTTTTTGTGTTGCATAAATATGGGGAAAAAAGTCTGAAGTGGGGGGATACTGGTTAGTCTTTTCTGGTTTTTTTTTTACCCGAAAGAAAGTATGACTAATTATTAGGGTTTATAACTGCGCTACAGTCTGAGGCTACATTTGCATGTTATCCAGTATTGTTTGTATTTTTTAAGTACTTTGGGTACTGCAATTGTTTTCAGGGTTTCTGGTTGTGGTTATTTGATGGTAATAAAATCTCTGTAGTGTCTCAGGCCATTAAAACAAAGTTGTTCCTTTTTTTTTTTACTTTTAGGTTTGTTTTTCTTGTGAATTAGGTTAAAATTTCAGTTTTGAGATTTGAAAACAATGTGCCAAAAACTCTTTTAATGTAGTGTTATTGCAATGTTAATTACTATTAAAGTGGCAACAATGTATGCAGAGCTTTACTACAAAAGCATATAACAAGTTCAGGGAACTGTTTACAGTACACAGGGATATACTTAGATTGTAAGCTCTTCGGGGCAGGAACTCATTTTCCTAGTGTTACTTTAATGTCTTAAGTGCTTATTCCAATTATGTGCTATATTATTATGTCACGTGTATTACTGCTGTGAAGCGCTATGTACAAGATATACTTAACCAAGAATAAAAGTTGCATATAGGAGACAGTGAAAATGAACCCCTCTCCCAAAAGAGCAGCAGTGTTTCTGCTCTGTCTGCATGGTTACCATTAAATAATGACGAACAAAACAGGAGCACAGTATAACAAAGTGTATTGTAGGATCAAATGCACACACACACTCAATTCTTTTCAGCATTAGGAATACAAGATGATGTCTGTGTATAGGCAAGGATAACTCCGGTATGAAAAAGATAGGCTGCCAACATAGCATAATTCTATAATGCAGCTTAATAGACAGAATTAATAAAATCAATGTACTCACACTGTACATTGGAATAAAGGCTGAACCAACAGCAAATGCACAAATAATCTCCCCCCTGAGCAGCCTCCAGCACAGAATCGAGCAGGCAGGCCCAGAAGTGCAAAAACGGGTATTTGAGTATTGAGCCCCTGAGGAAGCTGGGTACCCGGTGAAACGCATAGGGCGGGTGTTTTGTGCTTCTGAGCCTGAGATGACCCCATCCAGCCTTAATCCACATCCCCTAAGAGTTGTTCCAGTGCCTGTCTGATTCTTCGTTGGAGGCTGCTGAATAGGGAAATTAATTGTGCATTTGCTGCTGGTGGAGCCTGTGAGCTCAGAATGCTTTATTCCAATGAACAGTGTGTACTCACACACTGTACATTGGAATAAAAAGCTGCGTCTATAAAGCTGCTTTATAGAATTATGCTATGTTGACATTCTATCTTTTTCATATCTGAGTTACCCTGGAGCTACATCTTGACCCTTGCCTATCCACAGACATCATCTTGTATTCCACCATTGTTTCCTAATGCTGAAAAGAATTTGGATTGTGTGAGTACATTTGACGCTATTTAATTGATCCTCCAATGCACTTTGTTATACTGTGTTAAACTATTTTGTGGTTTTTCTTCTTTCCAAATATTCCACGAGAGCTGAGCTCCTATTTTGCTCTTTATTCTGTGTTTTTGACCAAAGGATTTTTTTGGAGCAGCACCTCGCATTTAACAAACTGGGTGTATTTTTCTGTACCCTTATATTTGATCACTGAATATCAAGTTACTTTTATCACTTGCACTAGAAATTATTATTTTTTGTGCTGAAACACCTCTTTTCTCATTAAATAATGACGTCATGGATATAGCAGAAATTAAGTATTTTAATCGATCTGGCACACGAAAGGTTAACGTTGATTGCAAATTGTTTTTAAACATACAAGAATTGTTTTTATGGCCTGTCAAACCACATCAGGCCTCTGGTTTTATAGCAATGTGGATGTTATTACATTGTGTTTTATCCTTGAAAAAGAACGCTGTGACGTTCGAAACGCGTTGGATGGGTCTCTTGTCACATTAAAGTGCCCTTTTAATCATTTTTTCATTTTGGGTCCTTCCTGCTCCGTTTTTGCTGGTGCGCTTTTTGGTCTCCCTTTCTCTGGTTTTATAGGACTGATGGCATCTAGAGAGAAGGGCATCTGTTTTTGCCAGTGTAATATAGAATAAACTTGGGCCCTTTTTAAACGTACCATGAGAGGCATTATTTGGGGGATCTGCAAATACCATGGGACGTGGCTAAGAAGATATTCCAAAAAGAGTACATTTATTAAATATGAAGATCTCATGGGCCTGATCGCAATTTTCAAGAACAACAAATAGATATTTGGAACTGTTGCAAGCAGATGAATAAATGATGCCAAACATTTCATGATTAGGAGGTGCCAAGGACAGATATCTGTTTCTCAGGCAAAATAGAATTTATATGGTCATATTTGATATGCTGGTGTGAATATGAAGTACACAGGCGCAACAGTGAAGACGGCGTGTGTCTAAGTACTATAGAAACAAAGATATGAAGTTTTTTATACATTGAACCAAACTTTCAAGTCCAAATAGACATTTTTTTCGTTTGAGTCATACAAATCTCAGCTAGAGCTGATTTACGACAGGCGTGGGCTTATGTTGTTTTCTATGGATGGCTTTTGGCATAAAAACTTGCATGTGTGAATAGAAAAAAGGTTTCCCAGCAGTTTGAGCTGCAAACTGTAACAATAGATAATGTTACATTGGTAATAAAAGGATACATTGTAGCTGCTGATTTACACTGACTGGTGGATTAATTGAAACTGAAAGGCGGTCTTTTAGTGAACCAAGGGAAGCTGGATTTTGCTGATCAATCACGGGAGAACGAATCGATCGGCAGCTTTGGAAATTAGTTTTAAATAAAGGTTGTCAAAGGCTACATATATTAAAACAAAAAAAGGATATTTTTTTTTATATATAAAGTGCCGCTTGGACTGCCTCTTTGTCGTAAAAATCTCAGCCAGAGCTGAGTGAAGACAGGGGCGGGCTTATGTTATTTTCAATGGAAGGCTTTTGGCATAAATACTTGAAAAATTAGATTTCAACTGGGGCGTGTCCAGGCTGGAACACGTGAAATCTCAATTTCCACTCAAGACCCTTTGGGAAAAGATTTGATCAATGTTAGATGATAACGTAAGTTACATTCTTTGTTTATCCTTCCTATTTTGATGAAATAGTCTGCATTTATTATAACGGTATGTTCTTGTAATCTTTTTCTGTAACCTAAGCACTGTACTTTTGTATATGAAAGCTAACCTTTAATAAGTAACACTTTGGGCTCTGTTTGAACTGTTGCACGATTTGTAAAGTAAATTACATTTTTGGACACATTTTGCTACAACAGATTTATGTGTTTTAAGTGCATAGTTTTTCTTAATAAACAGAGGCTCTGTACGTACTTCTTTTAATAATACCTTTGGTGGTGGCTGCGGATAATTATATATATTGTAATGGAGTAAGGGTAAATAGGAACTCATATGAAATACCTTGTGAAGGAGAAAGACGGGGCAGCGAGAACGCTGGGTGCATATATAAGTCACGTGCTCTCAAGTGTGCTATTCGTGACAGATGATATATTGGGAGGGATTCAAGGGAGATATTATTGATTTGAGGGACCATGCGTGGAGAAAAGTGACTCAGCTAGAGAGCTGTGTGTATTAACCCTTGTCCCATATACAGGTCTTGTGCTCACAGTTGTGCCTTACGTGACAGACGTAAAAGATTTTAGGGCTAAATCCTGTTACAGTTTTTTCAATGTCACCCGTCTAAGCGCCCTTTTGTGGATATGGGCATAAGTGTTGGAGCCATTTCAGATTTTGATGTAATTTAGGCTGCCTTTGACTGCAAATAGTTATGTAATGTGGTATTAATACGAACCTAATAATTATTTTATTTTATATAGCGCTTTTCTCCCATGAGTCTCAAAGCGCTTCACAAATAATTAAAATTAATTATCCCCCTCATTCATTCATATTATTATTATTTTTTTTTTTTTTTACCATTTGGGTATAGATTGACCTAGACAGAATCGCACCTATTTTTGTTTTATCTCACCATTGTGGCCCAGATAATTATGAATGTGCAGCATTATGACAATAATTATTGGGTAGCACTTTGACGTTCTGGGCTGGTAATAATTGGAACCAAAAAATTACTATTTTCCTTTCCCCATTTAAAACACTCCAAGATCAGGCAGAAGTATTTAAATGCACAGAACAGTGCAGTTAAATATTATCTGAGCCAGGAGTGCGCAAACTTCCAGTGCTGCCCCCCCGCCTGCTGTCCCCTTGTGTCACGCTCCTCTAATGTGGCATCAAATGACGTCACGTAACCTATGACGCTGTGTTGCCATGGCGACGTGTCAACTGAAGCCAGGTTAGTGAGTTACCGAGGCCTCGCGCTCTCAGCACGGGGCCTCTGTAACCGCTGCGCCCCCCCAATAAAGTCGTGCGCCCCCCAGTTTGCGCACACCCTTGATCTAAGGGAACTTTAAATATTAATTCTGCTCATTGTATCTGGTTGTCCTGCCTATTTTAATACATGAGATAATGTTGCAGTACAAGACTGCTGTAGGCCCCGCTCAGACAGGCTGCTACGCGAGTTGCGCACGCTTACGTGCGCGCCACGTTCGGCACTCTTGTAGGTTTGACAGTGTGAGTTGTCAAACAAGAAATGACTGCTGGCGGCGAAGTACAGCGTTGACGCCGCTGCTCTTGGAGTCAACTGAAGTTGTCATTTCAAGCGTCACCCGCGTCACGTGTATTTCGCCAGCCAATTACATTACACACACACTTTTTGTTTCTTTTTTTTATTAAATGGATGACGTTAATCCCGCCTCCAAGTCGCGTCATTCAGTCTGCTGGGGATGAGCTCACATCGCCCAGCAGACAGAGGCGTGCCGGCGCAATGTAGTGAAGTAGGCTGCCTGAGCTCAGCCCTAGAAGTATGACAGCAGCAGGCATATCTCCTCTTCCTTCTGTAACGATCAAAAAATCTAACTATATTTAATACAAACTAAACGTTTGGGCGTGGAGGTGAGTGGGACGTATGGAGTTAATTTATGTTCAGATTTTTTTTTTTTTAAATGTATAATGCTTATGAAATTAGGCGAGGGGTTTGATAACTAGTCGATACACAATGCCTGCTGCCATTCAGCTGTAAGCAAACACATCCCCATTATTATTACATGGTGCCCCCACTTAAACCCAAAGAATAATTTTTTTTCTCTCCACTATAAAATGACCTCATTTCCAATTTGGACCATGCACCCACCTGATTTTGAAAGGTTATATTTTCAGTAGGTGCTCAGGTCCTGCACACCCACCGTTGGGTGCAAAAAAATCACTGACAATGTAATGGACTGGGCACTCAAAAAATAAACGAACTCTTCTGCTCCTCCTTACTTCTCGGCCCTAATTTCTCGCTATACCCCATCCCGACTCTTCCGTTCTGCTCAAGGATGTCTTCTCTCTACCCCTTTTGTATCTAAATCCCTCTCCTGCCTTAAACCTTTTCTCATTCACTGCCCCACACCTCTGGAATGCCCTACCCCTCAATACCCGACTCGCACCCTCTCTATCCACCTTTTAAGACCTATCTTAAAACCCACCTCCTGAACTAAGCATATGGGTAACTCGGTGGCTGATACTATACACTTCATACACCGACCCAGGCCCCTTGCAGACGGATTTACCAGAACACCTTACTACGGTCTCTGTACAATCTTCCTACTTACCACATAGATGGTAAACTATTCAGGGAAGGGACTGCTTTTCCTAATGTTACTTGTATGTCTGAAGTGCTTATTCCCATTATGTGTTATTTTATATTATTGTCACATGTATAACTGCTGTGAAGTGCCATGTACATTAATGGGGCTATATAAATGAAGATATACATACAATTTAATGTATGCAAAAAGTTCATCATAGAATGATTTAGCTATGATTACCTTTGACATTGCTATGATTTTTTATACTTTGGACATTGTGTCATTCTAGCCCTTGTTTGAGTCATTATCTTTTTGTATTGATTATATTGTGATTAAATAACCCCTTTTTTGCACACATTTTGTTGTTCATTTATTTTTGGAGGGCCGTTACATTTTTTTTTTTTAAGATATTTATTTTCATAAAATATGAGACTTTATAATATGATTTCATAAGACTTTAGAATATGTATATTCGAACAAAATCTTATGAAAACTTTGGGTTGCTTGTCACAGACATCACAGGCTACAATGAATCCACTTCTCACAATGACGTACTGTATAAGCAGGAGTGCAGGAACTATTTTTGGGTTGAAGGTGCTGTATATATGAAATTACTGTAGTAACATCCCCAAATTACCATAATATAAAATGAATAAACCTGGGGAGGGGGCTGCAGTACCCCTAGTTCCAGCCCCCATGCCTATAAGTTTATTATAAGCAGTATTTTATTGGGAGTATAATTACTGGTCTATCCTATCCTTGGCATGCTGCCTCTCTCCCCTCCCACTGCTCCCTGACCCTGTAGCTCAGCCTCCAGTTACTGGGAGGAGTTGAACCAAAGAGAAGCCGCTGCCTGGATAATAGAAGCTGGAAGGCTGCAGCTGCTTCTCTTCTCTTGGTTCCCATATAAGATCAATAACTGCAAACCCACAGCATCAAATTAGACATGAGACAGTTATCCAGGAGCAGGCAAGCTGGGGGGGTCATACCATGTGCATAGTGGATGGGATACACTGTACAGGGAGCTAATGTCGAAACTATAGCATGGTGGGGGAAGCTTTGCATGGGATGCTGTATGGGAGCAATCATTCACACAATAACAGGCTATAGATATATAGCCCTGGTGCCTTTAGATTGTGGGAAGCTTGCATTGAGCCGGTGGCAAACATGTACACTTTCGTGGTGAGAGATGAAAACAGCACCGTCTATGCCGAAGTGTCGAAAATCCTCCTTGCAACTGGGCAGTGGAAGAGACTGAAAAGAGACAACCCCCGATTCAACCTGATGCTGGGGGAGAGGAACCGGCTGCCATTTGGGAGACTGGGTAAGACTATTAACATGAGCAAAGTAATTTCTTTGTGTTGGTGCATTGCCTTGCTATTGTGTCCAGTGCAAATGCTACCCACTGGCTTGCTTGCTCAGCTGTGTCCCAAGCATTTGTAGGGAGCCCAGGCAGGTGTATAGTGTTAGCACTGTTACAGATATTGCAAGACGTGATACATACTGTATATGACAGTGACGGGAGCTGCATGGTGCAGATTTGGGTGTTGCCTCCCTACTGCACCAAGGGAGGGATGTCTATTTCAGTTCAACTGCATCTCTATTTTTGGTCTGTAGGGGTACTCGCTACTTTTTAGCATTCTGATCTTTCCGCTGCATACAATCATTATTGTGATGTATTTATATAGCGGCCACGGTGTACTCTGCACTTTACAAAAGATACAAAAACCAGCACAGGGAATTTTATAATAAATAAGTGCAACAAAGTAAGACAATAGGAAAGGAAATCGCTGTCCTGCGGAGCTTACAATCTAAGTTGGGAAAAGGTCATATCCTTTTACACACAGGAATTATTATGGACCATCTCTATATGGTCTATCAGAGTTGTGTGTGTATTTCACAAATAATTAATTATACTTCGTAAGGTTCACAACAAGACTTGTCACATTTTTATTGTACTATTCTGTCACATTATATACTTGATTAACAATGGTTACATTATTAACTTATAGGTGAGGCGCTTGCTCTTTTGTTTGTTTTTCCCCTTGAGTAATTTATTAAGAGTAGAAAATGCCATCCACAATTAAGTCACACATTACTGGGTTAACATTTTGCCATATGTATTGGTTCTGATAACAGCTACAATAATATTTAAAGCAACTGTTTTGTGTGACCCTTGGTATATAGAATGGCCCCGTCGAATCATTCTGCAATATTCATTTTCTGTGAGGGGAGGAATTGAGAAGAAAGATACCAGCAAAAGCCAATTTGCAGTGTGGTGCAGTAAAAAATAATAATTAGGCACTATTACGTCATAAGGGCAGACTAATGGTTAAGGAATGCCCTAGCAACAACTAGGTTAAGGTGGGTAAAAAAGTGACACCACTTCACCAAGAGTAGCAAAGACAGAATACCCAGGACAGTATTTGCATGTCTTCCTGCTACATTCCCTCCATTACCACATGCTATGCAGTGGTTAAGCTTCAAGCAACAATTTTAAGTAGTGACATGCAAATGAGCGCCTACTGTCTCACATTTTAATTTGTTCTGTAACTGTTATCTACACCTTTTAATATATATTATCTCTAACTGTACATGCAATGTCTTGTATATAATGTATACCCTGTTCACATATGTAACTATGAATTTGTAACAATGTATTATTTGTAATCATAACTCTGTGCCCAGGACATGCTTGAAAACGAGAGGTAACTCTCAATGTATTTCTTCCTGGTAAAACATTTTATAAATAAAAACAAAATACTGGATGTGTCACTTTTCGCTTCCTATACACTTAATTACATTGACTCCCCTGGAGCTATTGCCTGCTGCATTAAATCAATTATATAGCGAAGTCTGGGACAAGGAAGGTGCAGAAGTGGACTAACTTAAAGACTCGTTTCGTCCTGTTGGTCTAATCAGTTTTGAGCTTGGTCACTTGTTCTGCATTGGGAAGCTGATAAACAGTGGTCCAAGCCAGGCACTATAGGTTATGGTGGGTGGGGAAAAAACACCCTACAAAGGTTTAAAATGTTGGCCTTTGTTCCAAAAAGCATGGCAACTTTTTTTGTCCATGGTTAAAAATAGATTGGTTTGGGTTTACAGCAATTTATATTTTATGAAAAATTAAGATTCTGCTACTTTTTTGTGTGCCTACAAAGAAATGAAGGTCTTGATGAGTCAGGCCAGGAACATCTGCACAAAAGGATCTGAAATGACATTTCGGATTAGATGTTTTGACTATACTGATAAAGTAGCAATTTGTAGCATGATTTGGTGTAAAGAAGAATATCTGAGGATGGGTACCTGTGAGAAGTGGAAAACCGTGCCCTTTACATTTTAGGTTGATGCAATTATTACTACTACTATCTTATTTGAGTGATTATTTTTGTGTTTTGTTACCGAGTCTAACATTTTACAGACAGCATTTCACATTTAGGGATTTGTAGGGGAGCGAATTGACCACGTCATACAAATATATGCCACATCTTTTGGAGATGATGCATGTGAACAAACCATTGTAGATTTGCTGAATTAAGTTGCCCTTTGTGCGGCCATTCATGTAGGACCCAATATTGCTTAAAATTCGGTTTCCAAGTGAAAGGCAGATTTCCATGTAATTCTGCACTGATAATGAGATGAACCATCAGAAGACATAGGTAATCTGTAGTTAGACTAACTCTGTGTTTTTCAACCAGGGGTTCCCCGGACATCCCTAAAGGGTTCTGTGCAATTTTTAAGCCATTTGAAAAATGTACTAAATACAGAGAAATTTGCAATGTATCTGATCTCTGATGCGCTATTAGGGAGCATTGGGGGTTTCTTACAGTGCACCTGATCTCAGACGCACTATTAGAGAGGGTTGGGGTTCCTTACAATGCATCTGATCTCAGACGCACTATTGGGGTACGCCCATAGTGAAAGCCAAATTCAAAACACATGAAGCCAATGCGTGTCGCCGTGGCCACTGGGACGTAGCCTTAGAGAGAGTTGGGGCGCTGTAGAATTTCACAATATAATTATAGGGTTCCTTAACCCAGCGTTGCGCAAACTGGGGGTTGCGAGATTTGTCTGGGGTGGCGCGGACGGTTGCAGAGGCCCCGCGCTCTTCCCCGAGGCATTTAATGCCGAGGGATCGCGTGAGGCCTCTGCAACACATCACTTAGGCCGCGCTTATAGTGCCGGCGACGCGACGTTGGCCAAAAACAAATGCATTGTCGCCGCCGCGTGCGCATATAGTAAGCACGGTGGCGACGCGATTTTTGGAAGCCGGGAATATTTGATTTTTCATTGGCTGTCGCCTCATGTGACAGCCCGCGAACCAATCAATGGCCTGGTCGCCCGCGACGCCGCCGCAAAGCAAAATACAACTTTCGGTAGCAGCGACGGGTGACGCCGCGGGCACTATATGCGCGACCTTACCTTGATTCAGCCGGCCTTGTGACGCGTCGCCATGGCAATGCAACGTTATGACGTGACGTCACATGACTCGTCGCCATGGCAACGCGGCATCAAATGACCTCCGCATGCCGGGAAGCATGGTGGGGGGGCGCGAGCACCAAGGGATCAGGCAGGGGGGGCGCAGCGCGAATAGTTTGCGCACCCCTGCCTTAACCAACAAAAGGTTGAACCCCACCGAGCACTAACTCCTTTACTGCTTTACTTGTGCCTATAGCCAGATATGAAATTATAGCTGTGAGGTATAGATAGGCTCAAGGGACAATAAGACCACCTTAAATAAGATGTTCTATTTCTCTGCTATTAATATAATTTAGCTATAAAGTATCCACCTCCTTGACAAGCAACAATATGTGCACACTGAAGCTGCTTGTCCTGCTTTGTAGAGCTGCGTACAGTTGGCTGCAGTGCAATGTAGCATTTTGCCCTCATCGTTTTTAACAATCTGCTCCCAAAAATGCTGCCCTATGTAAAGCTTGTCAGTTTTTGTTGCCACCCAGCATCTCGATGCAAAAAACTAAAGCAGAGTTTGTTACAAAAACAGTGGCCATGGAAGAATAGCCATTGACTTAAATGTAGGTTAAAATGTTTAAGGTCCTATTGATTCAGAACCATCAGATCACGTTTGCTAATCTATTGACTGTAATACATCTTGTATAAATGCCTAACTTATTGTTTTATTACCAACAGGCATGTAAGCTTGTACTGTAATAGAATTGGGGAGGCCAAAATAATCTCGGTAGCACCGTACTGTAGCTTCAGTTATTTTGTGTGTGTGTGCTAGTCACAAAAGATATGCTTCTAAAGATCTTACAACGCATGAGCTTGCTCATAAGTTTGATCTTCTGAAAGATCCCTTTTTAATTGATAATCACGTGATTCCTGATGCATAAATACAACTAACTCACTCTCTTACAGAAGGACATCCATGAATTAAATGGCTTACTTTGTGATGTTTTGGAGAGTGGATACTTTTTTAGTTGTCACAAGCTTATTTTAATTGCTTGGAGGCCATGTATATATGTATACAGCATTACATATTGCTACCGATTTTTCTTTGTTGTAATGCAGAGGTGGCCAACGCCAGTCCTCAAGGGCCACCAACAGGTCAGGTTTTCTGAGCCACTGATTGAGCCACCTGTGCTGAAACAGGAATATCATCTGTCAGTGGCCCTTGAGGACTGGAGTTGGCCACCCCCTGCTGTAATGAGTTTCTGATCTGTTCTTGTGCCCACAGGTCATGAGCCTGGACTTGTGCAGCTGGTAAATTACTACCGCGGTGCTGATAAGCTTTGTCGTAAGGCTTCCTTGGTAAAGTAAGTATTTGTATTTTTCTCTGTTGCTTTTCTTCAATATTCACCTCCTAGAGCAGCGGAGCGCAAACTTTTGGAGCTGCGCCCCCCTGCCTGCTCCCCCAAGTGCTCACCCCCCCCCCCCTTCTGTTTTTTACCAGCGTTATTTGATGTTACTTGGCAACGCGGCACAACAATGCTTCTGAAACCCGGCAAGTAGGTTACAGAGGCCTCGCGCGATCCCCCGGCATTTAATTTAAATGCCTTGGGGAACCGCGCGGGGCCTCTGCAACCGCCTGCACCCTCCCCCCCCCAAAAAAATCCCGCCTTGCCCAGTTTGCGCACACCCCATAGTCCACAGGTCACGCCTGCAAAGAGCCTCCATTGGTCTGTAGATCGACTGGTTCTGCTCCCATTTTTGATTGTAGCTAAATAAAATAATTTACACAGGTACTCTATAAAGTTCAGTCCCACCTAAGACACGAAAATGTCAGCAATATGTTTAATAGGCAACAACTACTATTTGGTAAAATTTAGACCACTATAGATAATAACTTTATTTCACACAGCGCTTTTCTCCCAATGGGACTCAAAACGCTTCACAATTATAGTATAGTGCGCGGTATGTAGGATGGTACGTAGGAATTTTTAAAGACACTGTCTCTGCCCGGATGAGCTTACAATCTATACTTTGCATTATTTTTGAAAGTTTATCATTACAGTACAGTGGTTTTTTAGAAACCTTCTGTAATGCCCTTATTACTGCCTTGTGTCTGATGGATGTGTACAATGACCTTAACATTGGGGTGGAGAAAACTAGAAAAACTGTTAACCCCCATTTCAGAGTCACACAGTAACACAAAACAAAGGAAATTTGCAGGCGTTAAAATATTATTTACATTACTTGTTGTTTTTGTGCTAATAGGTCATTAAATACTTTTAGTAAAAATGTGTGATACAACTTAAAAAAAAAATCTTCACACTGTTCACTAGTTTATTTGTTTTCCAAGTAATTAATATAATAACATTGGTATATTTTGGGTTATATTTAACTAAAATCCTATTCTGGGGACTTCTGCAGATTTTTTCCTGATCCGTCAGACGTGGGAAATTTAGTTTAAGAGCACTGACTCAGGAGTATCGATTTTCAAAAGGGGAAAGCCACAGGAGAGCTATCTCCTGCTGTGGCTTTTTCCTTCTTAACCCAGAGGGTACCCTATAATGTAGCTCAGGTGGGCTCAACACCAGTCCTCAAAGCCCCCTCCCCCAACAGGTCAGGTTTTCAGGATATCCCACTTCCACTGAGCCTCTGATTGAGCCACCTGTGCTGAAGCAGGGATATCCTGAAAAGCTGACCTGTTGATGGGGTAGGTTGAGTTTGAGGACTGGAGGTCAGGGCCCCTGATGTAGCTACACCACGGAACCCCACGCCGTCATAGCTATTTTACGCCTATTTTATTTTATTTAAATGCTCATTTAGTACTGGAGATGGCGTTCGCGGGGAACGAAATCTGAACGGAAGAGCAAGTCCCTCCCTTCCATTCAAGATATCACCACTGTGACATCTGGCTCATGTAATCACGACTTGCTGTGTCCATGCAAAGCTCTCTTCATCGTCAAAGAAACCGAAAGTGACATGGTTTGCTTTAAGGATGACTACATTTGTTTAAGGAAGAGAGTGGCCTCACTTCTATACAACAATATTTCTTTCTTGCGAGCTATTTGGGACTTCACTTTTTAATTCATCTAAAAAGGGAGCGAGTAATTCTTCGGTGGTTACTTTATTAATGGAAGTTTGCATGTGATAATGCCCCAGCCGGCACTAGCACAGTTGAATTAATAAAACCCCGCAAATCTAAAAGCATCCGATTGCTTTCGCAACATTTTTTCCCCGCCTTCTATTTACCTGTAAAATAATGTGTTAACAACAAATTAAAAAAGTAACCAAAACAGGCATATCCTACATGGCTAAAAATGGGCAGGACCGGAAGTGATCATATTCCATTCACTACATGGGTTTAACCCTTTTGAGTGCTGGAGGGGCGGCAGGGCCAGAGTGCTGCGGTCATTCCGGAACTCGTGATCGTGCCATCACTGATGATGGCTAGGGAGGAGTCACGCCCCTCTCTCTTTCCGCCATCAGTACAGATCATGTTCTGAGCTCCATAGCAGCGCATTACAGTCAATTAGACTGTAAGCTCCTCGGGGCAGGGACTCCTCTTCCTTAATGTTACTTTTATGTCTAAAGCACTTATTCCCATGATCTGTTATTTATTTGATTACCATGTGTATTACTACTGTGAAGCGCTATGTACATTAATGGCGCTATATAAATAAAGACATACAATACAATACAATTACGCGGTCTCCCCTAAGGAAAGTAGCATTTGGGGGGGGGGGGGGGTGAGGGGGGGAAGGGAGTAGCTGATACGTCATGGGACAGACAGAATTCCAGACCCCATGGCATAGTAGCTACTTCCCAGGGCATTCAAAGGGTTAAGTGCCTTACCCAAGCATGAGATGTCCCAAAAGTTAGCATTCTTGAGTATCTCCTGCACAATAAACTTGCCTGTGCCCGTGATTCTTTTCCATTTCTATAAAGTCAATAATGTTGCATTTGATGTTACTCGCAAATGTAATTACCGTTCTGACTCTGGTTGCAAATTGGTGATAGCAGCAGACAGAGACAATGTTTGCCAGACAGTTAATGACTGCACCGGGTCTTGCTGGTCACGTGGCCTTTCTGTTGGCAGAGAGGATGTGCTGATTGTCCTCAGCCAAGATGTGATGTAATCAATCGCTTTTAAGTACTGCCCTAGAGAACAGCTTGTAACAAAGACTGTTCTTGGAGACGAACATAATAGTGCTTGAACGGTTATTGGCTTCATAGACACATAGGTGTTGTGTGGCATCTGATGGGTGTTGCTTTGCTCACCGAAGGGTGGAAAAAAAGGTTATTAAAAGGACACATTAACAAAAGATGTGTTTTTATAATCGACTGGGGGAATGAATGTATGTATGTATTTAATATGTTAGAGTCCCACATAGGAATAAATCAAATATATGCATGGATTTGTTTAATGGGTTAATTTGGGTGCTTGATATCTCTTGAAAACAAAATAAGGCATGGTATTTTTTAGTCCCTTTATCTTGTATGTATATCTTTATTTATATAGTGCCATCCATGTACATAGCGCTTTACAGCAGTAATACACGTAAAATGTAATAGGAATATGCACTTCAACATAAAAGTGGACATTAGGAAAAGGATTCCCGGCTCCAAAGAGTTTAAATCAAATCTTCTGTCTTTTGTTTGTCTTACTCCCCCTCCCCACCCCCCCCCCCCCCCCCACAAAACACACAGATGTAACCCATTCAACCTACCCCTAGCATGAGCTGACTTTTGTTCTATGTAGGACTGCACCTTCAAATATTTGCTATAAGGCTATGATGTCAGAAATAGTCTTGCCAACTCTTTCACCAGATTAATCAAGACCAGCCCGGAGCTCTCAGAATCCTACATGTGGTTCCCAGAATCCTACGTGATTTACCCAACCTATCAAAAGACTCCGGTGACACAGGCAAGGAATGGTCTCCATGACCTCATTTACAGCTCCCGGACAGATGAGCGAGAAGAGTTCCTGGCATCATACAACAAAAAGGACAGCGGGGAAGGAAATGTGTGGATAGCCAAATCCTCGTCAGGTGCCAAAGGTTAGACCCCCTAGTCAACAGCCAATTTCTGTACTTTTTATTTTTGTAATAATGGTCTTCAACAAACAGAATATGAAGTGATTAAAATAAGTGTGTGTGTACATAAAGTGGGAGCTGCTGAGACCTCCAGGGACCCCTAGTTTCTGAGGTGTTTTCTGGTGCTAGTGTGTGATACAAAGAAACTACAAACATGGCTGTAGAATCACTAATAGAAAGTTACAATCTGCTGCCTCTTGCCTAGTGGAATAATGACTTCTATCTGTGGAAGTGAGGAGGTTCACATAGGTTAAGGGACCATAGATTGCCTTTGGGTAACACCCCCTCCCCCCCCCCCCCCCACCACCACTTTCTGCCATTCCCTTGGCTCAAGTAATATTTAGAAAGAAAGAAAAGAGAGGGGGAATGAAGGCTCGTGCATCAAAGAAGAAATCCCAGACTTTTTTTTTAAATACAGGATTGTAGCAGGGGGTCCTCGGAGCTGAACTCCATTAATTTAAGCTCTGGGGACCCCCTGCTTCTGGGAGGTACTCGCCTCCATAGTGGGTGCCGGTAGTCACTCCAGGGTTCACTATATGGCTGCTTTTCAAAACCCGCGGGCCAATAGGAAGCCGTGATGTCATCTGGTGCGGCTTCCTATTGGCCCATGTGACGAGGGAGCTGACAACTGCAGGCGATGCTGGCACCGTCTTCGGAGGTAAGTGTCTCTGGAAGTTGGAGGTCCCCAGAGCTGAAATGAATGGGGTTCAGCTCCAGAGACCCCCTGCTACAATCTTGTATTTAAAAAAAAAAAACGAAAGAAAAGGAAAAAAATGGCTTGGATTGCTAATTAGTTACTAGGTTCATTATTGAAGATGTAGTGAAAGTACTTTTCTCTGACATCCCTGCTCTTTGGTCCCTTAAGCATATTAATTAAAAAAAAAAAAAAAGAAGAAGAAGGCTCGATGTGTAGTATGTAACTGCAAGTTTCTGTTAAAGAAGGCAGTAACACCTAAAGTATTCAAATTAATATCTATAGTAACGTATTGTGATACTACAGCCAACATTTTCTTCACTATAGTAGGACCATCGTTAATGTGCTGTCGTGTTATTGAATTCAAAGGGCTGTCTGAATACTGAAACTGAACCAGAAGTCTGTGAATAGTACAAATTCAGAAAATCTTTCCAGAGTAAATGTCTTTACTAAAGCAATACAATTCTCATGGTAACGCAAGATAAGACCTGTTGTTGTTGTTTTTTTTTTAATCAACTGAATGAAGTGGGAAAAAGACATGACATAGTAGTGTAGTGTAGGAACCTGCTGATAGGGTTATCTAGATGTAGTCACAGACTTGAAAGGTGTTGGCCAAAAGATTGCACTTAAATGACCCATACTTACAGAAGAAAAAAAAATATAGAAAAAAGTAATGTCCTAAATAATTTTGTCCTATTGGTCGTGCATTGGGGCCTCTTTGTTTGTAGTTTCTCTGAATCTCTTTTCATTGTATGTAGTTCCCCTGAAGATAAAAAATGATCTGAAGCAGCAGGGGGAAAAGCTGTTTAAATATGTATACGTTTTCTGATGTATTATGGATAGTCCCTTTCAAAAAAGGATATAAAATGCTAATTTGGAAGGTATTATGTACCAACCTGTAATTTTTTTTTTTTATATACTTGCTCTAAGAGATCTTTTCTTGCCCTTTGCAACACTGTTTTTAATGATGCTTTATTTTTACAATCAGATGCTCCGTTCTGGAGATATAAGCATTTGAAATCTGAAGTGTCCGGAGAAGAATAAAATAGAGATCTCCCCAGAGCTTCGTGCAGTAAAAAAAAAATAATAATAATTTTATAACACAAAAAAACCTACATTCTCGGGGACGATATACTAACCGTATGTGGGTTAAACTCCTGTAGGCTTCTGGAGGGTATTTCTGCTGTTTTTACAGTGTGTTTTTGATCTTTTATTAAACTTACAGTAGAAAACATTTTTTAAAGTTAATAAATCCTCTGTGTGTGAGGAAAAGACCTTTTATAAAACAGCATTGTGGCGATGGTGTCCTGAATCTCCGTTACAGCTTTGCTGCCAGAGCATACAAATACTTTGCATAGCAGGCCTCCCAGGCAGCAAAAGAGTTACAATGACTGTGCCCTGCATAACTAACATTTCCAGGGGTGGGGAGGACAGCAGATGTGGGTTTTTTTTTCTTTGGGAGGAAGTGACATGCTGTCCCGGGTTTGTCTTCATAAATGACGTTTTAAACTTGGAGACATCCTTCTAGTGATACTCAGAATGAATGTATATTGTATCGGGTTTCTTTTCAGAGCTGTTACATTTGACAGATCAGTACAAGGTGAATCGGCAAGTTATACAGCAATGTACTTCTATTGTTGCAAGATCAAATTAGTTCTTTAACATTGCACGTATTGGTATCTTGCTTTTTACACTTGACGACCCTAATGACATTATTACTGGTGGTTCTTAAATTCTTAGTGCCCCTTTATGTATCTTATATCTACAGGACGTACAGTATACAGAATTGCAACATATACTGTGTTATGTTTCCACAGGGGCTTCCTACTTGGCTACTTTTCTAAACATGACTGAGTAGGTGGTACTTCTGTTTTAACCGCATTGCTACCCCAATCCTTACCTGGCTTAAAGGGGTTAACAGTGATGCCATCTACTAAGTTTTTAAGTTCCCACATTAGAGAAAAAAATGTGTGTATAATCGTATATACACACATTTATATTAAAAAAAAAAGTAGTCTCTTTTTGTAAAATAGTAAATGACATGTTTTTTTTCGGTAATGGGCTACAGTAGAAAGAAAAGAAGGTTAGGGGTGGGAAGGAATGGAAAAGCGACAAATGTACTGTAGGCTTAAATATAAATTGACAAAATCCTAGCTCTATAGAATAGAAAGGAAGCAGATCACAGGGACAACTGGGCTGTCCAGTCTAATGAGCAGGGGACAGAATACAAAACTTAAGGAGGTAAGGAATCGAATTGCAAGAAGGGGAGCGGCCAGCAGAGTTTTCACTTTTGAAATACACCGTGAGGCTGAAACCTGAGCGGATAATTCTATATGCTCCAAAGTGGCAGAACGGACGGGTTGCAGCATATAGAATCACTCCCTTAGCGTTTGTTCCCAAACTTAGTTCCTACATGAAAATATCTCCATGGCTCCCGCACCAAATCACATTTGTGTTGCGCTATATGTATCAAACGTGCTAGTGTTTGCCATTCCTTTTACTTCTGATATTGTAATTTGGGAAATTGTGGGGTTGTCGCTTGTGAATCGGGCTCAGAATATCACATTCCTAGTGGACCTAGAGGATGGGTGATGGAAAGATTATTCTTACCTTTTGTTCTCCCCTCCCCCCCCCCCCCTGTTTTTGTATTTTAGGAGAAGGGATTCTTATATCCTCAGAAGCCACTGAACTTCTCGACTTTATAGACAATCAAGGCCAAGTGCACGTAATTCAGAAATACCTTGAAAACCCTTTGTTACTAGAACCAGGTCACCGCAAGTTTGATATCAGGTGACATATTTTGCTTATTTCACATACGTGGAGAGCCTGGCTATTTCTTGTGCGCAGAACACAATGAGAATGCCCCGCTTCAGCTGTAGTGTAAAGTAGTAGATTGATAGGGGAGAGGAAGCTGAACGGGGAAGTACAAATGATACTCTAAGAGAAACAGAATCCAGCATGTAGCACTCACACTCCTGATTCAAATGATTAATGTCAATATTAAAACTTGATCTTTAATAATCATAAATGTTAACATAAAGGTGGTTAAAAATAGATATATAAAGGACTCAAACTACTGATACTATGTCGGGTATAGTATAGTACCCTGGATCAATAGTTTAAAAAAGTGAATTGAGATTGATTGGATCAATTAACACTAAGGGGATAGTTGATGTAATGATACCTTAGTAGAGAATGCAGAAAGGCAAAAATAAAGTGTAAATGTAATAACCAGTATATAGATGAACAGGCAGCTTGTTCATAGGATGTAGCCCAAATGTGAATGATTGTGTTATGTGCTTTTGAGGCAATGAGTGTTTCAGAGCCTAAAGTTATCCACAACTCAATTGTAGGTAATGAGCCTGAGGCTGGATACATATAGTGTAGTGCCTATGTGGAACTGATCCACAGTTCTGTCTGTAAATCAGCTAATGAGCAGCTTGCAACATGTGTAGCAGCTTCTTGGAACAATAATGCATTGGCTGAAATTGGAGACACTTATCCTCATTTGTAGCTCAACAATACTAGCTGTCTCTAGAATAGTATGCTTCACAGACTGACCCAGCGTCCATATTATAAATGGGCTAGAGCTTTTAATTGCTTTTAGTCAGTGAGTATGCCAATGCCTACAGCTAAAGAAGTCCACAGCACAATAGTGGATAACAAGCCAGAGACTCAAAACATATAGTGTATTCCCTGTATGGAACTAATCCACAGCTCAATCTGTTGTTAGGCTGATTAGCAGTCTGTGACCAGTGTAACAGCTACTGATAACAACTGTGATATTAGTCTATGATATAGGCAGGTTGCTGTATGCGGTTATCTACTAATATTGGAGACACTTATCCTGATTTGTAGCTCAATAGTACTACCTGTCTCTAGAATAGTGTATTTGGCAGACTAACCCAGAGCCCATATTCATGAATGGACTAGAACTTTAAATAACTGGGTAAATTTATGCCACTTGTAACTACTCCTATAAAAAAACAGTAGCCACACTTGTAAATATACTTAGAAACTTTCATTCGAGCTGCGGGTCTCTGATACTGCTCGAGGGAGACTACACGTTACTGGAACGGTTGTACATCACTCTCCTTTGCAGAGTGTGCAAGGGCGACTTTGTTCTAACCTATTTCTAAGTATATTTACAGGTTTTTGAGAAGAAAAAGCAGTGAAGACGGTGAGGGAAAAAAAAAAGAGGATGGCAGACTCTTCTCGCTTCCTATATTTACAATTCTTTCTTTGGTGTTTTCCAGAAGCTGGGTCCTTGTAGACAATCAGTACAACATCTACCTCTATCAAGAGGGTGTCTTGCGGACCTCTTCTGAACCTTATAACGACTCTGACTTCCAGGACATGACCTGCCATTTGACCAACCACTGCATTCAAAAGGAGCATTCCAAAAACTATGGGCGGTACGAGGACGGGAACGAAATGTTCTTTGAAGAGTTTAATCGGTATCTTGTGACTTCACTGAATGTGAGCCTTGAAAGTAGCATCTTATTGCAGATAAAGCAAGTAATAAGGTACCTCGTGGATACTATAATTTTTTTGCTTTTTGAGAGGGATGTCATTTGTTTGTTTAAGAACAGCAGCAGTTTTATATGCTTCACTTCTGCACTTGATGGTAATCATGGAGGAGGGAAGAGAACAGGGTTGACATGTTCCCAGAGTCTGGGTTGTTACAAGAATAAATAAGACAGTCTCTGGACGGCTTTTCACCACGTTATGACCCAGAAAAAAAATCTTGCTTCCTAGATTTGGGATTATGTTACAATATTATGTGGTTGACCAGCTGTTTGTGTTTGTAAAATAGAGTTTGACCCACTGGATTTACCGTATTAAATAATGTACCGTTAATACATGGTGTGAGCCTCCACGCATAGTTTTGTGTGTAATGCATTATTCCTGCAGTAACATGCTAAACATGGGGATTCTGGAGTGGAATGTTAGATCCAACTTAATTCAGTCTGTCCAGCTGTACAATATGAGAACTATTGTTCTTCCTTCATCAGGATCTGTCTGAGCTGCATAGAGCCTGCAATCGGCACTAAACATCTGCCCTACCAGAGTTTCCAGCTCTTTGGTTTTGACTTCATGGTGGACAAGGATCTGAAAGTCTGGCTGATTGAAGTCAATGGAGCGCCTGCCTGTGCTCAGTAAGGCACTTCTTCTGTATTCATTTAGTCATTTGGTTTTTATTTTTCTTCTATGTCTGCAAATGTCTCGGGGACATGGCCCCTGTTGATGGACTTATAATTGTCATGTCTGCTTGAAATTGTGTTGGAGAGCACAAAAAGTAAATCTAAAAGGTCATGTGAAGGGCAATCTTACAAAGCCAGCTAAAAAGCAACCTTTATGTAAACCATTTAACAAGTGAAGTGCCTTCCTTACACAAATGTAACCATACTAAAGCACATATTTGGATGATGGTATTTTTCTAGAAATGAATTGCGTATTTGATTATTTTTTTTTTAGGGGTTCCTGAATGGGACGGGGCATCTTTGTCAATCAAGTGTTTTCTTTACCCCTAGACTACCCTTAACAGAGAACCAATAATGATAAGCGGCTCTGGCTGTTAAAACTCTTTAACACAAATGGAGATCAAACCAGAGGAAATCGAAGCCGCCAAATGTCTCCTCTCCCCATGTTTACAAACAAACTTTAATCATTAAACATACATACAGGTGTCAGATTTTGGTAAAAACAAAACAGAGGAATCAATCGCCTGGATTCCTCCTCCTTACACCCGTCCCGAATAGTACAATTTAGTCATGGAAGGGATTGTCCTTTCAAGCATTGATATTAATTTGACAGTGGCCATGTTTCTCTTAAACTATTGTGTTAGCTTTACAGGTTTTTTTTTAATCTAGAACAGCGCTTAATTATTTCTATGAATACTAGGGGTCATTTAAGCCGAATCAATGGTTAAAACAGATACATTTGGCAGAAAGATGAAGCCAAAGAAATATGAGGCACTCACAATTTATTCTTCCGTATTGCAACTAAATCAATTACCCAGTGGGAAATGTTTCACTCCTGAGTAGCCTAAAGCCATTTTGTATTGCAACTGCAAATGGCTGCATATTAAGAATAAATTACTTTTTTATATGGCAGTATATCCAGATTACAGGAGTAGATGAGTGATGAGGAGAATGACAGAATGTTTATCCATCACTTTAATAAACCGTTTGTTTATCACATGGACCTGAGATAAGGAGCTTTTATTGAGAAAGCAAGAAGTAGCATTTAGCTGCTATGGAGGAACATCTAATCTGTTGTGATCAAAAATGGAAATAGTGGCACAAATTTATTTAGTTTCTTTAAATTGTGGCTGGTCAAGTCAAGTATTTACTAGGGCAGCCAATATAGACTACTTTAAATGTAAGAAACTCGCTTCCCAAAGAGAGACGTACAGTATGTTTAAAATAACTTGTTGCTAAATATTTTTTTATATAGTGCTTAATGCATGTTATTGGGTGATTCATAATTTATTGTTTTATAAATGTTAATTCGGTTTGCAAATGTAACCTCACAAAGGATAATTGGAGAAATATACAATTCTATACATCTCCGGATGAGTAATATATACTCAGTGGCGGGTTTAAAAGGGTGATGCCCAGAGGCACTTATCCCGGGCCCCCTCCGCCTGCAGCGTTGCAGCATCATATGACGCTGCAACGTCATATGACGATGCATTTCCATGACAACGCAACACCATGTGACGTCACGTTGACATGGCAATGTGTCACCATTTGACGCCGCGATGCTATAGAAGGAGGAGGTAAGAGACCTTTACAGAGGCCCCAAGCTCTCCTCCGGCAATCTGTGAGAGAGCGGGATCTCTATATATGAGGGGTAAAAACAAAACTTTTGCCACCCTAGGACCGGTGGGCCTAATGGGAAATTTACTACTGCATATATATGGCTTTTTTTTAGCGGTTACTTAGGGCAGGTGTGCGCGAGATTATCTGCGGGGGTGTGCGGGGTTTACAGAGACCCCACACGCTTCCCGAAGGCACTTAAATTAAGTGCCGGGGAAGCGGCAAAGGCCTCTGTAAACTTCCATTACCTTGGTTCAGGCGGCTTCAGACGCCGCGGGGTCATGTGATGTCACGTTGCTATAGCAACGTGACATCATGATGCCTAGAACGCCGGAACCAAGGTAAGGGGGCAAGGGGGACAGCCTGCAGGAGAAAAAGATTGCGCTCCCCTGACTTAGGGTATCATAAAATGCTGTAGAAATTCCACCGTATTAATTCAGGGCTGCAGCAAATAAACAAACGTGCAGAGAACAAGGAGAAAGGTTTCCCCATATAATCATGTACTGCTGAACTTCTCACATTGCAATTTGTTGCAGGCCCCTATAGCAGTATAGGGGCGAAAACATTTATTATTAACATGGTGCATTCTTTTTTTGTAGGAAACTTTACGCAGAGCTTTGCCAAGGCATTGTGGATTTAGCCATTTCCAGTGTCTTTCCGCTCAGCGACACAGCGCAGAAGCAGAGCCAGGAGACTGTATTCATCAAGCTCTAGGGACAATGCCTTATCTGCAGACACACACGCATCCTCGAGCACGGCTGCAACTTATTTATTGTCAGAGACACAAATCACTACTAATCTACGCAGTATCATGCCACATGCAAGGACAATGGACACGCCGAAAGAATGAAAAGCAATGGAATATCTAAGGACTCCAGGATGAACCAAAGTGAATCGGACGGTGCTTTGCTTTTCCATGCCAAACATTTTCTTTCAAGTATTATTATTTTTTTTTTTTTTCTTCATTTAAGGGTAGATGAACAAAAGGAAATTATGATACAGCTCAACAATTTTGGAAGGACGGGAGAGCTCTGCACTTTCTGTAAATGAACACAGTTTTACTAGCAAGTTTAAGTAAAGAGCACAAGCAAGGTGTATCAAAGCTTGTGACTTTCATCTCTATACAAAGGGAATGTGCGGAAGACTTGGTCTTCCCTTGCTGCATATTTGTAGTGCCTTAGCGCTTCTCCTCTGAATGACCTACTTTGGTTCCTCTTGTCGTTTTTCTCCCAGTTTCTGCGCTTTGATGACATGCATCATGGTTTCTCTAGCCAAGCTCCTAGCTAGCAGGCATGTATGAGTGGAGTGGACCAGCATGCTTTGCATGGCGTTTGTGACGTCTCAGACACACAAAAGGCCAAAACAGCGGAGTCACAGATCCGACGCACCTATGGCAGGTGGTGGGCAACTCCAGTCCTCAAGGGCCGCCAGCAGTTCTGGTTTTCAGGATATCCCTGCTTCAGCACTGGTGGCTTAGTCTTTGACTGAGCCACTGATTGAGCCACCTGTGCTGAGGCAGGGATATCCTGGAAACCTGAACAGTTGGTGGGCCTGAGGACTGGAGTTGCTCACCTCTCACCTATGAACTATGGCTCATTTTCATTATGCTTCTTGCAAGAGAAGATTTTATTTCCATTCATGTGAATGGAACTGAACTCCTTTCCAGCATGGCCCCGGGTAATATGACTTGACGAAGTATATTGAAAGGTGGGCCTTTGAAACAGGACATGTAGCGTGCCCTTACTTTAGAATATGAGTCATTTATCCCCCACAGACCCGATGGGGCCTGCACTGTGCTGCAGTCTCACACCGTAACCCATTCGATTCGCAATAGAAGCACTCAGCCGTGCAACACTATGGGGCCTATTCATTAAGGTGCGAGAATTTACTTTTCGAGCGGTATAGGGTGATATCGCTTGGAAAGACATCTCTCCTTCATTCAACACTTCTTGCATGTCAACACCATGTGACAAGTCTCCATTTTTGTTAGCGACTTTGTTTTGGCTTGTCTATCTCATGCAATGTGTACATTTATGTACTAAATCTTGCAACATTAAAGGAGCAATGTAAGCCATTTTTTCTTCGTTATTTTTTAATGCAGGATTGAAGCAGGGGGTCGCCAGAGCTGAACCCCATTCATTTCAGCTCCGGGGACTACCTTCTTCCAAAGATACTTACCTCTGATGGGGGTGCTGGTATCGCTCTGCAGTTTAAAGCCCCCGGTCACATGGGCCAATAGGAAGCTGCACTGGATGACGTCACGGCTTCCTATTGGCCCGCAGGACCCGGGAGCTTTGAAAATCAGCCATAATGTGAACTCTGGAGCGGCTACCGGCACCAACAATGGAGGTCTGTATCTCCAGAAGCAGGGGGTCTTCGAAGCTGAAATTAATGGGGTTCAGCTCTGGAGACCCCGTGCTTCAACCCTGTATTAAAAAAGGGGTTGGATTGCCTCTTTAAGTATCTCATAATATAGGAATTGAAGGGTAAAATCTTGCAGCTCTCTCTTGGCTACCTTAGGTAGGCGAGATTTGATACTTTGCTTGTATATAATGGAAGGATATTGCACAGAAGGAACTAAAGGTGCAGTCCCATTGATTTTACATTTTTTTAAGATATATATATATATATATATATATATATATATATATATATATATATATATATATATACACATATACATATACACACACACACACACACACACACACACACACACACACACACACACACACACACACACACATGGGCTGCTGTAATAGTTTTTACACGTCAATCTGTAAAAAAAAATAATGTTAAAATAATGACGCTGATATTTTCTTTCTTTCGTTTTTTTTTTTTTTCAACCATCATGTAGTTTAAAAAGAAAAATGTCAACATACAGTCATTAGTAATTTGTTGAGCTTGCAACTCTCAAAGAGATCTTAGCCCTGAATGTTACATATTAAAATCCTTCCTCTTTTGCCATACACAGTGTATGTAAATGAGGTTGTTTTTTTTTAATTTTATTTTTTGGACACAATGTTTACGTACTGGAAAATCTTATTGAAAATGAGACATTTCTGCTTTTTTACATTTGCCTGTACATATTGATCACCAGTTTGTGAGCTACAAATGAGCAGTTTAATGAATAGGCCTTTGTGAAGTTTGCTCCACAACTTTAAGACCTGTTTACTAGATTTTGAAAGTGATGCCCATACATTGTACTGTAAAAAGCCAGAGAAAATGACATAACATATACAACGCCTACTGTTCTCAGGAAACGGGTGCATGAATAATGGCAAACCAATATTCCAAAATCAAGGGGATTAGCCTGGGTTGCAAGGAACTTATTATAACATTCAGAATGTTGCCCATATTTAACAATGACTTTACATCCTTTTTTTTTTTATTTTTTATTTTAATTTTTTTCTGTAACTAAAATTTGCAAGAAGCAGTTCAAGTGAATACGATGAAATACAAGGACTATTTCTACAAGGAAAAGCTTTTTCACCCATTCTCTGCCAGAGGGGCAAGCAACGCAATGTGTCGCTGGCTTCTATGGCAGGGAAGGGGTTGATTCAGATGGCAATTGTGACTTTGCAGGGTCGCTGTGGCTTATTAAGGTATATTGGAGGAGCACTTGTTCAGTTACACTTTGTCTGTTATTTCATATTGGAGGTGGTTGAGGCACAACTTTCCCAGTTAGGATTTGAGAGAAAGGGTGGGGTTTAAGGACTATGCCCAGCAATGGGATAAAACTCAACGGCAGCTCTTGTAATACAGTAGGGAGATTGATATTATGAAGCAGGCCCCACAATTCAGAGCCACTTGGCGCTGGCCTCTGCAGTCACTCTGTGTACATGTTCTTACTGCACAATACACCACTTCAAGATGATTGTACAATGGCTGGTGTGTGATCAGTATCCAATGAATAGTCACACTTTAACCCCTTCACTGCTAAAAAATGTCCAGTGGTAAGAAGTGCCGTGGACACATTGGCTTCAGGGTCACGTGGCCGCTGTTATAGGAGCAATATCCAAAACCCTGCCAAGAGGAATGACTACGGACTACACTTTAACCTTCAAGTGCTCATTCAATAACTTTTGGATTAACTTATTTATGGTTCAATGTGAATTAGCTGGCTCAGTGTTTTGTAGACTGATGACTGGGAGGTGAAGCAAGCGTTTCAAGTTATCAAAATTAGACTATTTTTGTGGTTGCAAACGTAATGCAGCAATGTTTTTTTTTACCAATATTGAGTTCACTATGTTGGCTTTTTTTAAGACCTCCATTGCTTAAAAAGCATTGACATTACCACTGTGCTACTGCTTCAGTCCCGCAGTTTGAGTAAGTGCTGCTTCTTCCCTTCAGCTATAATCCTCCTGCACAGACCGGGCCACAGTAATGATATGAAAGACCAGGCCAGATGTTAAATGCCCCAACACGTTTTGCCCCAATTTCCCCCCAATGTTGTCGGCCTATTCGGCAATCTCACATAGCCGGCCATAAAACATACTTCAAACACAATGGAACAATCTAACTGGCTTTCCCTGAACACATCTGACAATACTAATAGCAAAGGTTTGGTCGCTTTTATTGTTGGTGTTTGTGGAAATGAATTACAAGTTGCATTACTTTGGGGGCCTCTGGGGAAGTGTTTGTACATTTGCACGTTTCCTTTACCCTTATCCCACGCTGTCCTTGCAAGAGGACAATAAAGTTAAAGGGAGGTGGGGACTCTGGCTGTGCGAACTCTTGCCGAATACACAGTGACGTCAGACAAAAGTAACTAGAAGAAATCACACCCTTCCCTAGTCTAAATAAAATATTTTTTATATTTAAACACACTTAAATGTGTCCAGATTTAGATAAAAATTAAAAAAAGGATAAATTACCCCTTAAACATGTTACTGGAATTTAGTTTATTTTGGTCGCTAGGGGAGATTGTCCCTTTTATTTCAGCTGTCTTACCACGAGCCACCAGTCAGGAAATGTGCGCCTCCAGTGTTCTGGTAATGCTGCGGTTTCCCTTATTCATTGGCCTGCCGATATTGTCCACATTTCTATCCCGACAGTGCTGGGATGTAACTTGGGCACCTGTAGTAAGCCTGTGGCAGTACCATTCTATGGTCCCATCTCCACAGTTAAGGTGTTTTTAAAAATTGTTAATCTTTTCAGTGAGACATGGCGTCCCCGTTTTTATTACTGAAGGTGGTAATAATGTGTATTTGTTTTCCGTATAGCTCTTTAAATTAAACTAGACCAACCAATTTTGTAGACCAGATCTGGCTTCTCTGCCTTCTCTGCTTTATCGTAGAATTTGGTCCAGTTTTGCTTTTATTTTGAATTGGCCATCTTAACATGTTTTTTGCCTTTTTGTAACAGCTTATAGTAACAAATGAGGGAGGAAGAGTAGGTGGTAGCATGCCTTTTATTGGAACAACAGATATAAGTTCCAAGCTTTCGAACCTCACGTGGTTCTTCAGGTATGGCAGAAGTGCACAAACAGAAGATGTTGTGTACAGTATTGTACAGCGATTGTATCGAGTTTGGGTATGGAGAGTATGTGGGTGTGTATAACTGTATCTATTCCCAAACATGATCTTACTCCAGTGTCTCCCGATTTGTCTAGGACAGGTCACTATAAGAACAATAGAGAGTATCTTCTTCTGCCACCTTCTGGTCCAATAGAAGGTATCACATTGCCTACTCCACCCTCATTTGTTACCTTACTACATGGAAGAAAAGGCCAACACGTCTACGTACTCTTCTTTACCTATTATGTAACACTGCAGTATTGTTTGCCAATGATACCATTTTTTTAATGCCACTCGCACTATTTCCACAGTGTTATTACAATGAACAGGATTGATCCCTTACAACAGTTAGAAGGAACGGTATCGCCTTCTGGATCATCCCATTTGTTTTTGTTTTTTAATATTTTTTTTTATACTATTATAATGAATAACTTTGCATTAAGCCATTTTAATTTTTTTACTATTTTCTACATTAAACATTCTTTGTTTTGGGGAATGTTTTTTTAACATGGCACTTCGGATGGGCCACTCATCCATATGAATGTTTTGCAAATAATTAATATTTGGCTGGTTTTGCAGTTTTGCTACAAAGTCATTTGATTATTTATGTATCTTAAATGCAAAGCTCTCTGCTCTACAAAACTATTTATTGAAGGCAAAAAGAAAAACATGATTGTATGTTATTTGTGTGTCGCTTTTGAAAAACCTGAACAAATGTTAAACAGAATTTAAAACTTGCTAATGCTAATAATAAACTTGCATGGTCATTTGTTGCAGCTATTTACAAATACAACCATATTTTTTTTTATAGCTGAGAGCTGTATTTTAAATGATCCCACTAAACAGCAGTGCCACCTACTTTGTGACAAATAGGTAGGTGGTGTGTGTGTGTGTTTGTGTAACTGACAGGAGAAACCCCACCAATCTATGTGTTTATACATACTGATGTGGGGAACGTAGGCACTCTAGGTCTTGAAGAAAATTTCATTCAAATAAATCAATGTTTTGTCTCGCAATGGAGCCTTTCTCAAGATGTCGCACCCTGGCAGTTAATGATTCTTTTAGTGGAGTGTCACTATACACACAGACACTAATATATATATATATATATATATATATATATATATATATATATATATATATATATATATATATATATATATATATATATATATATAATTTCCCATTAAACTCACTGACCATGTATATAGGAAAACTGCCTGATTGTGTGGAATGAGATGGTCATTTGATTTTTAAAAATCTTAGAAGTAAAACTTTTTTTTTTATATATACTATCATTAAACTGATTGTGCCTATCAGGGCACTAGTGCAAGGAAATTCCTTCTAACTTAATTTAAGAGTTTCTATGGATAGCACCCCGATCTGCACTATTGCATCTTAATAAATAACCCCTACGTTTCTGTTGAATGTGTTTTTAATTTCTTATTAAAAAAACCCCGCTATGACTGACTTATCACCTTTTTAAAGCAGAAACCCCTAAAAACAATTAAAGTAGTTGCCTATTCTGTAAGAGTGACCTGTGAACCGTTTCCTTCCCCCACCCCCCCGCTGTTTTCTAGTTCAATGACATTAGGGGTTACAATGGCAAACTCTCTCTTTGTTCGGTACAAACTCTTCAGCATGTATAATGACTACAGAACGTCTGCCTATATATCATATGTGCCTACAAATACTATTGCTATAATGTTTATTTATAAAAAAAAAAAAATAACTCCTTCAAAAAACGTATATAACATATAAAACATTCATATTTTCAGATATTAAATATAGCATAAAAATAACATTCATGGTGTCTAAAATAGTGAAATTTCTGCCATTACCATTTTTTTTGTTTATTTTGTGAAACCCATAGAAACGTCCGACTTCCAGCTGTGTATCATGTAGCACAGATTGAAAACTACTGGCTTAGGCCACGATGATGGTGCCTGTGCGCACCTCTATGAGGCTGGCCATAGAGCGCGCGATTCTCGGCCAGACAAATGAATTTGTCTTTGCCATGCGACGGTCGGGTCACTTGTGCGGTTCAGCCAATGAGAGCAAACCGCTCACGTGATGTCACAGCCATGCCTCCGCCACGCCTCCAGATATCCTGGGCCTCAAAGCATGTTTCGCGCACGTGACATCACTATAATCGCGGCCTGTGTGTGTGTAATTTTATTCATTTTTATTATATATTCGGAGTGCACCCACCAAATAGTAAGAACAAAATATGTAGATTTTTTTTTCCCCCAGCGAGCAGAAGGAACTTGTGCTGTAATAAATGTTAGAATAGTTTGTCCAAAATGTATTTAAGTGGATCCTCTGTGGCCTGTGGGCGGCTTTTAAGGTTGTATGTATTAACTGTGCATTTTAAATTCTGATAGCATAGATGTTCCTGTCTCTTTCGATGTTTATCCCATTATGGAATGACTGAAAACTCCATTCACCAAGGTTCTCCCATGGGAGAGATTTCCACGTCCGCTAACCTGGATTAGATGGAGTTGTGTTTGACTGGGGGGTCCTTATCTGTCCGGTCTCTATATAACTAACCCTGACAAACTGATGATAACCATATAATGAGACTCTGATTTACTGTATTTTATTTGTTCTCTTTGTGTCATCTTATTTAAACACCAAGGTTGTGTCCAATAATAATAAACCTGAATGATGTTAATGTTGTGGATGTGTCCTTTACTAGATGTTATAATGTTCTGGTGATTATCCAAAGCACTGACAGGGTGAAGTCCTTTTTTATTTTGCCTTCACATGCAATACAATTAGACATGAGGGTCAATTATGAAAACTGACTAAGAATGGATCAATTTTCATATGTCTGCAAATAAAAATATCACGTCATAGCACATTCACCTGTCTCAAGTCTGCAAATCTACTTTTTACCATTATCTCTTAGCGTGCAGTGCTTCCACTGCAGCTAGGGGTTCTGGGTAATGTCATGCAAATGAGCACACATTGACCTTTTTACTTTATGTCCATTTTAACATGGACCCCCTATAAGCTTATGCCTGCCGTATTACACAGCTTTTCAGGGCAGCCTGGGTTGTGAGTAAACCTACAGTACTCTGACAGCTGTTTTGACCTTTGGGGTCTCACCAGTGTGTGGTTGGTTATACTGGCTTTGCAATGTGAAGTTGGAATAGGTTTCAACCACATATTATATAAGTTATGGTGGGTAAAGAAAGGGACAAAAACCCTCCACTGTACAGCACATAGAAATATCACTTGTGAGCACATTCACATGTATCAGATACAAATCAAAATTTCAGAATATAAAAAAAAAAATCGTCATTTATTTTAAATAAACTACTGCTTTATATGACATTGGTGCAAACATTTTTCTGCAACACTAATTTATGGAGCTGGCTTGTAACCTATGGAAGTAATGCAAAAAAATCCAAACCCCACAGATTAACCAGTGTTAGTATGAAATACTGATGTGACACCGATTCCAACTGAGCGATGCTAGACGTTCCAGAGATACAAAGTCTACATTGCGTATCCTCCAATGGATAAAGAAAAATGACAGCAGGCAATAACCTGGTGGGGGCCGCCTTTAATATTGCTGCATGCCACTGCAATGCATTTTTTAAATGATTTAATTGTGCGTAATCGGTGCAACATAAAACAATGTGGTACATAGCATTTTTCAGGCACAAGGAAGTCTATTAGTTTATAAAGAAACTGCGGCGCTCCCCTGGAACTGATACCTCTTAAAACACAATAGTAATACAATCACAGAAAGGCTCAGATAGCAAAAACATACTGGCCCTTTTCAGAACTGCAGCTCACCCGATTAAGGATCCTTCCATGAGTCTCATTCTTTACTACGACAAGGAGGTCTAAGCAATGAGACCATTTTAGAGCCAAACTGACGCCTAGTTTTTAGTTTGCGTCTCTGCCAATGTACTTTGCTCTGTTTTTTTAGCCCATGTGCACCAGCTTACGATTTTGGAAGCTGCAGGAGGAGGAGTTACATGATGCACACGTTGTAATAACGTATTCAATGGTGTTCCTCACATGCGTCCGTTTCCCCTTTTTTTTTCTTTTTGGGAGAGAGAAAAAAAAATCCACAAAGTCTGAGGTGTCGTAAACCTTGTCGTTTACAAATGTGAGCTAGGTGACAGAATCTGGAGCTGGCGCAGTGCATTAAAAGAACTCTTTCCCCAATGTGTGTTGGTTCCTAGACCTTCTGGTCTATTCCGCCGACAATTTACAATCTAATTGTTGGTATACGAGATGAGGTAATGGACCAGCACAGTCATAGGGGCTTATTCATTAAATGGCAATAATACACAAACTCTCACATTCACTGATTTTCTTTTGATGCACAAAACAAAAAAACATACGTATAAGCAGGAAAACATGTCGCAGAACACATAAATAGCAATATTTTCCTTCATTTTAATTTATACAATAGCCTCATAAATCTGAGAACCCCATTATCTTAAGTTTTGTATAAGAATTCGTTTAATACTCATGCTTTATCCTGAACATTCACTTATTTTCTAATTTTTTTGTGTATACAGGAAAGCATATATCAGAACAGGGGTGTGCAAACTTGTGCTGCACCCCCCTGCCAGGGAGCCGCAGCATTTGCGCCCCCTCTCTACAAGGACTCGGTGTTAAATGATGTCGCGGGTCATTTGACGTCACGTGACGCGCGTCGCTGAAGACCCGACCGACACCAGGTAAGGTTGTTACAGAGGCCTCACGCCTCCCCCGGCTTTTAATTTAAATGCCGTGGGGAAGAGCACGGCCACCTGTAACTACCGCTCCCACCCTAGAAATTCTCCTGCCCACCCTGGGGGGCGCGCCCCCCAGTTTGCGCACCGCTGTATCAGAAAATAGAATACAGGCAGTCCTCGGTTATCCAACGGAATCCGTTCTGGAAGTAGCGTTGGATAGTGAAACCGTTGTAAAGTGAGTCCCATGTTTTTCAGTGGCGGTGAGTGTTGGATAACGCATTCCGGCGTCGAAAAACGGCCCATAGGGTTGCATTGTAAAGCGTTGGATATGCCATTCGTTGTAAAGTGAAACGTTGTGAAAAAGAAAAAATGTGCACAAGCGCTAAAGACTAAAACACCAGTGTGACAATTGCAAAATATATATATATATAAAGGCTGCCTAATAATACTGTCAGTACTGACAGAGAAAGTGAAAGTGAAAACAAAGAAAAACCTGGCGCCAAAAGTTCATTGGATAATCCTGTACTCCTCAGGGGATCAGCACACTTGCTTGACAGGCCATATAGGGGAAAAAACACAAACAGACACAGATCATAGTGCAACACTGTAGGGTTAAAACAGGTCTACACTAATACACACACTGCACATATAACATAGAGACTCCTAGTGACTATAAAAACTATTTATTAAATAAAAAGAACTATGCCATAAAATGGTTTGGACAAATGAGAACACCGCTGGTCATCCAGATGTGAAAAATCAGAGCCCTACTTACAAGCAGCAAGGCAAATACAGGCAATGCAGCAAAGAGTCTTCCGGCTGCTGCTGATGTCTTTGCAGAGATGTGATTCCTGCTGCACCGTGACTCTCGTGCTGACTCTCCCTCCAGGGGTTAACAGGAACAGTGGCAGTGTTGGAGGCCTGCTTGTGGGGCTCACAGCTCTCCTCCACGTGAGGCTGCTCTCCTCACTTCCTCCTCCGGTTACACAGGCTGTCTCAGCCTGCCTGCACGCGAGTGTGCACGTGCCCTTAAAGGGACAGTACAAGCGTCCTGTATGCCAAGAACTAACGGCTGCAATGGGGCTCAAATGTGACCAAGTGTCCCAAAAAGTCCAATACCAAGCTCAAAGTGACTGTGTCACCTGCCCTACGCGTTTCGTGGATGTTACTCCACTTCCTCAGGGGCTACCAACGGAATCCGTTCTGGAAGTAGCGTTGGATAGTGAAACCGTTGTAAAGTGAGTCCCATGTTTTTCAGTGGCGGTGAGTGTTGGATAACGCATTCCGGCGTCGAAAAACGGCCCATAGGGTTGCATTGTAAAGCGTTGGATATGCCATTCGTTGTAAAGTGAAACGTTGGATAACAAGGACTACCTGTACAAATGAAAACAAGCTAGACCTAACAAAACAAAATAACTACTAACTATTAATTATCACAACTACTGTATCATATATATCGAAAAAATATGGACACATGACAACTGAAAACCAAAAAAAATGTTTTGTAGAAGTAGAATAAAATAAAAATGTGGTGTTGGAAGGAAGTGCAGATAATATTTAATGAGTAACAAAGTGAGGTTGGAGTTTGGGAGGTTGACTCAACAACTTCATGTCTCAGTCTAGTCTCTGCAAATTCTTTTGTATATTCAAATGGTTTAAGAATATAGACACTCGTTTCTAAAGGTAATTCCAGATAAAAAAGTTTCCATTTCTTAAGACGTGCGGCTCCTAACGTCATTATCCAAAGAAGTGCTAATACTTTCCATAGATAGGAGTCAGAATGGAAGGTTTTCAATTGTCCGACAGTGTGAGGTTTAATATTTAACCAATTTATCATACAGGCCTTTTTTTTGCCATCAACACTATCCGATCTAATAAACTTGTTAGATTGTAATATACTGTATTTGGCCACACAGACATATCTCCAAATAGCATTGGTACACAGTGACAAGTTAGTGACAGGCCCAAATGTCTATTGATGTACCTTTGATGTTTGAAAAATCATTATCTGCCTGCAGTGCGCAAAAAATCATTTCAAAACTGCCTTTTCTCTCACTCCTTTAAGTAAATCTGTTACTAAGGCCGTGGTGAATCCATTCTTCTAAGATATTGTCTAAATTATTGTCTAAATTGAGTTCTTGAAAAAGGTTGGGAATAGAAGATACAAGATGAGAAATATAATACCTACATTGCAAGAACATTAAAAAAAATGTTTGTTCGACAGTGAGAATTTTTTCTTAAGAACATCAAAGATAGGATCTCTCTCTCCCTCCCCCTCTCTCCCCCTCTCTCTCCCCCTCTCTCTCCCCCTCTCTCTCCCCCTCTCTCTCCCCCTCTCTCCCTCTCTCTCCCTCTCTCTCCCCCTTTCTCTCTCTCTCTCCCCCTTTCTCTCTCTCTCTCCCCCTCCCTCCCCCTCCCTCTCCCCCCCTTTTTCTAAAGAACATCAAAGATAGGATCTCTCTCTCTCTCTCTCTCTCTCTCTCTCTCCCCTCTCTCCCCTCTCTCACTCTCTCTCTCCCTCCCCTCTCTCACTCTCTCCCTCCACTCTCGCACTCTCTCTCCCTCCTCTCTCTCTCTCTCTCCCTCCCCTCTCTTACTCTCACTCCCCCACTCTCTCTCTCTGTCTCTCTCTCTCCCCCCCCACTATCTCTCTCTCTCCCCCCACTCTCTCTCTCCCCCCACTCTCTCTCTCCCCCCACTCTCTCTCTGCCCCCCTACTCTCTCTCCCTCTCTCCTCTCTCACCCTCTCCCTCCCCCTCCCCTCTCTCATTCTCTCTCCCTCCCCTCTCTCACTCTCTCTCCCTCCCCTCTCTCTCTCTCTCCCCACTCTCTCTCTCTCCCCCACTCTCTCTCTCTCTCCCCCACTCTCTCTCTCCCCCCCACTCTCTCTCTCCCCCAGATTTCTCCCATAATTTATATGCATCATGCATATCTCCAGCCAGGAAATCTGGATTGTTTCTGAAAGGTAAACCTAATGATTAAGTGATTAAGACTTATTTCTAATCTTTTCCTAAGCACCTTGCAAGCCCTGTGTGATTCCAAGAATAAGATATTTGGTTTTTATATTATCAGGTAAGTATGGTAGAGATGAGTGAAGCAAATAAGCCAAAGAAATAGGGTGTGCCATAGCACAGGGCTGCGCAAACTGGGGGGGAGTGGGGCGCAAGATTTTCCAGGGGGAGCGTGCGGCGATTGCTGTATTTCTGTATAATACTAACACCTTAGCTGCATTGGGCAGTGAGGCATTTAAAGTGACCTTTTAAAGTGAGCTTTTTAAGTGATACAGTTAGACTACAGTTTGACTAGAGGTGACTGGGGACTGCATCTACTGCACACACTTTTACTCAAGACAACAAACGGTAAGCTATTCAGATCACACAATGATCCCATGCTTGTTAGCCTGCATAGTTTAACCCCCCACCCCTTTACAACTTCGTTCACTGCAGCCTCTCCCAAAACTGACTGCACAAAACACTGAAACCTTGAATTGACCCTAGCATTGCAATGCAGCAAAACACTTGAAAAGGTACAGGCCCACCCCTGCTGTTTAGTCTGCACACACTCACTCTGCTCACAACAGCTCCTTGCAGCACTACCTACCTCTGGCATCATGAACCTGCTATGTCTTCTAACTTTTTTCTTTCTCCTGGCCTCATGGAGATGTTACTCCCTCTATCCACTACAAACTCCTCCATACTTGCCCACACCCAACATCACCATACACCCTGGACTACTCAAAAGCCTTGCACTATCTACTGAATGTTGGTGGAGAACTCTAAAAACCAGCACACCAACCACTGCTCACTCTAATGGAAAACACCACAAATTTACAACTTGCAAACAACTACCCAAATTTCTACTCATACTATTACTGTCTCTAGCAGGTGATATTGAAACTAACCCAGGTCCTCCCATTTCAGCTCTGTCCCATGCCCCTGAGAATTCCACCTTTAAATTCCAAAAAGGGCTATCTGTCGCCCATATAAACATCAGGAGCCTGCTGCCCAAACTGGATGAACTAAGGGCATGGTGCCTTATGCATAAACCCAAAGCCATCGTTCTTACAGAAACATGGCTATCCTCTAAAACCCCTGATGCAAATATCGCCATTCAGGGATACTCCATTTCTAGGAGAGATAGGTCAAAGAGAGGAGGAGGGGTGTTATTTTATATTGCAGACACCTTACAATTTACACTGTTACATTGCCCACCAAGTCCACCCTCTTTTGAAACTCTAGTTGGCAAAATCTGCCTCCCCTTTTCTAAGCCCATCTTGCTTGCTGGCATCTACCGCCCCCCTAAAGCCCCACTACAGTCTCTGACTGATATCACACAGTTTCTTGGCTCAATTTCCTCTCTGAATGAGAAGAGTGAGCTGCTAGTTCTAGGGGATTTCAACTTCAATTGGCTTGACCCTAAAAACCACAAAATCCAGATACAACTCAAGTCACTTAACCTATCGCAACTCATTTCCCAACCCACACGAATAAACCTGAAGTCGCATAACCATTCCTTGCTAGACTGGATTCTCTCCTCAAACCCCAGCAGAATCCAATCCTCTGGCATCCTTCCTGATATTTTCAGTGACCATGCAATAGTGTACTGTGTAAGGAAAATTAAACCGCCCCATTCAAGCCCTAAAGTTCTCCTCACTAGAACATTTAAAAACTTTAACCCACAACAGTTTCTGGATGACCTTACCAACTGCCCATGGCACAGAATCGATTTAATTCCCGACCCTGACTCTGCGCTCGACTATTTCCAATCCGAGTTCTTAAAACTCTGCGATACCCATGCTCCACTACGCAAAATAAGGGTACGGGGGGCCCACCTTCCATGGGTTACACCTGACCTTATAGCACTCTACCAGTTCAGGGATGCCTTGTGGAAAAGCTACAAAGTAACTGGCACTACCAAGGATCTCAATCACTACAGATGCCTGCGGAACGTGTGCACAAGGCAAACATGGTATGCAAAAGCACAATATTACTCTGACAATCTCCACCAAAATACATCAAACCCAGCTAACTTCTGGAAGGTTATCAACAATATATTCCAGCCTCCTAACCATCAACAACCAAGTAATATCACTAAGGGGGATATTACTCTGACAAACCCCACTGACATTGCAAATTCATTCAATGATTACTTTGTGGGGTGTGCCACTAACTTATTAGCGAAACGCAGCACAAACCCCAAACCTGAATCTCATCCTGGGAGTACCCCTATAGTCCCACCCCCTCCCAACACTGCCCACAATTTTCAATTTAGCCCAGTATCTGAAGAGGAGATTACACAAGCGCTCCTCAAACTAAAACTAAGCAGCCAATGTGGACCCGACTTACTACAATCTAGGTTCCTACGACTTGGTGCCCCAGCCATTGCCAAACCAATTGCGTCCATAGTCAACTCTATCCTGTCTGCAGGCCATATCCCTAAGACCTGGAAAACTGCCAGAGTTGTCCCAATCTTCAAAAGTGGGGACAAAAACACTGTCTCAAACTACAGGCCAATCTCACTTCTCCCAATTCTATCCAAAGTTATGGAAAAATGTGTCCACTCCCAATTAAGCGATTTCTACACCAAGACAAATTTCCCTAGCCAATTCCAGTCTGGGTTTCGTCCCAAACACTCCACCGTAACTACCCTGCTAAAAGTTTGCAATGAAATCCAGTGCGGAATGGAACGGGGACAACTCACTGATGCAGTATTCCTAGATTTTGCAAAGGCTTTTGACACAGTTGATCATGTTATCCTGCTTAACAAACTCCAGAGCTCTGGAATAGGGAAACATGCTTTAAACTGGTTTCAGTCCTACCTATCAGGAAGATCCCAACATGTGTCCATCTCAGGCTCTAACTCCAACCCCCTGGATATCACCTGTGGTGTCCCGCAAGGCTCTGTTCTGGGGCCCCTACTCTTCTCAGTGTTCATTAATGATCTTCCCACAGCTTGTAAGGAAGCCTCAATACACATGTATGCAGATGACACAATCCTGTATGCACACAGCCATAGCCTCTCTGACCTTCAACACATACTTCAGTCTGACTTTTTGAGACTCGAAAACTGGATTTCCCAAAACAAACTGTTTTTAAACACTGACAAGATGGTAACAATGGTATTTGGGACCAAGACTAAATTTGTAAAGATTCCAGTGACTGAGCTCCTGATTAGAACCAACGCTAACACCACCCTAACACCTATCACTACTTTTAAATACCTGGGCTTATGGTTTGACTCCCACTTAACATTCGGGATGCACATTGATACCCTGACAACCAAGACCTATGCCAAACTAGGGGTACTTTACAGGAACAAATCCTCCCTAAGTCTCCTGGTCAGAAAGCGTATTGCACAGCAGATGCTAATGCCAATTATTGACTATGGAGACATAGTATATGGCTCGGCACCTCAAACCCACCTTAGCAAACTTGACACCCTCTACAATTCAATTTGTCGTTTTGTTCTCCAATGCAACTACAACACACATCACTGCGAAATGCTCAAAGAACTGGATTGGTCATCACTAGAGTCTAGGCGCAAAGTTCACCTTTCCTGTCTCACCCTCAAATACTTTCTGGGCAAGCTACCCAGCTACCTGAACAAGCTCCTCACCCCTACCACATGCAGTACCTATCACCTGAGATCAGACTCCAAAAGACTATTCTTGGTCCCAAGACTCAACAAAGTATCCGGACGTTCCTCCTTCTCCTTCCGTGCACCCCAAAACTGGAACAACCTACCAGAGACTCTCATATCCACCACCAGCTTAAGTTCTTTCAAATCTAAGGCTGTCTCACACTTTAATCTGGTCTGTAACTGTTTCATACGCTCATAATATATATTTTCTTTAACTGTGCATGCAATGTCTTGTATATAATGTATACCTTGTTCATTTATGTAACTGTATTTGTAACCATGTATTATTTTGTTTTACTCTGTGCCCAGGACATACGTGAAAATGAGAGGTAACTCTCAATGTATTACTTCCTGGTTAAATATTTTATAAATAAATAAATAAAATTGCAGAGGCCGTGCTCTCTTCCCTTAGGCATTTAAAGTAAATGCCAGGGGATGGCGTGACCCCGCGGCGCATTTGACGCCAAAGACAAGGTAAGGAGGGGGGCACGAGCAGGGGGGGAGAACAGGCAGGGGGTTGCAGGGGGGCAAGTTTGCGCACCCATGACATTGCAGACTCAAGACTGTTATTTGAAGAGATTGGTTATTCAATATTTCAATCTCTTACATATCGAACTAAACAGGCGAAATTGAAATCTTCTATATTAGGGAAGCTGGTCCCTCCCATGTCCTTATCTGCCCAGAGTTATCCATCTTGAGCCTGTGCTTCTTTTTCTCTCCAAACGAAGTCTGAAAAGATCTTATTAATAAGAGATATGCTTATGCTTTATTAATAGAGGAAGCATCTGTAACGGATAGATTAAACCTAGGGAAAGAGTTCATTTTTAATAAGGCAATCCTGTCAAATAAAGGGAGGTTAATGACAGGTTAAAAGTTAAACATATAGGGTTTTGAGAGGTTTATGTGGAGTAACAATACCGAGGTATTTAATGGAGTCTTTTTCTATTCCTGTTGACTATTTAATCACACATTTGTGTGATAGGCCATCTCTGCTCATTTCTAATTTGTAAGTCTAACCCGATCATTACAAATTTACAATTTTTGAAGCAGCAATCCCCATTATCCTTTGTTTTTTTGTTTTTTTTTCAGCAGTATATGGTCCTTCAGAACTGAACAACACTATTTGCAGCTCTGGGGATTCCCTGATTACTGAGACACTTACAGGTGAAGCTAGCTGGTTTAAATCTCGCTCTAGGGAAAACAAAATGGCTACCTACTCTCAGGCCAATAGGAAGCTGCAACATTATCAGTTGCGACTTCCTCTTGGAAGGCAATTTAAAACCCAGTTAAAAGTCAGGAACTAATAACAGTAACGTCACTGGTAAGTACTCGCCAAGCATGGGATCCCCGGATTTGATAATAGCACAGTTCAGCTCTGGAGAAACACCCTTAACCCCACCCCTATCCCCACCCCTACTCCCCCTTACCCCACCTCTACTTCCCCCCCCACCCCTAACCCCACTCCTACGCCCTCCCTATTCCCCCCCTCCCCGGTTTAATTCTGTAAAAAAAAGGTGAGTTATTTAGGAGGGATTGCTACTTTAAATGATGAAACAAACATTAGAAATGTAATGGGAGGTTAAAACAGCTAAGCATTGTTACTGGAATGTAACGCTAATACATGTTGGTATATCGCACATAGAACTCAGTAGATTAAAATATCTTTGCACAATTGTTATACATTGAATTAGAATGTTCTCACTGTGGTCCCCCCTTGAGCCCAATCTTTTAAGATGTTTGTCACCAGGGTAAGGGCTGGGACCAGTGGTCACGTCTGCACGTGCGTTGGAGCGTCTGGTGGTGCGTGCACCTGTTTCAGCCGCGACCTGTGGTCTGCGGCTGTGGTTGGAGAGGAAAGCAGGCGATCCGATGTGGGGGTGGGGGGGAAGCATGGCAAGGGCGCGGCGGTGGCGCATCGCGGCATGTGCGTGCATGCACACATGCCGACTGGGGCCTGCCCCATAGAGGGCCATGCCTTGTGTGCGGCAAGCACGCCATAGCGCGCGCCGCAGCGACCACTGGGGACCTGGCGAAAGGAGTTGATTTTGCTTTAAAAAAGGAAGCAGCAAATAAAAATACCACTTGTGAGCACACTCGCATGTCTCAGACAGGTCCACAACCTTACCCTTCCCCATTATCTCTTAGCATACCATGTTTCCATTGTAGCCAGGGATTCTGGGTAATAACATGCAAATCAGCACTCACAGTATGCCACTCTATGCTTCTTGCTCATTTTAACATGGATCCCTGTAAGCTTATGCTTGCCATATTACACGACGTTTTGATCACAGCCTGGATTTAAGAAGTGCATGGCCTGTAAACGTACTCACAAAAAAGGAAGAAGGAATCAAGTGGAATTGGCACAATAACATTGTAAAAGCCGCATGCATTACTGAAACCCATCACTTTAAAGGAAACCCAACATGGCTGCCATAACACTGAGCACAACACTGTGCCGATCACTTTAACAAGAGCATCATCATGTCGCGATGCAGGGTACCAATCCGGCAGTAACATTGACGTGCAATTACGACAGGATTTGGTTGCGATACCCCGCATCACAACATGCCGAATCCTGGCCTTAGTGTTAAATATCTTCCAAATGTTAAATGACCTGAAGCCCATTTACTTCCCAACAACCCGAAATAGGAACATACGTTTTAACTCTTCCAGTTTTCATGAAAATCTGCTCATCTACCGTGAAATCAAATGTGCACGTTCTCGAAACTCAGTAGTTACGGGCAGACTTACTAAGGTGCCATAAGGCTGAGTCCATAGAAGGACCGACAGCGCTGAGCAGTGCGAAAGCTCTGCGATGAGCCCCCGTCATCCTCAATGAGGATGTCTTGAAATGGGGCTTCCGTGAGCGTCCGCAGGCGTGCTGAGGCGGAGGAATTTTCATCCGACAGGAGAAAATGTTTTCAGAGCGCACTGAGGACGTCACGTGGCTGCCAACATCCAATCAGGGTGAAGAAGCGTGACGTTGGACGTCGGTGCCGTGACGTTGAAGTTGGCGCTTTGACCCCTGTTGACACCGTGACATCATAGCTCCGCCTCCCGATCACGCACGCTGGCTCACCTGCTAGTCCATGAAATCGCTCCTGATTGAGCAGGTGAGCCTCAGCGTCAGCGTCGAGGAGGGCGGGCTGCCCTACTATGGACAAAGCCTAAGTGTTGGCGCTCGAACCTGCATTAATTGCCATGCTCGGAATCAAACGCTGATATCCCTTATCGGGGCCTAGTGAAACTCTGCCTTCAGCAGTAAATGAACTGTGGTGCGGCTTCGATAAAATGTGACACTGCAGCTTCAGATGGGTAATGAATAAACCATTGTGCTTTTCCAGTTATAGAACCCAGCAGTAATGTCATCTCATGAAGCAACTGGCAGTTGCTATGAAACCATTTGCGAGGGTTGCTTCAGTTCATTTGCGAGGCAAGTAAGCATAATTTATAAATGAATTACGTTTACTGAACTGGACGAAGGAATCAAGCAAACAACACGGTAAGAACATATTGTTCCCATTTTTATATTTGTCTTAACGTGGTACATTATAGTCGGCCTTCTATTTTTTTTTAATAACCCCGGTGTGCAACATTCGTCTCAGTGCCATGTAATGTTTGGCTGTTTATTTCAGACCACCATGTTTCCTAGTAGCATACTGTACCACTTTAAACACCCTGCAGAAAGCCTGGACTCGTCTGCCTTTGCCGGCTTAGACATGATGTTGAAACGTTCTGGCTGCCATTTTCTTTTGTAATATCATGTTTTTAAAGAGTAGTAATTTAGAAAAAAAACGTTTTTTTTATTTATTTTTTTACGATGCATCACATGCTGTCAGGGGTGTGACGATCCTGTGCTAGATCCCAATGTGTGAATGAGTTCAATAGTAGGAAGGCAGCAGCGGGCACCCGTGGCGTGGAAGAAAAGGTTTCTCTGTTGAACATACATATTTCTCCTGCTGCCTTCCTACTATTGAAGAATTGTCAAAGTGACCAAGTATCCCGAAACAGTGTCTGCTAAATGCAAAAAACGGAAGAACAACTGCACTCTATACCTACAAAAATCAATCAATCAATCTACTTGTAGGTATAGGGTGCAGTTCTTAAAGGGATTTTCTGTTTTTGGATTTAGTAGGCATTTTGACTTATCCCTGCATACACTTACCTGTATAATACGCGGCAGGTAAAGTTATTTTTCTGTACCTAGAATTCCTAAGAACAAACATGTAGGTTTTGGTTCTTCGGGGTACACATTTACGATGATCTACCCCAAATATTTGCAATACGTGCTTGTATCTTGAGCATAAGCTAGTAGTGTAGTAGAACACCAGTTACTATAGTGAGATGATGGGAAGTGATATTAATGCACTATGGGCAATATTTGTTAAGCACTGCTAAGCTGAAATGCACCTGGTTGGCCATTCAAAAGAAGGTGCCTTACAACTTAGAAGCACTTCGTAATTACAGCCCAGCATCTATCCAAGCTAGGGTTTAAATAATGTTAATGAGTGATTTTTATTTTTGATCATTAAGTAATGACCTACAGTATAATGGTCCATAAGAAAATTACATTTATTTGCAGGTGAATCTATTTTAGTGAAATGCCATCTACATGTTTTTGGCAAATCAAGGCAACTGTTAACATTTTGTTTTGCAAGTTACCTAACTCCAGGGGTCTCCCATGAAGTATAAAGACCTGTTCTTTCCTCTGGGAGATCCCCATTTTTCAAGCCATTTAGTTTTTACATTTCGAGCTTCTAGGGAATTTAAAATGTCTGCCCATACGTTAATATGTAGATATCCTAGTGAGACGTACAAAAATACGCATGCGCGTAGTCTACCACAGGGGAGTTCAACTGCAGTCCTCAACCCCCCCCCCTCAACAGGTCAGGTTTTCAGACTACAGATTCAGTCAGTATCTGCTTCAGCACCGGTGGCTCAATCAGTCCCTGCTTCAGCACAAGTGGCTCAATCGGTCCCTGCTTCAGCACTGGTGGCTCAATCAGTCCCTGCTTCAGTACAGTTGGCTCAATCAGAGGCTCAGTCTTTCACTGAGCCTCTGATTGTGCCACCTGTGCTGAAGCTGGGATATCCTGAAAACCTGGCCTGTTGGGGGGTGCTTGAGAACTGAAATTGAGCTCCCCTGGTCCACCATACGATGTTTCCAGCCACGACAGGCTTTGTTGGTGAAGTAGGTAAAGATGTGGAAATCTCCTCAGATAATGCAAAAGATAAAAAAAAAGGAAAATAATTGATGGATTGCTGTTTTAAAAGCTCTTTAACTATTCGTACAGTGGTTTTTACCTGTCAACACCATTTCCTATTCCTATTGTTTCCAACCTGTGATTGTTGATAATACCTGTTAAAAATATATTATTTTTCTACAATGTTACCCAGGATACAATGGAGTCTTTTTCCTATTGTGACACCAGCTCAGTGTTTCTAACCAAAACAATAGACAGAATAATTTCACCCATGGCGGTCCAGCTTTGTCATTTAATCATCTCCATGGAATGTGATGGCGCCAGATACACTGGAATAAGTACAGATTTGGTGCAGATTGCAGAGGACTTACCCAAAGCGACAGAACATTTTGCCAACACAACTATCAGGTACCGTTTGTTAAAAATACATCAATGTAACGTTTGTTTTTGTTTACATTTGCTTTTAATAATTGTATCATTTTTTGTATTTAAAACTTTGGGTTTAATTGTAATTTTGTGGAAATAGTGCCAGTGCTCAGCAGAGAGATTGTAGGGGAAACAATACATTTGAGTATTGACCTGGACCCCAGGTTGTAGGTCGTGTTGGTGGGTCGTGGTGCTGAATGATTGTTGGCGTGGGGTCCTAATTACCTGCGGCATTCAGCGGTGGGGGAGGCCGTGCGTCCAGTCTGGAAGTGCAGGAGTGCTCAGCTGGGTGGCTGAATACAGAAGTTGGGTCCAACGGTATAGACTTGGCTGGACCTTTGAGAGCCGCTGCTCCCTCCCTGTTGGCGGCCCTAAAATTAGGGATAAATCATTCATCTGAAGATCCTACATTTTGCAATCAATCATTCTCCAACTGATCATTTATTAAAAAAAAAAAAAATACTTACTAAAGAATCTTACCTGATTTAAGTTGATTTAATACAACCATCTCAATAGGTCATTCCAATTAGTTCATTTGGATATCTGAAGACGCAATTGGGGCTATATATAGTGTGACAAACGGCTTACTCCGGGGCTCCGTCGTTTGTCCGGGACTGTTTAGAACACGGTCTTTTAGGGTAGGTTAAATGATGAGGCGTCACGTACTGTTCCTTTAAACAGGCTATGCCTGGTTTATTCAGTCCCAGGCACTGAGACTGCCACAGTGCATACAACAGAAAACAGATCAAAACAAAAGCTGCTCACCTGAGCGATAACTTAACTTAGATATCCCTGACTCAGGGTTGGAAGTGGCTTTTCCACTTCCAACATCAAAACACGGTACTTTTGCAGTCTTACACAAATGAACAGAAAGATTGAACCTGTTTGGGGAAGAGGCTTCTCCCCTCTGTAGTTCAGCAGCCTTCCAGCCTCCTGGCTCTTGTGGGGAGACCAGAGCAAACAGGAAATCAGTCTTTCATACCTGATTCCTAATTAGCATGACAGGTGACAGAAATCAGGCAGCAGACAAACTCTGGTCTGGATCTCTCATCCCTCAGTTCCAGCGCTTGCCAAACTGTGGGATGGAGTGTATGTATTATAAGGCTGCACTCCCAGGCCAAACAGGATAGAAACTGTCTAGTATCCTGGGAGCCCTATATACGGAATTTATTACCATCCCCTGGTTTCTGTCACATATCCTCCCCCCCAGCTCAGACCTCGAGGGATGAGCGACCATGGATATTAGGGAGTGCATCCTTGACAACCCATCAGCATTGCCATGTTTGTGCCCTGACCTGTGTTCCACAGAAAATTTAAAGGGTTGTAGGCTTAGGAACCACCTGGTCACTCTAGCATTCTTTTCCCTGTTTTGACACATCCAGGTAAGGGGTGCATGATCTGTGACCAACCGGAATTTTCTCCCCAACAGGTAGTATTTGAGCGTCTCTACAGCCCACTTTATTGCGAGACACTCTTTCTCTACTATGGAGTAATTTTTCTCCTGGGGATTTAGTTTCCTACTTAAATAAAGGATGGGGTGCTCCTCACCTTGAGACTCCTGGGAGAGTACCGCCCCCAGCCCTACCTCAGATGCGTCGGTTTGGACTACGAACTCTTTGGAGAAGTCAGGTGTGACCAACACTGGTTGGGCACAGAGAGCTTCTTTCAGGCTTCTAAAGGCCTGTTCGGTTTCGGGGGACCACTTTACCATTAGCGGTCCTCTTGCTTTTGTGAGGTCAGTTAGTGGGGTTGCCTTAGTTGCAAAATTGGGAATAAACCTTCTATAGTACCCAATTAAGCCCAAAAAGGTCCTTACTTGTTTTTTTGTAACTGGCCTTGGCCAATTTTGTATCGCCTCCACTTTGAGTGTTTGGGGTTTGAGTAAACCTCTGCCAATAGAATATCCCAGATACTTGGCCTCCTCCAGACCAATAGTGCATTTAGCGGGGTTAGCAGTTAGTCCAGCAGACCGGACTGCGTCAAGCACAGCTTGGACCTTTGGAAGGTGGGATTGCCAATCTTCACTATGGATTACCACATCATCCAGGTAGGCGGCAGCATACCGAGCATGTGGTTTTAAAATTTTATCCATCATTCTTTGGAATGTGGCGGGAGCTCCATGTAAGCCAAAAGGCAACACCTTATACTGAAAGAGGCCGTCTGGGGTTGAGAAGGCTGTCTTTTCTTTTGCCCTTTCTGTGAGGGGAACCTGCCAGTACCCTTTTGTTAGGTCTAGGGTTGTGAGATATCGGGCTTTGCCCAGTCTCTCTACAAGTTCATCTACCCTGGGCATAGGATAAGTATCAAATTTTGACACCGCGTTTAGTTTCCGGTAGTCATTACAAAACCTTGTTGTACCATCTGGCTTTGGGACTAAGACTATAGGGCTGTTCCACCCACTTTGGGATTCCTCAATTACACCTAGTTTTAGCATTTTTTTAACCTCTAAACTTATAGCCTTTCTTTTGGCCTCTGGGATTCGGTACGGTTTAAGGTTAACTCGGACCCCCGGTTCAGAGACTAGGTCATGTTCAATTACGCTAGTTCTACCTGGCCGTATAGAGAAGATTTCTTTGTTTCTTTTCACTAAATTCTGAACCTCTCGTTTCTGATGAACAGACAGGGTTTCAGCTATGCTAACCTCTGGGTCAGTTTCTTGATTCTCTGACAGACCTGGGGGTACTAGGGTTAACAAGACTTCTCTATCTTTCCAGGGCTTGAGTAGGTTTATATGGTAAATTTGCTCAGGTTTCCTCCTACCTGGCTGTCTTACCTTATAATTTACTTCTCCCACTCTTTCCAAGACCTCATATGGCCCATGCCATTTAGCAAGGAATTTACTCTCCACGGTGGGAACCAGAACTAGTACCCTATCACCTGGAGAAAAAATTCTGACCCTAGCACCCTTATTATATGTATTCCTCTGTGCTTCTTGAGCTTTCTCCATGTGTTCCCTCACTATGGGTAGGACTGCAGCAATGCGGTCCTGCATCTGGGCAACATGCTCTATTACACTTCTGTAAGGGGTAACCTCGTGTTCCCAAGTCTCTTTGGCTATATCCAGTAAGCCCCTTGGGTGTCGGCCATACAATAGTTCAAACGGGGAGAAGCCAGTGGATGATTGGGGAACTTCCCTAATGGCAAATAACAGGTACGGTAACAAACAATCCCAGTTTTTCCCATCTTTATCAACCGCCCGCCGTAACATGCTCTTTAAGGTTTTATTGAACCTTTCCACTAAACCATCTGTTTGTGGATGATAGACTGAGGTTCTGAGATGCTTGATTTTTAGGAGTTTACATAGCTCTTTCGTTACTTGGGACATAAATGGTGTTCCCTGGTCAGATAGAATCTCTTTAGGAATCCCGACCCGGGAAAACAGAACTACTAACTCTTTTGCTATGTTTTTAGCTGAGGTGCTATGTAGGGGAACTGCCTCCGGATATCGGGTGGCATAATCTAATATTACCAATATATGCTGATGTCCCCTAGCAGACTTTATTAGGGGTCCTACTAGATCCATAGCAATCCGGTCAAATGGTACCTCTATTATGGGAAGGGGTACCAATGGGCTGCGGTATGCTTTGAACGGGGCGGTGATCTGACATTCTGGGCATGAGGAACAATAGTTTGTAATTTCTGCCAGAACCCCAGGCCAATAAAAGCTTCGGAGAACCTTTTCTTTTGTCTTTTCCACCCCTAGGTGTCCCCCCAATGGATGACTATGTGCGAGGTGTAACACTACATTACGGAATGTCCGTGGTACCAACAATTGTTTAGTTGTAACTGATTTCCTTTTATCAACCCGATATACTAGGTCGTTCTCTACCTCGAAGTAGGGGTAAGCAAGTGACCTATCTGGTTGGCCAGGAGTACTATTCTGGTCCCGTATATTTCCCCTTGCTACCGCTAATGTGGGGTCCTCCCACTGGGCCTTCTTAAAACTCCCAGGACTGACCTCTAGGTCAGCGAGGGTCTTATCCGGTTCTGGGGTGGTAAGTGTCTGCTCAACATCTTGATTTGGGGTATTCCCTACCAAAGTAGTGATGGGGAAGGGAATTTTACAGCACTCCTCCTTTTCCCCCTTCTTATTTGGGCCCTCGTCAACCTCCATTTCTGAAAAAGGGAAAGGATTTGTTTCTTCTAATACTTCGTTATGGTCCGCTATTGAACTCTGGGCGCTATTCTGAGCGGGGGACCACATTTTTAGAAAATGGGGAAAATCGGTCCCTATTAACACATCATGTGCCAGTTTGGGTACAATACCCACCTTGAAATCTAAAGAACCAAACTCTGTTTCAAAAAAAACATCAACAGTGGAATATTCATGATTATCCCCATGTATACAACAAATTGCCACTCTTTGTGAACTGTTTCCCTGTTTCTTCTTAATGGGCAAGAGGTATTCGGACACTAGTGTGACCATGCTCCCAGAGTCAAGAAGTGCCCGAACCCTCTTACCATTAACCTTTACAAATGCCCACAGATGGTTATTCAAGGGGTCCTCTGGGCTAGGGCCCATACATTGGGACAACAGCGAATAAGGTTCCACGCTGTTGCATTGCATGGGCTCATCATTTAGTGGGCAGATTTTTGCTGTGTGGCCCCTCTCATGACAATTTACACATTTAGGTACATAGTCTGTGTCCCACTTAGAGCCTTTTCCCGGCTCCCCATGTTGGCTATTGCCCTTAGTGTGCGAACCACTGTTGCTGGTGCTGCGTGAAGGTGGTCGCCGCTCTTCAGCGCCCCTTAACCCCGGTACCCTTTTACCGTCTCTGGAAGAGTCCTGGAACCTCGGGTAGTGGGGTTGCTCCACGACTGTGGGTTGCGGGTGCTCTTCTGCTGCATTGTACCTTTCTACGAGGGCCACAAGCTCATCCGCATTGTGGGGGTCACTCCGACTGACCCAACGGCGTAAGGCAGAGGGAAGTTTCCTCAAGAACTGGTCCATGACCAACCGTTCCACGATGTGGCTGGCTGAGTTGATCTCGGGTTGTAGCCACTTCCGGGCGAGGTGGATGAGGTCATACATCTGGCTTCGGGTGGCTTTATCCATCGTGAAGGACCATGCGTGAAACCTTTGGGCGCGAACAGCCGTGGTTACGCCGAGGCGGGCGAGGATCTCGAACTTCAATTTTGCATAGACGTTAGCTTCGGCTGGCTCTAGATCAAAGTAAGCCTTCTGGGGTTCGCCGCTTAGGAAGGGTGCGATTAGACCAGCCCACTCAGCTTCTGGCCATCCCTCTCTCTGTGCCGTGCGTTCAAACGTGAGAAGATAGGCTTCCACATCATCCGAGGGTCCCATCTTCTGAAGGTAGTGGCTTGCCCTGGTCATTTTCGGTACTGGGGCTGCCGCTGCCAGTGGAAGGTTACTGATAGTCCCCCTCAGGATCTCGAGTTCCTGCTGTAAGCCCTGAGCGAACCGCTGTTGCTCCTCTCTCAGCAAGCGGTTTGTCTCTTGCTGGTTTGCATTCGCGTTTTGCAGGGCTTCATTCGTCTGTTGCTGGTTTGCATTCGCCTGTTGCTGGTTGGCATTCGCCTGTTGCTGGTTGGCATTAATCTCTTGCTGGGCTATTAGCAGCTGTTGCTGGGCTGCATTCGTCTGCTGCTGGCTTGCATTAGTTTCTTGCTGGGCTATTAACAGCTGTTGCTGGGTTTCATTCGCGTCTTTCTGGGCAGCGACATTGCGTACCAGCGCACCCACCACGTCTTCCATCTTGTTTGCAGAGGATGAAAAAAAACTTTTTTTTTTTTTTTTTTTCAAAGTTCTTCAACCCGCAGACCCCCTAGTGCTCTGCCCGCATTCTCCACCATATGTGACAAACGGCTTACTCCGGGGCTCCGTCGTTTGTCCGGGACTGTTTAGAACACGGTCTTTTAGGGTAGGTTAAATGATGAGGCGTCACGTACTGTTCCTTTAAACAGGCTATGCCTGGTTTATTCAGTCCCAGGCACTGAGACTGCCACAGTGCATACAACAGAAAACAGATCAAAACAAAAGCTGCTCACCTGAGCGATAACTTAACTTAGATATCCCTGACTCAGGGTTGGAAGTGGCTTTTCCACTTCCAACATCAAAACACGGTACTTTTGCAGTCTTACACAAATGAACAGAAAGATTGAACCTGTTTGGGGAAGAGGCTTCTCCCCTCTGTAGTTCAGCAGCCTTCCAGCCTCCTGGCTCTTGTGGGGAGACCAGAGCAAACAGGAAATCAGTCTTTCATACCTGATTCCTAATTAGCATGACAGGTGACAGAAATCAGGCAGCAGACAAACTCTGGTCTGGATCTCTCATCCCTCAGTTCCAGCGCTTGCCAAACTGTGGGATGGAGTGTATGTATTATAAGGCTGCACTCCCAGGCCAAACAGGATAGAAACTGTCTAGTATCCTGGGAGCCCTATATACGGAATTTATTACCATCCCCTGGTTTCTGTCACAATAGCAATAATGTAAATGTATAACCATGCACAGAACCCCCCCCCCCCCAAAAAAAAATGTTTGTCTTTCCTGTGTCTGTGCCAAATGTGAAGAACTTCTTAAACAGCGGGACCTTACTTTTGATGGAGATCTTTAGTCAGAGTAGTTGACACCAAATCTGATTTGCTCCAGACATTTGACGCACATAAAAAGGAAAAACGTGACACAGTCAGACACAGAATTTCATATATCTCATTATATGTATGTAGCCCTGGGTCCCCGTTTGTCCCCTTACCTTCGGGGGCGGCGGCTGCCAGCAGAGGAGTGCGTGTGCACCTGGCGAGCGCCAGTAGTGATGAAGAGAATTGCAGGCTGTCAGGCAAAGCGACCGGGTCGCCGCAGGTCCGTAGCGCACCCGGCTAGCGGGGGCTGCCATCTTGCTATGTGTGCACATGCGCATATATGCCCTGAGTGCGGCGGCCAGAGAGGAGCTTCGCGCATGCGCAGGAAAGGGCAAGCAGAGGCAAATAGGGGAAGGCTCATTTTGTCAGGGACTACATGTCCCATGAGCCTTAGGAACGGACATCACGGGGTGCACAACAACCAATGAGGCTGCCAGAATCCCCTGCAACAAGAAAGATACACACGCACTGCAAGCCACGCCAGTCGGAAGAGGTACCTCTGAAGAGCAGGTAGTGTCCAGGGAGAACAAAGAAAAATGTTAAAGTGCGCTACTATAGTGTGCCCCTATTGTGAATGTGACAGAATTAGCCACCCTTGAAATTATACACCTCTGTGATAAACATAAATAACAACAACCTCTATTTGGGTGATATGGCGTCTGCAGCTGCTAGTATTGGAGTAGCTCAGCACCCCTATAGAATGGTGAAACAGAAGAAAAAACAGCGCAAAACGCATATAGTGAAGTAAGTTCAATACATAAAATTTATAGTATTAAGGTAATATATCTGCGTACATCAGATTAACTCAAAATAGGCATATCACGTGCTGTGACATGTGTTACCAGACACCGCACGCCGAGGATATCAGGAACAGTCTCGCAGACGACACCCTCTGATGGTATTGGACTGGAACCTCGGGGTAGAGTTACTGTGCTTGTATAACTTCTCTCAGGTCGTCATCAAGGAGCTTCCCTCTGATGTTACAAGGCTTTCATCTGGTGACTGGTTTGTATAATAGGTGATTTCGATGTAGAAGAAGTACAGAGCCACAGTCTCGCTTGTATTCCAGTTGCTCCACAAGGTTTTGCGGCAAGCCGCCAAGCAGTGATGGCCGTCAGCTGTTGCAGCGCCACTCGTGGTGGCAATCGGAGCCCGCTACGCCTCGAGGGGTGACTAGATTGACTACAGATACCCGTGGATAGTGGGGGATCAATCGTGCATCAATAATCCTACGCGTTTCATAGCACAAGGCTATAGAATCCCTGAAGAAGTAGCCTTGTGCTATGAAACGCGTAGGATTATTGATGGATGGATGGATGATTAGGGTGGAGCTTATTGGTGAACGTGATCCAAGGCTGTGGAAGGAAGCGAGCGTCACAGCAGTAACATCAGGGGGAGGTCTCAAGTTGAGTCGCGGCCGCGAATAGGAGGGAGGAGTTGACCCAACCCCAGCTGCTCATGGGTGCAGCTTCCGGTACACAGTCAGCGGACGGCATGTTGTAAGCCATATGGTCATCACTACACAAATATGAGTGTAACACCGTGTGGTGTTTTATTGTGTTCTTGTTTTTAATAAATTGTTTAACTGGTATTTGGCACTATGTCTATTCTACTTACCCCTTGGGTGAATTGACACTAAGCGTTGAAGGAGAGATCTGGGAACAACGCTGAGTGAGGAAAGACTCAGCGTCAGCTGTAGCAACCCTAGTAGAAGACTAAAGATACCAATCAACACCCATTTTTGGTCTAATTGCTGTAAGTAGTTAGCAGCCGGGGGAGGTATAATTCTTATACTGAGAAGATACTGCACAATGGTGTTCTGTCTTCTATGCTTTCAGAAACTTGCCAGCATGATGTAATAAGAAAAAAACACACAGGAAAGAAGTGTCAACGAGACTAGGACTGCCTTGGACTCTCTTTCTCCTATTCTCCCATGGTCCAAGGAGGATTGGTATTATTCCTATCATTGGACTAATTTTTATGTACAATTCTGTATATTTGCATTGTGTGATTGTTGCGCCAGGTCATCATTCTCTTGTTCTATATCACTTAGCAAGTCACGGGGTAGACTTGTTGTTCACGATTCCAGGCTGCCATCCCCTTGTCCCAAGAGATTGGGTGGGGATTGTTATCACATTTATATTTAATCATCACAGTTAGGTGTGGGTATACTATCACCACCCTTTCCATTATTAGTTGAGCGCAGTATGTCATTTAATTTTCCTTTTTTGTTCATAAATCTTTCTGTGTCAGAGCCTAGCTTGCGGGACCCCTCCCTGGAATCAGCCCAAGGAGCTTGAGGCCCGAAGAACCTATCCTTTGCTCCCTTACCCCCTGATGTGGTAAGGGGTATTCACCCACTCCCTAAGGAGAGACTATCTGGAACTCCACATAAAATAACTAAATTTAGCAGGAAGCCATGTTATATACCCCAAGGGAGGGTCCCATTCCATAGACCCGGTAAGAGGGGCCACATGCTCCAACAGTCCCAGCTAGCACCTGCAGACCGTAACAAATTAACAACCTCATGGTGAACACACAGGATGACTCATGTTATGAGGTACTTAACCGCAACACAGCCTGCTCCTTACCAGGACTTACAGTGTTGGATCCAGAGAAATAAGTAGCCAGGGGCACTAGGCTACACTTATATTAACATTCTTTTTATATATACAGTATGTAGCCCTCTTTATCCCTAGTGTAAAAAGTCTGCTGATGCTGAAATTACCTGTTGGCTCACGGAGGTCCCAAGCCTCCGCCACGGGGAGCCCTGGGTGATATAACAACACAATCTTGGTGCAGCGCCTCCACCTGGGAGGGATCCCAACGTAGTGGTAGGAGCCCCTCACAGGAATGACAATACTGATACACACACACACAGTATACCATAACAATAACCTTTACTTAGGAACATATATATATCAGAATAAATGAGTTCTTCAGTATTAGGTGATACCTTTTTTATTGGACTAACAATTTATGTCATAGGGCAAGCTTTCGAGAGTTATCCTCTCTTCTTCAGGTCGGCAATACTGATATACAAAGGATTCAATGGCTAAAACAGTGTAGAGAGAGGGAAAAAAACAAAACAGATATTTACTGTAGATAAGGTAGGGTGTTAAAAGTGTTTGAAGCCAGGGGACAGTGTCAAAGAACGGTGAGGAGGGGGAGGGATGCTGGGGGGGAGAGAAAGTGTGGATAAGAATTGAGGCAAGCAGGATAATTACAAACAATTTTGATAGGGTGTGAGAAAACCCATGTCCGCATTAAGTCCTTTGGTTTTGGTGTCAAAGAATCTTATCATTCTGAGTTCAAATGTTTTCCGTTCTTGGGTGCTTTTAAACATTCCATTGAGGATTTTGATTTTTAGATCATTTATGGAAAAAAAGCACAAGTGCGCACCAAGGTCAGAGTATGATAGTATAATATAACAACAATAATGTAAAAACTTACATATGAGTAAAACTTAATTAATGTCCAGGTCTGAGCGATATCCTCATCCTTTAGGCTTCACCATAGATCAGGCAAGGGGGCGATGTCTGTGACGGTAGCTTTGAGACAGGCTATAATAATACACACCAAATATAACTGGGTTGAACTGGACAAGACTTAGAAAAGATAAAATATAATTTATTCCTTGATAAAGGTGAACACACGAGATATACAAACAAGGTTAGGACAAGAAAACCATCAGGATACAGGATGGGCCATTTCTTCCATAATTCAGTTTCAGATGTTGACATCACAGCAATACATGAAGATCATACATGAAGACACATGAAGACCCATGAAGAACAATAGCCATAGGCTGAGCCTGGTTCTTATACAATTATTCCCCATTTAACACAACCTAATCCCAGCCCCTCTCATAAATCAGTGGTGAGGTTGACAATTTTCCTCAGAGTAAAACTCCTCCCACCCAAGGACGTTTAAAAACTGCTTTTCCTATCTAAATAACTTCATAACTTCAGTTCAGTAGTACTTACTAGCACGTGAGACATATTAATATATTCCGTCACGCATGACGCTCCCAATGAGACTAAATACTACCGTGTAATACTAAAATTAAGAGAGATATTAATATCTGGCTTTTAGTACTTGCTAAACATCATTTGTCTGTAATCCTTATGTGCGAATCAGTCCCACGAATACACATATGTAGCTTTTAGCACGTTCAGCCGAGGACATCTCATAATATTCTTATATTTAATAAGGTCACTCATTCTGTAGCCCCACTCCTAAATCAGGGGCGTTTGGCCAGTCTACCAAATGGAGTGTCTGGCAGGATACTATGGTTTGTAAGTGTGAGTTTTAACACTCACAAACCACTCCAGCTTCCTAAACATTTGGTCGCATTCTTTAGTAGGCAGGCATCTTTGAGGGTAACTTAAACAAAGGGCTAGAATCACTATTCAACTATTAACCTTTGCCCTCCCGGATGGATCCCAGTGTTTGTGTGGTGCAGTCACTGGAACAGAAGCAATACATTTTTACAGGGGAATAAACAGTTGGATGGCTGAAGCAAGGCAAAACCACATTACTGGACCCCAGTCCAGTTAACCCCTTGCTTCCCAGGTGAGAGTAGAGGGTGGCCAAATGGGGTGTAACCCCTTTAATCCCAGGCCAAATCCCCTCTCTCTTGACAATGTCCAATTATTTTCGGGTAACAGTTCCGCGTCGCGAATTGTGTAACCAGCTTACCTTAACTCTGCTGGCTGGCATACACCAAGTATTCATTCCGGTCGCGATCCCTCAAACGAACTGGCATCTGTGGACGGCTATAGGGGGCTCATTTCCACGCATGCGCACTTGCGCTACACACCATGCCGACACACGCGGAGGTGTTACTGCAGTGACTGCCACGGAGACAGCCCCAGTGCACGGGACTGTTACCTGAAAAGAATTGGACATCGCCCCCTTGCCTGATCTATGGTGAAGCCTAAAGGATGAAGATATCGCTTAGACCTGGACATGAATTAAGTTTTACTCATATGTAAGTTTTTACATTATTGTTGTTATATTATACTATCATACTCTTACCTTGGTGCGCACTTGTGCTTTTTTTCTTGGTAGCTGTACAGGATCCGCTGATCCAGTGATGGCGTCTGCCTCTGTGATGGGTCCTCCTCCGCGTGGGTGGTATCCAGCTGGAGGGTCCCACATACAGATAGTCTCTATATACCTTGCAGGGTGATCTGGTCCCAGACCACAATCTTCAGGGTTGCGCAGCGTTGCAGCTGTGTCCCTGAACTCAAGCAGCTAATGGGGCAGTGTCCCTGCCTAAGGGCCTGTCCCTGTAGCAGCCACAATCTTAATATGGGAGTCGGGGCCTAGCTGGGGCCTATTAGGGGGTCTCTGGCCTAGTGCAGGGGCCACAGACGCCCTGCACATACAACCTACCCTATCTGTGTCCCAGCTCTGACTGCCCTGTGATCCCCAGCATGCTAAATGTATCTCTCTCTGCAGCAGGAGGTCTTCGCAGCCCTATTGGCTGTGCTCAACCAAATGACTCTGCCCCTTAGCATTATGGGGCTTGTAGCCCCCGCGGAGCCTATCCCTACCAGCCGCCACATGCGCCTAGGGGACTGCGCATGCGCGAACTGTAATAGCCGCTGTGACTCTTTCTGTGAATGCGCGAACCTCTGCGATGCGCTCACACTACCAACATGGTAGCGCCCTGCAGAGGGAGCCACCGGCGAGCCCGTCGCCACCCACAACATCCCCCATGGCAGCGGAGGCGAAGGGGTGGAAACAGGAGAACCGGGGAGCCATAGGGGACCTGGCTACATATAATTTACAATGTACACAGAATTTTTGCAGGACACAGTGAGGGTCTCAGAGAGCTTAGCACAGGGAGATAGTAAATTGCTTAAGGTCACAAGGATATGGAGCTAATAGAATAATAACTAAAGTGGCAAACTGGTGTTCCTGCTGAAACATTCATTATAGAAAAACTCAAAAGGTAAAATCCAGCTTTAAAGTCGCTTTAAAGACAACTGAATGTTTAAAGCAGTGTTCTTTTGTCAGTTTATTTAGATTACGTACATTCTCCTGTTTGTCAACTCATTGGTTGTTCCTAAAATGGGGTGTGTCTGGGGTTCCTCTAGGGTTGAAAATCACTGCTTTAAAAGGATACAGGAACTGACCAAGAGGCATGCAGTATATCTCAATCTAACATCTAATAAAGTATTCCACCCCTCCTCCCCCCCATCCCTTTATGCATCTTGGTGTTTGGACGTGTATCTGACCGTCAGCATATATTCCAAAACCAGGAACTAAAAGTGATTAGTACACGAAACCAAGACATTTCAATCTTTTTTTCACGTTAAGGAATTTCTGCTCCTTATAGCTGTATGGTTTGCTGATGTCAGGAATTGTATCTGTGTTGTTATATATGTATCTGACCGTCAGCATATATTCCAAAACCAGGAACTAAAAGTGATTAGTACACGAAACCAAGACATTTCAATCTTTTTTTCACGTTAAGGAATTTCTGCTCCTTATAGCTGTATGGTTTGCTGATGTCAGGAATTGTATCTGTGTTGTTTATTCTCACAGGTTGGCTGCCGAGTGCGGTGATGAAATTCTGAAACAAGAACTGGGCCAAGCAGCACAGACTCTTCTTACAACTGGGAATAACATCTTAGTAGCTGCCCAGAAACTGAACATTCAACCTATTATTCAGAAGCACCAGGAAGAGTTAATGAGTTCAGCACAGGGCATTTTACTGGGGACCCTGAAGGTGTGACAGTGAAGTAAAGCCTGAATGATAGCATTATGGACATGTTAATAATTTTAATGATATAAAGTGCTGAAAAATATACATGCTGATTTAAACAAAATGTATGTATACATATGAAATATATGCGTTACGTAGGTCTCCGACACAATTACAAACAGGATAAGATGGGACTGCATGCCCTGAGGAGCCTACATAACCTGTGTAAAGTGTCATGTTAAACAGGATAATATGAGTACGTTTAGTTTGCACAGTATCCAAGAAAGTGACAGCACTTCAGAGGGACTATAAATGATCAAATATTTGTAAGTAAGGATAGTAAGTGATATTGGTGAAGAGGCAAGTGTAATAGTTATAATATGTAGGTTTTAAATCCATCACTGGCAGAGAAAAGGGCCTATGGAAAATGGATCGAATATTTTCTTGAGGTGTTACAACTTAAAAATGGGTATAAAAGATGTGTGACAGCAATAGAAAGGGAGGTGCAAAATTGTGGAGAAATATGTAATAATGTTTTTAGAGGTTAGACGGAAAGTAAGACAAAAGAAGATGAGCCTTGTATCATGGCTATAGGAACAAAGAACCAGTGGAAAAAGGGCAGAGGGATGTCTTATGGGAACCAGCAGAGAGATTTGTATGTATGTACTGTGACAAACGCCCCTCTTTTGTAGTGCTGACGTCTGTCTGGGTTCTTCCCGACACAGTCTTCTAGGGTTAATTATACAACAAACAGGATCATGCAAAGTATTATGCTGCTTAACTCAGGCTTCTGCCTGCTTTATTTTCATCCAAGTAAGGTACTGCAGCTTTAACATGTGTAGGTTAGAGGTACTCAGATACTTTCATTCAGCAGTTCACACATTTCAGTGTTATAATATTTCCCACACTGTTATTTCAAGAAATAAAACCAAAATCATATAAGCAAATCCTATCCCTTTCAGGGATCTAACTACACATCAGAATCAGTCTCTCTAACAGCTGCTGGCCAACTAAACTGGTTCCCCAGCTTAAAACAATGCTCTCTCATTTAGGGTCACAAGATACAGTACAGTCTTTTAGCAATAGCAGTAATCATTTGTTTTGTCTTATCTGTTCGTGGGGTCCAGGCAAATCCTCTGGTACTGTCATACGTGGAGAGGCCGTCAACCTCGATACTGGATGCAGGAGAGTAGCGACACCCCCAGCCCCCAGGCTCTAAGGAGAGAGAGTGAAATGCAAAACCTCTCTGCTCTAAATACCTGTGCATGTGATTAGAAGAGCAGGTGAGGGAGAACTAGAGCCATTGTAATCTGTGGTCTGGATTTTCCATCCAGCTGCCTGAGGTAATGGGAAGCTGTGGAACGGATCATTTGTAACTATTCCTGCACTTTCTGCTCTAAAATGGGGCAGAAAGCTGCCTAACATCTTTGGACTATGTCACATATCCCCCTCCCCAGCTCACACCTACTGGGGTGAGCGGCCATGGACCTCACTGGGGTGAGCGTCCTACCTGAAATACTCGAGCTAACTCCTCAGTACAACATTAAGTATTCACATGACACGAATATGAACTTCATTATATAATTTACCAACTGAAAGGGCCATCAACCCTGTATATTAATTTGTAGTTTAGCTACATTTTCAACACAGAGAACCAATATAACACTGTACCCTTGACAAAATGCTTATTCTAGAGGCCTAATATACCTTAACTACAATAGCTTATTTGCATAGTTAAGTGTCCGTGACATAGTCCACACGTGTAATAACAAAAAAAATATCGGTCAATTCCCCAAACACTTTTTTTTTTTTTTTCTTTGACTTCCAGTCCATTACATTTCCTGACTTTATTTCATAGGCCGCTGCAAACTGCAAATGACTGGACTGTTTCTTTAGCTTCTGACGGAACTCTGGGCCCGGATAGTCTTTGTCTTTATATTGTGGCCCAGAGTGGCGAGATCCGGAAAAATTCAAGGCCAGCGTTGACCTTCGTCGCTTTTGATTTGCGACCTTTGAACCTTTATGGTACTTCTTACTGCCATGTATTTTCTCATGACCATCACTCACAGAGATTTGGGATTTTTCCTTTGGGGCAATTATATGGTATTTAGAAGATGAAGCACTGATTACCTGGAGCACCTTCACCTTGATGGGGCTCTCACTAACTCTGGCTGTACCCTGTGGCATTTTACCTTTGCAGCCGGCAGGCATGTAGTCTTGGACCTCTCTTTCCTGAGGTCTACATTTATTCAGGCGGAAGTACCGCTGGATAACCAGTGACGCATTTCTCAGGGTTTGATAGCGAATCCTGTTCTGTGTCATCCTAGTCAGAGACTGGATTTTTATAGTTGCTCCTTTCATAATGAGGAACCTGTTTCGTACCATGCGGGCACGGTAGAATGATTGAAGAACACAGGCTGCTTTATTCCGGCGATTAAACTGACGAATTTTCATCCCTCTGTAGGCAGCCTGTAGGATGATAGTTGCGGCGCGTTTATGCCGATAATTTTCTCTTTCCCTTCTTCCTTGGATAAGAGCTTTGCAGTGCTTCTGAATTATTCTAATGCTTTTCTCCTTTTTCAAAACGTTAAGTTCCTCCGCGAGAGAATTCTGTTTTGTGCATACATGTCGCAATTCTGTTCTCAGAGCGTCCATTTCTTCCTGGTGCTGGCTCTGAGTGTGCATCAATGCATTCTGTAGTGCTTCCTGCACTTCTAATTTTTCCTGAGTCAACTGTTTCTTTACTTTTTCTGCTTGGTCAGTCAAATCTGAATTTTCCAATTTCAGAGTCTCGTTTTCTTGCTTTACAGTCTCTAACTCAGTCAGGGCAATCTCATGGGTTTGCTTCAACATTCCCAGCTCTGTGTTCAGACCGTGGCCCTCCAGGCGTGAGTTTTGCACCTCTGTGCTGAGCGCGTGAACCTCTTGTAGAGCCTTCCCGTATTTCTGTTTTAGGATAGCAATTACGGTGTTGGCCTTTTCCAGACTAGTCGTCACCTCTTCCAGCTCACTCCGTAAGAGAGACTCTGTTTTCTTCAAAGCCTCGTACTCCTGTAAAGCTGGAAGTATACACCTCTGTAATTCGGCGTTCGATTCTCGCTCTTTCATCAATCCCTGCCGCAGGACTTCATAATCATGGCGGGCAGCTTGGAGTGCAGAAACCAAAGCCTCTTTATCCTGGTTCAAGGATTCAGCTTCCCTTTGCTCCTCCTTTTCCTTTGCCACTGTTCCCGTGACAATTCTGCTGGTCACTCCGGTATGCAGCACATCTCGGCGCCTTTCTGACGCATGTGCTGACAGCGCAGGTTCAAGTGGCTCGGTCACTTCCCCTGTGACTTGAGGAACCGTTTTCTTTTTCTTCTTCTTTCTTTTTGCTTTATTAGCTCCAGAGATATCAGTGGTACTGGGCAAATGAGAAAAAAGGTTAAACCGGCGCCAAAGGGGGGTAAATACCAGACCAGTGGAGGGTGTGACAGTCCAAATACAGTCCTTGGGATGCTGAATAGTGATGATTTTCAACTCAGCAGTGCATATGTGGAAAAAGAAAAGAAAAGAAAAAGATAATGGTGCAGTAAATCAACACAGGGGGGGGGGGGGGAAATGCACAGATAATTCACAGATAATGACAATCAACAAACTGGACATACAAACATGAAACAATAGCACGGCCTAAATATTAATAAAAAGCAATTTATTTGTGTGGAAAGTGCATGAACCGCATCCGGAGGGGTAAAATTACAACCCTACTCACAGAATGCTGGAAGGGTACAGGCAATGATCTGGTGCGTGCAGCTGGGCTCTCAAGATGGCGACCGGAGCACTTGGGCTGGCGTCTACACGTGACTGGGATGCCAGGCTGGTGACTCAGATGACGGGACCTCTGGGCGGACGTGACGTCACCTCCGTTGTAATTTCTCCACCGGCTCACAGGTCTCCAGTCCGCCAGTCCTCCTCAGCAGCCGCAATGTCGCCGCACCTCGGTTTAAAACACTTTTCAGGGACTGCAGATTTCTCCTTAGGAACTGCAGACTTCTTCCACACAGTGAAACACTCTAAAAAACTTGGAACTTCCCAACGCGTTTCGTACGCATGCGCGTACTTTTTCAAGGGATGTCACGCATGCGTACGAAACGCGTTGGGAAGTTCCAAGTTTTTTAGAGTGTTTCACTGTGTGGAAGAAGTCTGCAGTTCCTAAGGAGAAATCTGCAGTCCCTGAAAAGTGTTTTAAACCGAGGTGCGGCGACATTGCGGCTGCTGAGGAGGACTGGCGGACTGGAGACCTGTGAGCCGGTGGAGAAATTACAACGGAGGTGACGTCACGTCCGCCCAGAGGTCCCGTCATCTGAGTCACCAGCCTGGCATCCCAGTCACGTGTAGACGCCAGCCCAAGTGCTCCGGTCGCCATCTTGAGAGCCCAGCTGCACGCACCAGATCATTGCCTGTACCCTTCCAGCATTCTGTGAGTAGGGTTGTAATTTTACCCCTCCGGATGCGGTTCATGCACTTTCCACACAAATAAATTGCTTTTTATTAATATTTAGGCCGTGCTATTGTTTCATGTTTGTATGTCCAGTTTGTTGATTGTCATTATCTGTGAATTATCTGTGCATTTCCCCCCCCCCCCCCCTGTGTTGATTTACTGCACCATTATCTTTTTCTTTTCTTTTCTTTTTCCACATATGCACTGCTGAGTTGAAAATCATCACTATTCAGCATCCCAAGGACTGTATTTGGACTGTCACACCCTCCACTGGTCTGGTATTTACCCCCCTTTGGCGCCGGTTTAACCTTTTTTCTCATTTGCTTCCCTGACTGGTTGTACTACCAGTCATCCACCTGGCTGCCTGAACATTTATTTAATTTCAATCAATATTATTAGCGCTGTTTTGCACCTTATCTTTTTTCAGTGGTACTGGGCACACACTCACTGGTATCAGCTTCCACATCTTGCTTGCACTCACAGGGCATTGCTTGCTTTTGCAGCTGTTTGTCTTTGAAAATTTTGGGACACACATCTTCCATGTGACCTACTTCATGACAGGCCCAGCATACTAAATTCATCTGTGGGTACGGCTCTCCTCCAGTGGCCACATACGAGTTGTCGTCATCATCATCGTATGGCCTGAAGGGACACTGTTTTTCAAGATTACGTGCATTGCAAAACAAACATTCCATGTCGGCCATTTTATAAACCCGGCAGAGACAATTTGCTAGCTGTAATTTCACTCACTTCAGCAACTTACATACAGCACTTGCTAGCTGCAAATTCACTCACTTCAGCAAAAAGGCATTAGCTTTACAAACAGCACTTGCTAGATGCAAAAAAAATTTTTTTTTTTATCTCCACCGAACCATTTTGGTTTTCTGTTTGGGTTCAGGGTGCTATTGCATCCACACTTCGCACATTCTCTGTGTATGCTAGAAGCACAACTGATATACACATTGGGACAGACTTCACTCATAGCATCTGTACTTTAGTTCAGCTCGGCGGCCATTTTAAACCCCCGCATTTATTTGCAAACCCACAGACTTTTTAGTGTCTGCCCGCATTCTCCACCATATGTGACAAACGCCCCTCTTTTGTAGTGCTGACGTCTGTCTGGGTTCTTCCCGACACAGTCTTCTAGGGTTAATTATACAACAAACAGGATCATGCAAAGTATTATGCTGCTTAACTCAGGCTTCTGCCTGCTTTATTTTCATCCAAGTAAGGTACTGCAGCTTTAACATGTGTAGGTTAGAGGTACTCAGATACTTTCATTCAGCAGTTCACACATTTCAGTGTTATAATATTTCCCACACTGTTATTTCAAGAAATAAAACCAAAATCATATAAGCAAATCCTATCCCTTTCAGGGATCTAACTACACATCAGAATCAGTCTCTCTAACAGCTGCTGGCCAACTAAACTGGTTCCCCAGCTTAAAACAATGCTCTCTCATTTAGGGTCACAAGATACAGTACAGTCTTTTAGCAATAGCAGTAATCATTTGTTTTGTCTTATCTGTTCGTGGGGTCCAGGCAAATCCTCTGGTACAGTCATACGTGGAGAGGCCGTCAACCTCGATACTGGATGCAGGAGAATAGCGACACCCCCAGCCCCCAGGCTCTAAGGAGAGAGAGTGAAATGCAAAACCTCTCTGCTCTAAATACCTGTGCATGTGATTAGAAGAGCAGGTGAGGGAGAACTAGAGCCATTGTAATCTGTGGTCTGGATTTTCCATCCAGCTGCCTGAGGTAATGGGAAGCTGTGGAACGGATCATTTGTAACTATTCCTGCACTTTCTGCTCTAAAATGGGGCAGAAAGCTGCCTAACATCTTTGGACTATGTCACAGTACATATAGCTCTTGTTCCCCCGTACCATTGCTGCTATTATCTGTTGGCAACCACCTTTTTAATGTAGAGTTTTCCATAAATATATTAATACTGTATTTGCCCGATCATAGGGCGACACCCTAATTTCAGTAGTAGTTGGAAAGAAAAGAGTTTACACACACACAGACACACAGACACACACAGACACACACAGACACACACAGACAGACACATAGATATATATATATAGATACACACACACTCTGTCTCTCTCTCTGTATCTATCTCTCTGTCTGTCTCTCGCTGTCACTGTCTCTGTCTCTCTTGGATTGAGCTTCCTGCCACAAGCAACATGGCTGCTTCAGACCCCCATGGTGGAGCTTCCTCCGTTTTACCTTCCTACCTCATACATCCGACTGCTGATTGGCTCTCAAAGTCGGTGGGGCCCAATTATAAGGCGAGTATATAGTTTTCAACGTAACTTTATTGAAAAAAAAAACTCTCCTTATAATCGGACAAAACGGGTATATACAGACCATTCACAAGTTTATTATTCATATGTACACATATGGGCAGAGATCTTTAAGAATCGTAAAGTTCGGTACACACTTTTACACCTACAAAATAGAATGGTCACCGCAATGTGAATGTCTGTCTAAAATGTTGGGAGAAAGTAATATGAGGAAGAGAAGGCCAGCTTAGGAGAAATTGTGTAGTGTAGTTAATACATATTGATGGTAAATGTGAGATCAGAAAGGGGCCAACATAATAGTGGCTTGTAGAAGTAAAAATAAGATAGGATTATCATAATTAAGTATCAACACACTAAAGTGTACTGTACTACCCTCTAGCTCACTTTTGTAAGATAAAAAAGAACGCCTTACTAAATAATGTTTTCAATAGATCCTCCGACTAGAAGATGATGCAGCAGTAAAGAAGATCCTGCAAACTGCGGATTGGCTTCTGGATTGCTTAATGTATCTGCAGACAGCAGCAGACATGTCATGTCTGCAAACACATTTCCAGGAGTTTTCAGAGGCATTACATTTGGTGAATAGATCCACAGAAAAGCGAATTCATGATCTCAAGGATCCCATACACCAACAACATTTGTCCCAAACATTGGAAATTCTCAAAAAGTGTGTTCCCATGTTATACACAGCAGCACAGAGCAACATAGAACATCCACAGAATGAGCAAATCAGTGCTTCAAACTGGTACATATTTGACCTGGCAGCAAAAACCATACAGGGACTGAAGTCTTTGTTGACCAATGAGACAGTCAAAGAAAAGCCTCTAAAGAGAGGAGGGTAATTTTTTCAGCAGATGTGTCATTTACTTGCAATACTCTCGAATCCCAGACCTGTTGAGCTACAGAGTAGTGACTTTGACTTCCTTGTGGGAGCTATACTTTTCTACTGCATCTTTGTAGCCGATTATTCGAGATCGAAGATAAGGCTGAAGCTGGTGAAGCATTGTCACCATCTTTTAGAACTTCGGAAAAAGCTATTTGACCATTTAAATGAGATGCATCAATGTCCATCCACGAGACAAATGCAATGTGAACTCGAGCAGAAGTGTATCTGCGTTAAAGTAGAGTTGGATAACCTCAATCAGATTCTGGTCTCTGCTATATTTTATAAGATTTTAGATATTTTCACTTATGCCAATGATCCCTTAAAGAGGTTGCTGAAAACTGCACTCAAATCTAACAAAATACTTGGCTTTTATCCTCAAAATCCTTCTCCTTCAAAAGTCCTCCAGCCTCTTCTCCAAACATTTCAAGACCACACTGACCAGATGTTGAAGGTTGCAACTATCATCTTGGCAAAATGTCCCCAAGTCAGAACCATTGAAGAAATACGGAGTTCAACTGATGGCTTGTCCAGGATACAGGATACAGTGGTTGCCCTTCTTGTAGACACCAGCAAAGCACATTGTAAAACTAGAATCCTTGAAAATGCACAGTCCATATATCAACGATGGGTTCAGGCTACAGAAAGCTTACTGATAAGTTTTGATGGCATGGTAACTGTACATGAGTTCTTAGACCTGTCTATTAAGGAGATTGAAGAGAACAGGCAAAACTGTGAATGGTCACTGACGATTCAGGAATCTGAAACCTTTCACCAGCAGGCTGCTGACCTGTGTGGTCTTGCAGAGCGTGTTTTTCAGGTTGTTAATAGATATGTAGATCAAAGCAAGGACCCCATTTTCAGAAATGGGCTTCGGGTCTTAGTCAGGGAGTTGGAAAGCTCAGTCATTGACGTGAGAACGGTAATAATTAATTGTAGAGAAGCAATTTCATCTGTGCTGATCCGGCAATTACTTTTGGCAAAAATAAAATGTTTATCCAACTCAGTAAATAATGTTCGAGATGGAATAAATGGTTATAAACATCCAGACCTACTGAGTCCATTAAGGGAAAAAGCTCATCCAGTTGATCACAAGCCAGTTATTATTGACTTCAATGGATCTGAGGAACCAATACAAGAAGGCATGATGGCTAGCAACCATCTGGAATATAACAAATACTTATCATATGATGGGTATTTAAGCAAACCCCTTGCTTGGGCAGGGAATGCAAGAACCAGTAGCTTACATACGGTACAGACCAAATGCTTTGCAGGTTTACAGCCAATGATAAGTAAACTTATAATCGCAACCAAGAAACATGACCCAAAAGAGGTTCACAACTGCTGTTCTTCTTTACTCGAAATTGCCAACACTTGTATTGAAGCAGCTAAAGAGTCCTTCTCTTTTGTAGAAGTTGCTAAATCTGACACCATTATAAAATACAAAGCGATGGAGACGTTAGCTTCATGTCTTGTTCGGTTTAGTAGGGAAGAAGTAATTGACTCAACTTTTAGCATGAATCGGCTTATTCAACCAGCTATTTTTCTTTCTCATCGTATAGAAGAAATCAAAAAGTGTCTTATATCTTTGGGAGATTATTGGTATAGTTTTTCTTACCAATTATTCTGTGCTGCAACGCATGCTGATGTTGCCAGCAATGCTCATATCTTCAACAGGGACATGCAGAGTTTATCAGCAATCATTCACTTTATAACTGAAGGTTCTAATACTTCTCATGGTGACAAAGAATTTACAGTGTTTCCTATAAAGCAAGAGACACTCGTTAACATTCATATTAAATTGACCAAGTCCCACATTACTGCACATCATCTGCTTACCAAAGCAGTTTCTTCTCACAGCTTGCAGTCTGACAAAGTAAATTTGGAAGAAACTTGTATTCTCTGGTCAATTAGTGTCCAACAACTATTAAGATCTGTAGATGAATTCATAGAAATAGATACCTTGCCTTTTCCTGAATCGATGTTCTTTCCAAAGCAAAACATTTGTAACAGCAAGAGCTTTGCTCCTCTGTGTGAAACATCCTTATGTCTGCAAGAGGCAGCAGCATTATCCATTCCCCTTTGCACTGAAGAGAATGTGCAGAATAAAATTGTACTGCTGAAGGAAGAGATTGCATTACTGACAGAGGCAATAATAAAGGTAGGAGATCACCTACACAAGACTCTACCTGCATCATACCTAACAGTGGACTGTGTGCTTCTTCAAAGGGAGCTTACTGTGAAGGTGAAACTACTTGTGTACCACATAAAAATATCTACAAGGAATACCAAGGCTCTGTGCAAAACGTGGTAAACCTTGTATTGTCAGCTGCTAGTAGTAATGACAAGATCGCTATAAAAACCACCTTTGAAAAGGACGCAAGTTTACTGGTTGATAACATCCACTTAGCAAGAGAAACACTACAATATGCTCTTCCTTTTAGAGAGCATGTTGACCTCATATTCTTGGCTGAACATCTGATTCTTCTTGCAGATGAGGTTGTAACAAGAGCAAGGACATTTCTGGAGAATCCGCACCAGCGGGAGATTTTTATGCTAGAAACTATGTCACTGAATTGGTCAGCAAAATCTTACCAATTTATTTTAGACCTTCAGTCTGTTACAGAGATAGATGTTCCAAGCTTGGAGCTCATCAAACAGTTCTTACAAATGAGTAAACCACCAGACACTCAAATTACTGACCAGTCAATGGAAGGCAAAAAAGTGGACAATGTACATTGCTCAAAACTAAAAAGTAAATCAACAGATGAAATTGATATAAATGTAAATAAACAACCAGCAGCCATGGAGAATGAGAAAAAAGACTCCATAGAGGATAATCCAAAAGCCCTTAATGGGGATAAAAAAAATGCAATTATTGACCAAAAGGCAGCTTACATTGAGCAGGAAAGTGAAGAAAATTACCACAATGTAGCCAATGCTAATCAGAAAAAGAAATCAATTGAGAAACATCAAAAGGCAGTCAAATGGATACAACAGAAGGAAGAAAATGAGCAAAGGGCAACATTAGGGATATCAAAAAATACTGTCAATAAGGAACAACAAAAGGGAGATACTAAGCAACACCAGGAAACATACAATGAGAAACTGGTAGAGGCGAAAACCACAAGGGAACAACAGGAAACAACCAGTGAGAAATCTCAGGTATTTCCCAATGGAGACCAGCAGGAATCTGCCAATCAGAAAACACAGACGACAACCAATGGAGAGCAACAGAAATCAGCCGATGAGATAACACGTGTACCCCTTAATGAGAATCTGCAGGAGGCAGCCAGTGAGAAACCCCTATTCGCATCCAGTGAGGAAGAGCAAGAAGCCGCTAAAGGAAATTATCAAGAGGAAACAAATGTGGAACAGCAACAGGTGTAGTGATGTTTTTCTTTTCTTTTTGGGAGATAGGAATAGGCAAAGAGGGAGTAACATACAAAGAGCATGACATTATGATGTGGATATTCTCCTGCCTAGTGTACGGTCCAGAGTGATCGTGCACAAATCATTGACTCACATATTTAAACTTTACGATAACAGCCAGGGTTCAGCGAAGAAACATTGTTTTTTTTGTTCTGCTTTCATAAGTTGTTAAGAATAAGCTTCCTAGAGATGGGCAAAACCTGTGTGCAAGTTCTCAAATAGTAAGACTTTTAGACATGTGTAAAAAACGTTGAGCACCGTAACACTAACGTTTTTGCTGATTTTAGAATAAATCTGTAGATTTTGCAAATATTAACAGAAATAAACTGAGAAGTTCTTATTTTAAAATATAAATAAACAAACAGCCTTCACTCCAACATTTCATGAATTCAGAAAACTCTTAAAACTGGGATAGGTTTGCTCATCTCTACTTGTCACAAACGTACAGTGATACACTCGGAATCTGGGTAAACCCTCTGTAAGAGACGTGTGCAGAGGTACGCAATAGAGACTGGTTTTAAGGTGAACAAAAATAAGGCTTTTATTGCGCCTGTTTCTTAAACACATGAAAATCATCAAACGTATGCAAATAAGGGGTTAAACAAAGCTTCTGCTCCACTTGGGAGTATTTCTAGGTAAACATATGCAGTCCAGAACTCCATTTAGATAGCATGTTTCCCAGCCCCAAACATATATTTGGATATGTGCAGATATACAACAGTTTTAGAAAGTAAAGCTTATCTGTTTCTCTGGTAGCTGTAGGGGAAGGCTTATCTGTTCTCCTGGTGTCCACACCCTTGTGTGCTAAGGTAATGTCAGGATCCAGGTTTAGAATCTTGTCCCTTTTGTCTTGTTGTCAGCGTGCAACTCAAGACATCGGTTTGTTCCACAGGTCAGCCCCGTTGTGGACTAGGGAACTCTCTCTTTCTGCTTCCTGGGTCAGCTCAGCTCACCTCAGCTCACGTGTGAGCTCAGGAAGAATCTACTTTCCTGTCTCAGAGGCAGGCTTTTTCTGACACCTGTAATCAGCCAGGTCGTGTTGGTTAATTGTCTACCAGCAGTTAACCACCACACTGCTGGATTAGAGGCACATTTTGAACAGGGATAAGTCCCCTGTTACAACCTCCTTTTCTGCCTTTATCCTTGATGTATATATTGGCCTAACTTAAATCAGTACTGTATATTTCGTGGGAACTAATAGCACATATTCTGGAGCCACAGGGTATACGCTGGGTAAAAGTATGGCCAGATAGCTTAACTCGTTCCTTTTGCAAGCACAAGTTCTTTGTCTTTTCTTCACTTTATTGGGGAAAGCATACACACAAAGGCACTTGTAGATGATAGTGTAGTGAGAGAGAGCTTCTCCATAGTGAGGGTGCTTGATAGTAGGGAAAGGTAAAAAACGGTAATCCTTGCCAGGAGGTGAATAGCATGAGATGTACTTACTCAGTCAGCTAGGTTAGAAAGGAAGTGTAAGGGAATCTGGGAAACAGGAATAGTCTCAGGATCAGACTAACTGAGAACAAAGACAAGGGGGGGGGGGTGGAATAGCCCACTCTCAGCTTTGGAGAATAGGAGGTTGGCTAAGGCAACCAACACTGACTAGGGCTATGTAAAGAACATAAGTATAAAAATGTTGCCTTTTACACATGCAGCTAGCTGCTGGAACAGGGGAAATTACAGGCATCTAAACTAGGGAGACAAATCCTATGAGCTGCAAAGGGGCACAGGAATTAGACAATCCTGTTCCAGGACAGCACACCTAGTGAAAATGAACAAGCATTAATATTGATTCATTTCTAAGCCATGTCTTCTCCTTAGAATAAAAAAAATCGAAGTTCCTCAATGTTCCCCCAAAACACAGAAAATCAAATATTTAGTTTTTAATTTATTTCGTATATTAGAATTCCTTTAGTTTTTCTGTGAAATATCACAGTACTCAAATATTAAAATAATATCGCACATCCGGACCTTCGGGTTTGAAATGTGCAAATAATTTGTTTACATTGACGAATCAGGCAAAATGTGCTGTTTTGGGGGGTAAACTTATGCAAAGACCTGAGAGCTGTGCACACAAAAAATATAGAGCATTTAAGTCAATGTGCAAGATCATGTGACCCTTTATATACTGCCATTTATTAACATTTTTGTAGAATATGTCTCCATTGGTAAAATTCTTTGCCTTTCCTAAAACAGTTGAAACTGATAGATATCAGTCTATATTTTGTTATAATAAATAAGATTCCTGTAGCTTAATGATTATATTAGATTTGCATTAGAAGTCACGGATTTCAGCAGGTACTAGTCAAACTGTCCAGTAGTAGTGTTTTGACATTAAATTGTAACGTAGACATTTTTATCTATCTTTTATTATTTTCATTTCCAAAGCATTAAAGATACAAACAAGTGTTCTTCAGAAGAGAATCCACATAATACATATAAGTTAACATAGTACATATAACGTAACAAAGAAAACTCTTCTGAACATTATTTCTGCCTCTATAACTTGAGGCAGAAAAAGACAATAGATCTATTTTGCAATTACAACTATATTGGTAATTCTAACATTGACACTAAAATTACATAAAAGCAATACAGACATACCCCGCTTTAAGGACACTCACTTTAAGTACACTTGCGAGTAAGAACATATTGCCCAATAGGCAAACGGCAGCTGGCGCATGCGCCTGTCAGCACGTCCTGAATAGCAATACCAGCTTCCCTACCTGTACCGAAGCCGTGCACAAGCGGGGAGACTATAGAACCTGTTACGAATGCGTTATTTACATCAGTTATGCACGTATATGGTGATTGCAGTACAGTACATGCATTGTTAAGTGGGAAAAAGGTAGTGCTTCACTTTAAGTACATTTTCGCTTTACATACATGCTCCGGTCCCATTGCGTACGTTAATGCGGAGTATGCCTGTATACAAAACACAAAGAACATTAATCATAAGAAAAAGCATAATAAAAAATGAACAGCTGAAACAAAACCGAACAAAATATCAAATATGAAAGAGTGAAACTTTGACTTGCATCATATGTTCTCTTAATCCGCTAAATTCTCCCCCCCCCCTTCTCTAATTTGCTGTAGTATATATACCATGCCATCCCCGAAAGGACCTCCAAGATTATGTTTCTTTTCTGCATGTCTAAGCTTAAGATAAACTTTTCCCATTTAAGGTAGAATTTTCCTGACTTTTTCTTCATATCTAGCATCACATTAAATCTCTCCTTTGGCATGATAAAGAACGGCTCACTTTTTTAGCTGGGCAATTGTGGGAGGATTTTCTTTACACAATTTTTGTTACACTTTTTTGAGTGACAAGGAGCACGGCATCTAATCATTGATCGGCCTACCGTACTGGTCACTTAGACCCAGATCTCCATTGTCACCAAACAAGAGATGTACAAATGATGATAAGCCTGCTTTCCAAATTAAGGTAGAATGTTTTATGGCTTATTAACCCCTTTGAGTTCAAGGAGCAGTTGAGTAGGGAGCCAAGTTAAAGGTGCAGATCCTGAGACTTAATTTTAAAATATAGAATTTTTGCAGACTGTCTAATGCCATCTATATAAATTATTCCTGTTCACTTCTGTGCTGCATCTAATCATTAGATAATTGCCACTTGTTCCGTTTGGTCCTATTTGGGACTGCACTTTTGTATGTATCCCCAACAATTGTCTGAACCAATGAGAGTGCTCCATACATGAAGGTTCTGTGCATAAGACACATACAATAGACAGATAATAGCACCTTGGGCAGGTAGATGGCAGGTGAGGTTTAATACAGATATTTTCAATCGAGGTGAAAATATTTTTACTGAGTCCAATTTCCTTTATTTTGTGCACTAACCTCTTGTGTGGACCCGTATCAAGACCACTTCCACTTCCTGGTTGACAGTTTAATGCTCCTTCTGGAGCACACCTTAGATAAGCTAATAGCTAGATTAGTTACATGTGAGCCGTTCAAAAGTAGAACGTGACAGTAAACCTGTCTATCAACAGGTTTAGCTCACACTGCTAGAGCTGTGACCTAGAGAAGCAGTGGTTGTGGGTTCTAGCCCTGTTGGATATTACATGATTCCAGTCATTAGGTTGGTGCCTTAGGCTTATTATCAACTCTATATACTTGGTATGGAAACCCTTTTAGGAAGCGTGGGAAAGGACTAATTTAAATATACTTTGCATAGCCATTAGTATACTGCTTATGTGTGCTCCTTTTTCACCAAAGGCATGTCTCCCTAATTTATTTGGAGGGACGCTTGAGGGAGGGGATATATATACAAAAATATAAAATTAGAAAGCGCTCGCTCTCACATGTTCACAGTTTTGCCCACCTCTACTGATACCTCATAAGTAAATTGACAGTGATAATTATTCACTATTAAGTAAAATATTGCAAATCCTTTTCTTTTTTCATAACCAACAGATAAAGTGCACATATCACCAAGACTTTCAATCGAGTGGGCAGACGTGCAGGTTGGCTACGTGTCCCCTGGCAGAAGAGGTGGAGATGTGGGAGGGTGAGAGCATTGCAGCGGTACAAATCACAAGAGAAAGGCAACACAGCTGTCTTACATGACAAAGTATCTAAATGGGAAAGGACCAATACAGGTATTGTTCTGAGGATATAACCAAGACAACATTACAGTTGTGTTGGACATATCTACAGTAAATGTGATTAAAAAGCATAGCATAAAATGGAAATGGAAATTGAAATCCCAGACCAGTAGTGTGGCAGCATATTTTGCTGAGCTTTTGTTGCACAGTTCATTCTTGTCTTATATTTGCTACATGGTGCAATTGAGATGCCATTGTTCTATAGGCCATACGTCTTCCCATGATTAAAATTAGGCATAAAACGTGAAATGATCCCAGCCATTTATTTTGAAATAATGAAAATGTCCATAGCTGCAATTTTCACAGAAAGCCCTATAGTCGGTGACATTTGTGTGTATATGGAAGCCTTTCTCCTCTTTTTTGGTAATTGAATTCTTAACTTCAAATAGAGGAATTCCACCAAATACATGAAAAATAAAATCAACATTATTAATACATTTCCCACCCCTGAATGGCAATAGTTTCTCGATGCATCAAAACAGATACCTTTATGGTGATGATGAATGAGATCACAAAGCAGCTGTTACAATCCAGCTACCGTACTACACTAAACAATAAGTATTAAAGTCTTTGAAAATGGAACAGAGAAACATACAGTAGCAACCACTGCTTAATGAAAGAAGGGATAAACGTAGGTTCTCATGGTTCAAGAACTGAGACTCTGGTTTTGAACAATAGGAAGGAGTTATGGGTACTTTCTCTTACTGTGTCACATAGTTTATGATATCTTTAATATAGCATTGCAGTAGGAGTTTCTAATTGGGTAAAAACATTCTGATATATATGTATATTATACATTTACAGCTTACCTGGTTTGTGAATCAGCATTATTTATTCATTAAGTCAAACAAGAAGTTTCTCTGCAATACAGCCCAAATCACCATGATCACAGTTTAATTAACTCCTCCCTGTACATCTTTCTTGCACATATTGCAAAAAATAAATAAATAAATGCATTTCCAATCCCTATGCTCACACACAGTTTTAACTCCTCCCTCTGCTCTGGAACCTTTCCATCCTCCTTCAAACATGCAACAGTCATACCATTACTCAAAAACAGCAAGCTTGACCCAACTGTCTTTCTAACTATCGACCTGTCTCCCTCCTGCCTTTTGCCTCTAAACTCCTTGAACGTCTTGTATTCTCTCGCTTGCTCTATTTTCTCAACACCTATTCTCTCCTAGACCCTCTACAATCTGGCTTCCGCACTGCTGACTCCACGGAAACAGCCCTCACTAAAATAACTGACGACCTCCATGCTGCCAAAGACAGAGGTCATTACACTCTGCTCATATTACTCGACCTCTCTGCAGCATTTGGCACTGTGGACCACCCTCTTCTCCTTCACATTCTCCATACTCTTGGTATTCGGAACAAAGCTCTTTCCTGGATCTCATCCTACCTCTCCCATCGTACTTTCAGTGTCTCTTCTGCTAAAGGAGAGTAGGTGGTGTGGATGGAGCACAGCTTCAGACGCCCTGCAATGTGAAGCAGGGAAAAACAAAACCAGGCCACTCCGTGTAGTATCAAAAAAATGTATTAAGCCAGAAAACACATACAGCGAACAAAAATAGGACAAGTGGAACGCACCTACGCGTTTCGTACAATAGTACTTTATCAAGGTGAAGCAAGAGTGCAATAACAATCCATTTATACCCACCTTAGGCACTTCTAGTCCAATGGGCTGCGGCGTCATCCGTCGACAGCTGCAAGCAGTTGCGGCTGAGTGACGCCCACTCCCAAGGAACAGAGTGCATCAGGTAGTACGCTGGAGCTGCCACGTGACCTCCGTCGTGCCAAAGGGGTGACGCCATCAGCGTGCGGCACGTAGGCCAGTCGCGCTGACGCAACGTCCATCTCAATTGGTTGCGATACGTCACGTGATCTCTGTAGTTTTTTTCACAATATACAACTTTATTAGTGACACATAGAATATAAACATAGAATATAAAAACGCCAAAAGAGGCTTAATAAACAATTCCATAAATCGGATCTAGGCAAGAAACTTATTAAGTCAATAAATCATAGATTCCCAGTATAGGTATATATATCTATGTAAAAGAACATAGTATATATTCATTCATACATACAATATGCAGTACATTATCAGGATTTATAATGAATCAAGATATAATCAGTATAATATAACCATGCCTGGGACAAAAACAGAACCTTGCTAGTTCATGGAAGCTTGCAGAATAGATGTATATGTGATCATATAATATAATGATCAAAACAATTCATAGAAATGGAAAACTTGAAGTACAATATACATATATAATTAGTATTACATCTATGATAGGAGACATATGATACCCGATATTGGATTCTATATCTTGATATAAGAAATGAACACAGATTGGGATTGCATAAATAGCTCAATAATATCAAAAAGTCCCTATTCTAACTTTGAACAGTAGGGATCTTCCTGTGACCAATTTGTATAATAATAATTAGTTAATCAATAATGATAATTTATGATTGTAGAATGAGAATGTCTAATGATAACGAATAAATTAAAATTAATTATATGTGGTATATTCATAATGTAATGATGATAAACAAAATTAATCAACAGTAATCATAAAAAATGGCTTAGATCCCATTCTGTGTTCATCCCCAGGGTTATTCTGGTTTTTAAGGTAAAAATCCAATAGGATTCACGTCTATCTAGATATTTGATCCTGTCGCCGCCTCTTGGAAGGACAGGTATTTGTTCAATTCCTTGAAATGAAAAAGAATTAACATTGCCTTGTGAACAGTTATGAAAATGATTGGATACCGGGTGGTTCTGATCACCCATTCGTATGAGACGTAAATGCTCTAGAATTCTGATTTTCAAAACTCTGGTTGTTCTCCCGACATATTGTCGGCCACATCCACACTGCAGGAGGTAAATAACAAATGTGGAGTTGCAGTTCAAAAAGGATTTAATGTTATAACTTAAACCAGAGTTGAATGAACAAAATTGTTTGCTTTTTTTCATTTTTGGGCATACTTTGCAATGTGTGCAAGAGTATGTACCTAAAGGTAAATTGAGAGCTGCTTTTTTTCCTTCATTAAATTCAAAGAGACTAGGAGAAAGGCTATTGGACAAAGTTTTTGCTCGTTTGTATACAACATTTGGACCCGAGATAATATGTGGTTTCAATATTGGATCCAGGGTCAGCACATTCCAGTGTTTTTTTAGGATATTTTTAATTATTGGTGCTTGTTTACTGTATGGGGTAATGAATGAGGGGCTAGTGTTATCCCTATTTGGTCTTTGTTCTTTCCTCAGTAATAAACTTCTGTCTAAATTTGACACTTCCTTTAGTGATCTGTCCAGATCTGCTTCTTTGTAACCCCGTTTAAGAAACCTAGAATATAGGTCCTTCACCTGAATGTTATAGTCAGACTCACTCGAGCAATTCCTCCGAGCTCTGATGAATTGACTCTTGGGTATTCCACGGAACATGTTTGGGGGATGGCAGCTACTAGGTCTCAGAAATGTATTTCTGGAATTGGGTTTCCGATATAGTGTGGTCTGGATGTTCAGTGTAGTGTCTACATACAAACAGAGATCTAAATAATTAATGTGTTGTAAATGAAACGAATATGTGAAAGTTAGATTAAAGTTATTGGTGTTAAGTGCTGAAATAAATTTGTGCAAAGTAGTGACATCACCCTCCCAAACAAACAACAAATCGTCGATGTACCTCTTGTAAAATAAAATGTGCTCCCTATAAGTGTTCAGATCTCCAAACACGTGGAACAGCTCCCACCAACCCATGAAGAGGTTGGCGTATGAGGGGGCAAAACTTGTCCCCATGGCCGTTCCGCGTGTCTGGAGATAATGAACCCCATTAAACAGAAAAAAATTGTGAGTGAGTAAAAAGTGAATAGCATCCAAAATAAAATAATTATTTAGATCTCTGTTTGTATGTAGACACTACACTGAACATCCAGACCACACTATATCGGAAACCCAATTCCAGAAATACATTTCTGAGACCTAGTAGCTGCCATCCCCCAAACATGTTCTGTGGAATACCCAAGAGTCAATTCATCAGAGCTCGGAGGAATTGCTCGAGTGAGTCTGACTATAACATTCAGGTGAAGGACCTATATTCTAGGTTTCTTAAACGGGGTTACAAAGAAGCAGATCTGGACAGATCACTAAAGGAAGTGTCAAATTTAGACAGAAGTTTATTACTGAGGAAAGAACAAAGACCAAATAGGGATAACACTAGCCCCTCATTCATTACCCCATACAGTAAACAAGCACCAATAATTAAAAATATCCTAAAAAAACACTGGAATGTGCTGACCCTGGATCCAATATTGAAACCACATATTATCTCGGGTCCAAATGTTGTATACAAACGAGCAAAAACTTTGTCCAATAGCCTTTCTCCTAGTCTCTTTGAATTTAATGAAGGAAAAAAAGCAGCTCTCAATTTACCTTTAGGTACATACTCTTGCACACATTGCAAAGTATGCCCAAAAATGAAAAAAAGCAAACAATTTTGTTCATTCAACTCTGGTTTAAGTTATAACATTAAATCCTTTTTGAACTGCAACTCCACATTTGTTATTTACCTCCTGCAGTGTGGATGTGGCCGACAATATGTCGGGAGAACAACCAGAGTTTTGAAAATCAGAATTCTAGAGCATTTACGTCTCATACGAATGGGTGATCAGAACCACCCGGTATCCAATCATTTTCATAACTGTTCACAAGGCAATGTTAATTCTTTTTCATTTCAAGGAATTGAACAAATACCTGTCCTTCCAAGAGGCGGCGACAGGATCAAATATCTAGATAGACGTGAATCCTATTGGATTTTTACCTTAAAAACCAGAATAACCCTGGGGATGAACACAGAATGGGATCTAAGCCATTTTTTATGATTACTGTTGATTAATTTTGTTTATCATCATTACATTATGAATATACCACATATAATTAATTTTAATTTATTCGTTATCATTAGACATTCTCATTCTACAATCATAAATTATCATTATTGATTAACTAATTATTATTATACAAATTGGTCACAGGAAGATCCCTACTGTTCAAAGTTAGAATAGGGACTTTTTGATATTATTGAGCTATTTATGCAATCCCAATCTGTGTTCATTTCTTATATCAAGATATAGAATCCAATATCGGGTATCATATGTCTCCTATCATAGATGTAATACTAATTATATATGTATATTGTACTTCAAGTTTTCCATTTCTATGAATTGTTTTGATCATTATATTATATGATCACATATACATCTATTCTGCAAGCTTCCATGAACTAGCAAGGTTCTGTTTTTGTCCCAGGCATGGTTATATTATACTGATTATATCTTGATTCATTATAAATCCTGATAATGTACTGCATATTGTATGTATGAATGAATATATACTATGTTCTTTTACATAGATATATATACCTATACTGGGAATCTATGATTTATTGACTTAATAAGTTTCTTGCCTAGATCCGATTTATGGAATTGTTTATTAAGCCTCTTTTGGCGTTTTTATATTCTATGTTTATATTCTATGTGTCACTAATAAAGTTGTATATTGTGAAAAAAACTACAGAGATCACGTGACGTATCGCAACCAATTGAGATGGACGTTGCGTCAGCGCGACTGGCCTACGTGCCGCACGCTGATGGCGTCACCCCTTTGGCACGACGGAGGTCACGTGGCAGCTCCAGCGTACTACCTGATGCACTCTGTTCCTTGGGAGTGGGCGTCACTCAGCCGCAACTGCTTGCAGCTGTCGACGGATGACGCCGCAGCCCATTGGACTAGAAGTGCCTAAGGTGGGTATAAATGGATTGTTATTGCACTCTTGCTTCACCTTGATAAAGTACTATTGTACGTAACGCGTAGGTGCGTTCCACTTGTCCTATTTTTGTTCCCTGTATGTGTTTTCTGGCTTAATACATTTTTTTGATACTACACGGAGTGGCCTGGTTTTGTTTTTCCCTGCTTCACATTGCAGGGCGTCTGAAGCTGTGCTCCATCCACACCACCTACTCTCCTGGACTTCTCATTGATGGATTGCACGCTACTGATCCGGAGAGTGCCCCCTGGATGAGCAGGTAAAGTGCCAATGTGCCTTATAAAATCCTGCTGCTCAATGGACATAGTTCCTTTTTATTAACTCCTAAGGGTAATCAATGTGTACATCACGGTGGTTGTCCCAACTGACTCCACTTGTCACTCAACCCTATAGTTGTTATTACATTATTGAGGGGGCACTCCTATATCGTCAGACCACCAAGCTTTTGGTCTTATCTACAATTATGTGCATGAAGCTACCGGTTCAATTCTGAGCACCACATACACCACGTCCCTCTCTTCTGCTAAAACCTTCTTCTCCTCTATTGATCTCTCTGTGGGGGTACCCCATGGCTCTGTCCTGGGACCTCTACTCTTTTCTCGGTACACACTCTCTCTACGTGACTGTGGCAGGACGGCCTGTAGCTGAGGTCAGGGAACAGTCCACACGTGTAGTTTCAGGATAATGAAAAATGTTCAATGGATTTATTTCTCCACAGTAACATAACATGCGGGTACACTGTCCCTTTAACAAAAATACATCCTGCTCCGTGATGGGAGCAAAACTGACTAACACAGCAGACCTATCTAGCAGGCTGGCTGGCTAAACCACAACCAAACTTTCAGAGTCTTTTAAGCAGTCATGAAAACAAATGAAACAAATCTTACTTTGGCTGCAGTAAGAAGTGTTGTATCCTTCTGGCTAGCAGCACATCTATCCATGTGCTCTTGTCTGAGAGAGCCAGCTACTGCTGGTAACAAGATCCTTTTCTACCTTTCTGGCTCTCAGGTGTCAGCTTACTTCCTGACTATCTAAGTTCCACCTGAGTTAACCCTTATGAGTGCTGGATGAAGCACTCAGACATATGTCTCCCAGGCGTAACTGATAGGAGTTGACTTCACTCTGTCACAGTGACCTAATAACATCTTTTGGGTTTAAATATCACCTCTATGTTGACGACACACAAATTTACTTTTCAACATCCGACCTTACACCTGATGTACAATCCAAAGTTTCTGAATGTCTCTCTGCTATATCATCCTGGATGGCCCTCCGCTGCCTTAAAATCAACATGGCTAAAACAGAGCTCCTCATACTTCCTCCCAAACCTGGCCCTACTACCTCCTTCCACATTACTGTTGGAACTACGATCATTCACCCAGTAGCCCAAGCACGCTGCCTAGGGGTCACACTCGACTCCTCTCTCACATTCGCCCCTCACATTCAAAACATATCTAAAACCTGTCGCTTTTTCCTCTGCAATATAACAAAGATACGCCCTTTTCTCTGTTGCTCGACTGCTAAAACTCTGACTCAGGCCCTCATTCTCTCCCGTCTTGATTACTGTAACCTCCTGCTGTCAGGCCTTCCTGCCTCTCACCTGTCTCCCCTACAATCTATCCTAAACGCTGCTGCCAGAATCACTCTAGTCTTTCCTAGATCCGTCTCAGCATCTCCCCTCATGAAATCCCTCTCCTGGCTTCCGATCAAATCCCGCATCTCACACTCCATTCTTCTCCTCACTTTTAAAGCTTTACATGCTTCTGCCCCTCCTTACATCTCAGCCCTAATTTCTCGTTATGCACCATCCAGACTCCTGCGTTCTTCTCAAGGATGTCTTCTTTCTACCCCCTTTGTATCTAAAGCCCTCTTCCGCCTTAAACCTTTTTCACTGACTGCCCCACAATGCTGGAATGCCCTTCCCCTCAATACCCGACTAGCACCCTCTATATGCACCTTTAAGACCCACTTGCTTAAAGAAGCATATGAATAGCACAGTGGATATTCTGAACAAATGATACATAAAGCTTGGCCCCCTGCAGACGCACTTACCAGAACTCCCTCCTGTCTCTGTACGTTCTCCCTACCTACCAATTAGACTGTAAGCCCCTCGGGGCAGGGAATCCTCTTCCTTAATGTTACTTTTATGTCTAAAGCACTTATTCCCATGATCTGTTATTTATATTATCTGTTATTTATTTGATTACCACATTATTACTACTGTGAAGCGCTATGTACATTAATGGCGCTATATAAATAAAGACATACACTACAATTATTCTTTCGAAGCGGCTATCAAATTGCAAGACTGTTCTTGACAATTGAAAAGGCTGCTCTGGTATATTTTTATCAGTAGTCCCATGTATCATTCTAAAACTGTAGGTGTATTCTAGCTTATTTGTGGGCATGATGTGTACAAAAGATTATCAACAATTAATGACCATAAAACATGTAAGGCTTTATATCTCCACTTACATGTCTCAAAAATGCTTTTTTTTGTGCTATTTTGCATCCTTTATTGTGACATTTTCCAATATTGTTGGCTATTATAGAAAGCAGTGGAGGCGGTGTTTAGTAAAGAGGAAGGGGAGGGGTGTGTGTGTGTGTGTGTGTATGTGCACACATACATGTAGCCAGGTCCCCCTTTGCCCCCTGCGACCTCCCAGGGAGCCTCCGTGGCTAGGAGCGATGTCGGGTGCTGCCGGAGGCCAGCGGCAGACCCGACGGCCATCCCAAGGGTGGGGGCCGTTGCAGGGAGCAGTGCTCTGCCTCCGCGAGCGGGCCGGTTGCCGGGGACGCGATCGGGCCATTGCTAAGGCCGCGGTCGCGTCTCTAAGGTCCCGGCGGCTGGCGAAGAGGGCGCCGCCATTACTCGGCCACCCGCGCATGCGCAGTGATCGCGCGAGTGTAGGAGCAAGCCAGGAGGGTCGCGCGAGAGTAGGGACAGGTAGGGAGATGTTACGGCGGCCATTAGGGGTTAGTGTAAGTACAGGGAAGGCGCGCACTCTGCCCCAATGCCAGTACAGGTGCTCCGGGACTACTATTCCCATGGGGCTTAGCGAGGGAGGCACCAGGTGCCTCATAGGAGCCAATAGGGCTGTAGGAAGGCCAGGAGGAGAAGTGGATACATTTGGCGGGCTTGCAGCTACGTTTTCAGTGAGAGTCAGGAGCCCAAGGAAGGAGGTAGACTGGAAGCCGGGGACTCCCTGCACTAGGCCAGCGGCCCTAAGGCCCAAGTTAATCCTGATTTCCCCACCCGGTTAGTGAGTGTTGCCAGGGATAGCCTCAGGTTAGGGACCCTGTCATTCATGGTAGTTGGAGCTGGGAAATAGGAAGGGATAAGGGGGCTGGTGTTAGTTTGCAGAGCGTTGAGCGTAGTATGAGGCAACTGGGGGGTTCATAGCGGTAACCAATCCGGGGAGCCATAGCCCAGGGCCCGTGCTACGAGTAGGGGGGTGCAGGGACTTACCTGCATAGGATAGGCACCCCACATGCCCTAGGAGTTTCCCCCTTAAGCCACTTAAGGATGCTGTGCTATAAGGACGGCCTATAGTGCAGTGTGTGTCACGTTGCTATACTGTCAGATAGGGACTCAGCGGATGCTGCGGTTCCAGTGACGGAGTTCGGACCCACGTTGGGGTCCACAGAGAATATCGCCAGGATAGGATCAGACGGATTCATCGCACGTCTGACCCTTTGTGAAGCGTTGCTGATCCGAGCACCGGAGTGCTCGGCAGGTATCTACAGTTCTAAGTGCACCAACGGGCCCTTAGTGTAACTGTGACTGCGCAGTCACCCACTGACTCTCTGCAAGAGTGCGGGACATTGGGTGGGGTTTTTTGGACACTGGGTGGGATCACCTGGTGTTGGGGAAGCGTCCTGCGCGACGCAGTAGGTGTCTCCTCTAGAGAGGGACACAGGTTATATAAAGGTATTGCCGTGATATGTTATATTGCTTGTTAGTAAAGTCACTCGTTAATATATCTCCCCGTGTATGTGATTATTGTGTTGTCCTGCGAGGAACCACTCCCCCTCTGGTGGGAGCCATCGCAGGTGGAGGCGCTGCACCTATTGTAATTGGTTGTCCATAGTATTGTAATTGCCCCAGGTTTCCCATGGCGGAAGCTTAGCCCTCCTGTGAGCCAACAGGTAACGCACCACACACACCTGGTAACACGTATGTTTCTCCGCTCCCACCGTACAATCTGCGATCGGGGGGGGGGAACCCGTTACATACAGATGCAGCGGCCGTTATTCGAACAAATCACGGAGCTGTTTTGGTGTTCACTGCTGTACTCCACGCTGTATTCACGCCACCAGGCATGCCAGGAACCCCTGTGTTTACCGCGGTTGATTTTAATGGTTTCGGATCTCTTTGAGTACAAGTCTTCGCGTATCCGCCATGTGGCAGAAATGAATTAATTGTAATGTGTACAGTACTGTGCTACTGTGTCAATTGGCAGGTGTTTGAAAAAACAGATAAAAACCAAGTCTACCACAGTGGTCCATTGTGAATCGACCTTGGTCCTTGAAGACGCTGAAGACGCTATCAAATTTAGGCGTTTCATAATAAAAACTTAAAAAACTCAATGCTCTGTGCTTTTTTCTACATTCCTACAGTATCCTTGTACAATTGCTGACTGGACTGGACACCATGTGTACACCGTACACGTATAAAAAACCTGATTGTAGTTATTAAAAATGCATATGTTCTGCAATTAATGCTGCAGCAGATTACATGGCGACTGTAGCAGAAATATATGAATATTTCATTTCGAACTATGATTTCTACAAATTTTCACCTGATGTTTGTGGGTGGAACCGTTTGATAACACAAACCTTAAATAACGATCAGTGTTTTTTTCGCATCGACCCTGCACCCGGAGATAAAAGTGGGTATTGGGGTGTGGTCCCAGACTTTTACAGTATGTTTGATCATGTCAACTGCAAAAGGAGAAAGGTCAGGTTTAATCCATATAAAATTTGTCAATCCCAACCCAGCAATGTGCCAGCAACAGCGCAAGCACCAGCCACCGGCTTACAATAAGGGTCTGACCGTCAGTGAAAACCTGGTGAACGGCAATCCTTGCTACCTGTCCCCGCCGGAATACCTGCAACATTTCCAGCCTGAGCCTGATTTCACATACAGGAACCACCCCCCACCCCAAATAAAAATTACAGTATGCCACCCACGTCATAAAGTACAGTATAAATGACTGTAAAATTAAAAAGCTAGTGATTGATTGTAAGAATGGCAAAAATTGAGAGAGAGAGAGAGAGAGAGAGAGGAAAAAAAAAAAGGGAATTCACATTGAATGAGAAGTTATTTTCGCAAAATCCCCCAGAAGGGCTTATCACACATGAGCATGCATGTGAAACCGGACTCTACAGGACACAGTTAAAGAAAGCCTGGAACATAATGATTGGCTCTGGGGGAGGTGTCGATAAGCAGTTCAATTCACTTTGGTTTGTTAGGCTTTGTGTGTGTGTGTCTTTGGGGGGTGGAGGGAGGTGTGTATGCAGGATTGTTAGTTCAAAGAAATCTTTTGAACAGTTCATGTTTTGAACCCCCTTCCACCCCCAAATAAAAATTACAGTATGCCACCCACCTCATAAAGTACAGTATATATGACTACAGAATAAAAAAGCTAGTGATTGATTGTAAGAATGGCAAAAATTGTTAAGCCAATGTCGAGGGGAAAAAAAAGGGATGTCTATTTTTTTTCAGACTTGAAATTCCCATTGAATGAGAAGTCATTCTCGCCAAATCCCCCAGAAAGTGGTGACAGTATCACACTCATCCGGGTGTGCAGGATTATACCTGTAGTTCAAAGACATACACGCATGCGCTTAAATTTGATGATACGCATATGCGTTTCAACAAGGTTCCAATGAGACATTCACGCATGCGCTTAAATGTGATGACACGCATATGCGTTTCAACAAGGTCCCAATTAGACATACTGTACACGCATGAGCGGAAAAAATATTTTACATTCAGAAGCGATGTTGTATTTTTATATTAGAGGTGGTCCTTGGTTATCCGACGCAATGCGTTACTCAAAATGGCGTCGGATAGCGAAGCGTCATAAAGTGAATCACATTTTCCCATAGGAACACGGTTTAAATCAAACGTTCTGTTCCTGAAGGAATTTTTTATGCTAAAATACTTTACTCAAGCAATAAGATATGCAGCACCCACATAGATTATGATGTAAACATTATATTTATTGATTCCAGAACGGTAAAATAAAACTATATTCTGTACAGTAATGTACATGATGTACATTATGAGCAAAAAAAACCCATCAATTATTTGAGGAAGATGATTGGGGGGGGGGGGATCTTCAACGGATAGCGGACTTCTTGGGGGTGATGTAGGTGGACTTGAAGGTTTGGTTCACTTGAAGAAGATCTTCAATGAAATCTGGACAGATCCTTTCCTTTTCAGTCTGTAGATCTCTTTATAGCAGCTGATTTGGTTGGACACCCCACGATTGACTGTTGAATTCCGTTCGATGTTGGGGTCATTTTCCTCAAATATGGCCAGTGCGCTATCAATGTGCTTGAATGCCACCGTCAACATTTTGGTTGACAAAGATTTACGTGACTGTGCCACTTCAGCAGATTGGTGGGCCTCCTCTTCAGCAATTTTTTGCTCTTCTAATTGCATCAGGTCTTCATTGCTCAACTTGTTAGAATGTGAGGCGAGCAACTCCTCAATATCTTCGGTTTCCACCTCCAAGTTGAGATCTCTGGTCATTTGCACAACAGTTTCTGTAACCTTTGCAACAGTCTCTGTAAGGCCTTGGACATCTGACACAAAATCAGGGCACAAATTACGCCAAACTCCATTTAAATTGGATTGTTTGACCTCATTCCATGCCTCTCCGATGTTTCTTACTGCATGGAGAATGTTGTAACCCTTCCAAAATTCTTTCAAGGTTGGACCTCCTTCCACATCAGTTGCTCTGATGGCCTGGGCAAATGTTCGCATAAGATAGTAGTCCTTGAAGGAAGCGATAACCCCCTGGTCCATCGGCTGTATCAATGACGTGGTGTTGGGGGGCATGAACACCACCATGACGTTTGGATGGAGGTCATCCAGGTACACAGGATGGTCAGGAGCATTGTCCAGGAGCAGCAATGCTTTAAAATCAAGGTTCTGGCTTATGCAATATAATTGCACAGCTGGGATAAAATTATGCTGGAACCAGTCCTCAAAAAGGCTCCCTGTTACCCATGCCTTACGGTTGGACTTTCAAATCACTGGAAGTGAGCTCTTTGCATTACCCTTGAATGCCTTAGGGTTTTTTCATGATAAACAAGCAAAGGTTTTAGCTTGAAATCACCTGCAGCATTTGATCCAAGCAGAAAAGTCAGCCTGTCCTTTGCAACTTTAAAACCAAGCATAGATTTTTCCTCTTTTGCAATGTAGCTTCTGCTGGGCATTTTCTTGCAGTAGAGCCCAGTCTCATCTGCATTGAATACCTGACGAGCGTAATAGCCACCATCCTCTATAATTTTAGCTAATGTAACAGGGAAGGTTTTAGCTGCCTCCTCATCAGCACTAGCAGCTTCACCGGTCACTTTAATGTTATGCAAGTTTGCCCTTTCTTTAAACCGCATAAACCAGCCCCTACTTGCAGTGAACGTTTCATCAGTGGACCCTTCTCCATGCTGGTGCTTAATGTCCTCATAAAGACTCAAAGCCTTGGCCTGAATTAAGGCTAAACTAATAGGCACATGACGCTGGGATTGATATGAGGAGGAGTTTTTCTACCTCAGCAATATGCCCAACACGTTGCCTTATTGTTGTACCTTGCATAGGAGCTGAGCCCTTAATCTGTTCCAAGATTCTTGCCTTATCTCTTATAATTGTCACAATAGTTGTGCGAGGTATATCCAAGGCACGTCCAATTTCTGTGTTCGTCTCTCCTTTCTCAGAGCGCTTTATTATGTTTTGTTTGGTCTCTAAAGTAATAGATTTTCTAATCCTTTTTGGAGCAACACCACTTTGCTTTTTGCTTTTATCAGGCATGGTTAAGGGCCTAAAATAAACCAGTAAACCTTCACACAGACCGTTCAGAATGATTTCCCTGACCTGCAGCCTTCTGATTGGGCAATTGTATAAATTTTGCAGGCGTTGTAAGAGCGTCGGATAAGCCGTTCAGGCGTCGTAAAAATGGCCATAGGGATGCATTGAATAGCGTCGGATAAGCCGTTCATCGTAAAACGAGGACTGCCTGTACTCCTTTTCCCTTTATTATCCTGTACAATACAACACTTAATTCGTACAAAATACGTTTGTTACTGTATGTGTGCTCATATTTTTAATCTGTGTATGGCTAAGGAGCCTCAGAAAGGACTTCTTTCCCATGTACACTATACAGTATGAACTCGTAACGTTAATCTTCAAATTACAATTACAGATACTTGATGTATTGTACTGTACGGCAAGACAGGTTGAATTGCTATTAGACTTTTAATATTTGCCAAGAGAGATTGGGCACTGTAAGAGCTAGACGATGAGGCTGATCGTAGTTGATAAAATGAATTTATTGGGGCATAATACCCAAAAAGTTAAAACAGCACAGGTGTCCCGATGCATTTCTCGCCTCACAGGAACTTGCCTATTTCATTTACCACCTCCACCTTTGCCTACTAGAGCACACTTAGGGGAGCTTCTCTCCCCATTTCTACCATTTATTATTAGATTTTTAAGACAACTCGCGATTGCCCACTTGAGTTTCTAGACGGTATTGCAGATAACGCTAAAATGCCATTTTCGGCACACGAGTCAACACGCGTCTTAAGGCAGTACGGTTGGAAGAAATCACACGCCGTGACATGGGTATTGCGAGGTATACAACGCGTGAAGTGTTCGATTAACGGCCGCTGCATCTGTACATTAATACATAAACACAAACACACACACACACACACACACACACACACATGCATTATATACACACAAAAACTGCAGTATTTTTTTTAAGAATCGTGGCAAATATTTATTTTTTGTATAACGTTTACTTTTCATTCCATGAGACATTATTTTTGAGAAAGAGAACCTATATATAAGTAACATGGGTAAATTCAGACTATAATCAGGAAATCGTGATCTATTTATGTTGCATAGGTAGAACTTTCCACACACCAGCTGCCTGGGCCTGATCCCGCTCTGGAAAGGTCCTGTAGGTCACTGTGCCCTTTTGGGATTCTGTCAGATACCATTTCTTTTAGTGATCAGATGAAACTTGGCTATTACCAGAAGATTTTGATACCTCTGTGTTATTTGCAGTCATCCAACTGCATTAAACAATTATTGAGTAATATGCAGAACCACACAGTATATTGTGTTGTTGCATTTGCATGCATTAATCACAGCTATCAAAACTAGTAGTAATGTTTTGGAGTCAAAAAGGTGCAGGAACTATTTTTTTCCCCATGTATTTATAACTACAACAGGTAATCCATCTTTAAACTTGAATATATAGCATAAAATCTCTGAGTTCCCCCCAGTCAGGAAAAGCATCAGTTTGTGCATGTATAGGTCAGACCAGCAGTAACAGTCTTCACCATGCTGCTAGTATTATGATAATATTAGAAAGTATTGTATATGCTTGGTAAACGTAGTATAAAATCTGGAGTTTGTAAAAGTATGATCTTGCAATTTCCTATTAAGAACAAAACCAGTTAAAGTACAGCAAGAAACCAGAGATCAACTTCAAGGTTCACCAGATATGAGTTACTGTAGCTTTGTTTCCTGCATGTATTGAAGTGACGCTCATGTTGTTGTGACAAATCAGAGTTTTGATTGTACAGATATGAAAACTGCATTTAACACTTTCCCCCCCACTTTTAACACTTTTCAATGTAGACCACAGACCAGCTCATTGCTTCTGCTAGATGCATAGCTGCATGCGGGCAGTCTTTTGTAACATTTGTTCGAATTATGGCTAAAAACAGCGCAGACCGGAGTTCAGCTGATCTGCTATGTGGTATGGCACAAGTTCAAACAATTAGCAGCCAACTCAGCATTATTTCCAGGTAAAAAAAATATCCCAACATTTTGTTGTAATTCTAACAGGAACATTTACATAATAAAAAATGATGTCAAAAGTCAACATTTCCCCTCATTTATGAATTGGCGCGGCAGCTTCTCCTGAAAAAGCACAAATTGAGAGTACAGTACATTTTGAGAAACATCCGTCTATATCCGTCCCATCTATATTTGGAGATGAATGAAAACAGATTAGTTCATTCTTGAAACCAATGTTGATCATGTATAGTATTCATGAAGTCTTCATTGAGTAGGACAAACAACATAATGAAAACAAGGTAATTAAAAATGAAGTCAGATGGGAGCCACATTAGAACAGTTGTCTCTTGTTAAACAGCCATCATATGAACCTCACTTGTGCTTTCAGGCTACCGAACATCCTTTGCCCTTTTTTGTTCTATATCTGCTTCTGTAAGCAGAAGCCAAGTGTAAAATGACTGTTTCAGAGGGGCAGGAACACATCAATAGTGCACACTACAGGTCACATTCAGTGTATTATTCTAAAACATCCCATCTGTTTCCAAGAATGTTCTATGTTGACCCACCAAATCAGTTTGTTATTTTATTTTTAACTATTTTTGTAAGCTTTTTGCCAGCTAATAGAGTATTTATTCCATGAAATGAAAATGACAATGGCTAACTGAAGTTGAATAGGTCTTTCAGAGCTGCAGTTCTTTTAATGATTATGAAATCACATTCACATGTGCTTCAAAAGTAAAGTGCAGTTCATGCATTAAGCATATACATGCATATGATTCTGGCTAACATTGCTATGGTTGAATACATACAAAACAATATGATCAAAATACCTAATAAAATTAGGTCCAAATCTGGACTGGTTCCAATTCACATGTAACTCAGTTATAACATTTAAAGGAGTTACAACTAAAGTATTTTGATATTCCACTTTTAGATGTCACCATATACATACAGTAGAGCTAAAGAACAAAAAAATATGGATACAGCCTTTAGTATAGGAATAAAAGCACTAGACAGATATAAACATAATGAATTCCTGCCCCAAGGATCCAACAACAATTTAACTGGTTAGGTGAAAACTGAAAAACAACAGGTCAAACATCATATCTTCAGAAATACTGTCATGCCAGGTTTTCAGATAAGCCTATCAATAACCATATAAATGCAGTAAGCTCCCGTTAAATGAAGTGTTAGTCATGGCCTTCATATGGTTACTTCATGGTGAATCAGACAACCACTGTGAAAATGGTACCAAATTAGTATGTACAGTACAATGGGGAAATGGGAGTTTACTTACTGGAAGCAAGAATTCGAAGATACATTATGGATATAATTAAAGCCAAAGAGATATTCAATGACTGGTCGGCAGAGGATAGATCAGGTATGAATACAGCGTTCCCTTTTGAGCAGAGAAGTTGTATTTTAACAGGGAAGTCATCAACAAGCAGGGTAAACCAGAACTGGTCCCTTGTGACACAAGGACACAGCAGCAAATGGCCAGACAGGTGAGCAGAGCAAAATTAATTCCCTTATCTTCCTGAAGAAATGGGGTTTATTATAAACACAACAGATATTATATTTCAACATAAATGTGACTTACCACATTGCACTGATTTTATTTCACTTGATATATTTGCCTTGCTCTGTTCTAATTTGTATGCATTGTGTCTTCTGAATATTTAAAGTGTAAAAGCAGCAACAGGTTGTGATGATTCCTCAGGAGACGATGTGCTGGTGAAAAATGCCCAGAATCTGATTCACAGAGTTTTACAGACTTGGAAAGCAGCAGAAGTTGCCTGCATTAAGGTAAGTAGGCTTTGTTGCTACTTGAACCTTTGGATCTATTTAAGCCTTTAAGTACAGCAATACATGCCTCGTTGACTGAAAAGGTTAAATGCATAGCTTCTCTTTCTTCTGTACACAAACACACCTATATAAATGTATCTTAGAATATCCTTTATTTTGCACCTTTAATTCTAATCACATACTTCATTGTGAACAATCTACTTCTCTTCTGCAGATTTAGCTTTTGTAATGGTTCTTAAAATGTCTACTATTATTAGGATGACTATATTTGTCACAGCAAAAACCAGGACAAATGTCACGCATGCAGTCAGTTCTCACAGACTGCGCATGCACAAACGGCGAGCACACTGCGCATGTGCGAAGAGCAGCAATTGCCGGCCATGCATGCGTGATCAACGTTTGCCAGTTGCTAATGAGTTATCAGCAAGGGCAATCAACATTTGCCGATTGCGCACAAGCAACCGGCAAGTGCAGAAAACCAGGACAGCACCCCAAAAAGTCAGGACAGAGGCCTAAAAATTGGGACATCTGGTCACACTAACTCTTGTGATTCTCCAAGAGCTATTTTTTGTTTTTAACTCCACTCTTATTAGACGTTTGAAGTTGGTGCCACACACTTTCCTCAGTAAACCCTTTATGAAAGCGGTTTTTATTTGTCGTTTGAACTTAGACTTTCAGGCCTAAAATTGTATAGCTTTATATATTTAAAATGATAAAACATCTATTAAAATAGCAGAGGGGGCATATAAGACGATTAATGTTGTGACTTGTAAGCATAATTGCCGTGGTTATATTTCCCATAGAAAGAGGGTCACATCTTCAAGTAGCAATCCCAGGCTGTTATTTTTTTTTTGTTTTTACAGGCTGGGAACCTGTTCCTGAAATACATACAGATAAAGGTACTGTACTGGCGATTCAGTCTCCTCCGGGTAAAACAAAACAGTGGTTGAAATCTCGTGTCACACGGACCTATATAAAGCCATGTCATACGTTGCGGCTTCCTAATGGATTGTGTGACACAGGTGATTTAAAACACAGAAAATAATGTGGATGCCTTTACCAGTATCTCAGGAACCAGGGAGGTATGGAGGGAAGAGGTTCATGGACCTGAGAATAACGCAGTTCAGCTCTGGGGAGTCCCTGCTAAATAGACAAAACTGGTGCAGAACAAATCCCCCAACAGATTTATCAAAGAAGAGGAATCTCAGTAAAAGCAATGTTTTTCCCCCCTTTGATAAATATGGTGCATTTTTGCAGCCATGATATATTGATAAGACTACTGTTTCTGAATGTAAAGCAGAATTTTATCTAAGATTCAGGGTACTTTAATACAGATCACTAAAGCATGTAATTAAAGGACTATACATAAAGCATTTATTTACCCTGTACGATGCAAGGGGGCCCTTCAACACACTACTTTGAAATGCAGCAACATGATTCTGCCCCAAAAGCTTCATGTTCATTATTATTGTGGTATTGTTTGACACATTCTCAATTTACAATATGGAGCTACAGTATTCGTCATAGAGGTATTGCATTAAATTGGAGCAAAATAATCTACAACAGTCACTGTGAACAAACTATTGGAGCCATTTTTATATTGCACAAGTTTACATGAATGCATTAATATGTGTGCCAAATTCTAATATAATAATACACAATCCTATTAAAAGGGCATGTATAAATGATTATGGGTCCTTCAATTGTTTGTTCAGATCCCAACAAACGTAGCTTCTGCATTCCTTTCCAGCCACCATTATTATCTTGAAAAGTAAACCTCAGCTTTATAACAAAAATATTAGAATCCATGTTTCATGGCTGAGCCTTTTTTAGTCTACAATCCCAATCTGCAAGTTTGTGCTCATGCCAGAAATGGACTCTGCCCTTTTAATGTTTAAGGCCAGAGTAATTGCTTACTTAAAATATACACCAAACTGGATGCAGTTACCAATAGTGTCGGCCAATGCAGAGAAACATGCAGATTTAGTTACTTCTGTGCCACAAGGTGCCGTGAGGCTTAGCACTGTTAGTAAACACTGTACAAAATATCTTCAGTGAAACATGATTAACACACAATTAAGGTGGGCTTATGGTCAATATTTTAATAATGCAATAGTTTACATACAAACAAAAATAGTATTATGGGGACTAGAAAATATTTCAGTGACAAATGACAGGCCGTGAATATGGTTACAGATATATATTTTGTATAAAGATATTTTTGACTTGTTTTCAATATTTCACTTCCATATCTGACAGAACTCTGACAATCCTACATATGATGAAGAGGAGGCAGAGGTTGCTGCTTTCTGTACTCGGTGGAGGAAAAAACTACTATATCAAAGAAGCTGCAAACTAAAATAGATTAAATTAACGTGGTTAAGCTATGGAGAACCCATACTTCCCATATATGTAATTAAAAAAAAACAAAAAACAGTAGTGGGAACGGCTCCTTTAATGTCGAAAAAGAACATGCCCCTTGGCCATGACGTTATCCAAGAGGAAGCTTGTGAAATTAATCATTTATTTAAAAAAAGGTGTACAATAAATACAATGAACCTGCTCATTTGCACAAGAGGGTTGTGTTGTGTTGTGAAATCGCAATTTTCATACTTTAAAACAAATACTGTACTTAATTTATCGTCTACTTTTAGGTGTTGTAGATGTAAAATATGAAGAATATACTTTGGAAGTTCCGATACCTTTTAAAGCAGTTATCCCCCCTCGCCCTTCCGGAGCCTATGAGTTGAACTCATATAATGTTAGTATCCTTTCCCCTAAGCATGAACCCTCCCTTTAAAAATAAACAAAATGTTTTTGCTCGAGTTAAACATGATTTTCTTAATCTTTAGCTTCTGAGGTTACCATGGTCACCTTTAGGCTGCGTCCATACAGGGGCAGACCGCGCGTAGGCATACGCACGCTAAGCGATCAGACTGCCTTTAGGCAGTCATCGCGTGTATATGGCGTGCGATGCGCGTGAAATCAGTTAAAAGTGATTTCTCGCGCGATAGGGCGGTCACGTGAGCGGTTCGCCCAATGAGGGCGAACCAGCTCAGTGACATCATTTGCCCGCCCTTAGACATGCCCCCGGACGGCGCGCGTCCTAAGGCCAGGGAAAGCACCAGCTTTCCCTCAGCCTCCGCACGGTTGCAGTGTCTATGGACGCAGCCTTAGGCTACACTTACAGTGCACCGCAGTGGCAGGCTGCGGTTGCTGGAAAAATCAAATTGTGATGATTTCCAGTGATCGTGACCAAGCTTACTATAAAGCACATGCGACAGCGGCAATGAATTTGTTTTGACGCGACGTCGCGTCGCCGGCACTATAAGCGCAGCCGTAGGCTACACTGGGGGTCTGGGGAGAGCTGGATTTTAATATCCTGGACACACATTTGAAAACTTAGATTTCCTGAATAATGCATCATACTTTAAAAATAAAAAAACAGCTTTGAAAAAGTCAAGATGATGTAATAAAGTAGGAAAGAAAGATGGTGATCAGAGCGGACCACCGCTTTTACCTTTTGCGTGCCGAAGGGGTTACAGCACCTGAGTGGCACAGCCCCTTTGGCATTTTGCCACAACAGATATACATAATTTGATTCCCTTTTGAAAACGAGCAACTCTCCATATGACGTGGGTACGACATCATGGGTCCCCTGGAGTGGCAGACCCTATGACGTTGTAGTCATGTCAAGTGGCACCCAAAGGGTTAATGGACAATATCAGTTGTGCAAGGTTTTTTTCTGCATTAGCATTCGAGACTGTAGAGCAGAGGTGCGCAAACTGGGGGGCGCACAGGATTTTCTAAGGGGGGACGCGGCGGTTTCAGAGGTCCCACACTCTTCCCCAAGGCATTTAAATTAAATGTCAGGGGAGGCGTGAGGCCCCTCTAACTTCTTACCTGCTCTCAGGCGACGCGTTGCCATGACAACGCAACGTCACGACGTTGCTGAAGCCAGAGAGAAAGTAAGGGAGCGAGCGCACCTCTGCTGTAGAGGTCTCCACATAGGATTAACAGGAAAGCATTGTATGATTGATATGTTGGTTCATGAAAAGGTATACAAAGTATCTTACTCTTTCTGGGACCAATACAGCTTCTAGCACCCTTTATTCTACAAAATGAAGACCTTTTAGCATGTAGAATAAAGTTATAATTTTTGAGAGGAAAAATAGGCGTCTGCTTACTATTTTTGCACACTGAAATGTCAGTGTCACCCTTATTACAGATCCTGGGCCATGTAATTGCTTGTGTAGCGATCACACGGTTCAGTTCCGTCCAATGTCGTCATGGGTTGAAGAGAAAGTCCTCCTGTCCTGTTTTGATTATGATATTAGCTCACTGAAAGCAGAGGTCGCTTACTCACCTAAATTGAGCAAACAGGTTGTGACATTGAGACACCGTCATAAGGTCATGAGAGTGCCAGTTAATATGTTGCTATCACAAAAAGCTGAAACTGTTAATATTTAAAGCCACCCAATTTGATTATGCAATAAACTTTATTTAAAAAAAAAAAAAAAAAAACCCAGCGCCAATGCTGTTGGGATGACCAAAAATTATATGACACTGAGTTTACATGATGTACGTATTTGCCTATCTTGGTTTCAATTCCAAAAATGCAATATTGTTACATAAGTGAGGAACAGAGAGGCCGAGTTGTAGCTTCTGGTTCTCTACCTTTATGTTTATATTGAGGTAATACCAAAACTCCCCTTCGGTGCATAAAATGGCCAGAAATGCGTAGCTGGTTACTCAAGTACTATAATGGTTGATATAAACTGTTTGCACGAAAACTCTGTCCATTTCTTAAGCTACAAAATGCATCATAGTGCTAATGTCAGGTGAGCTGCTCGTTGCAACTTGAGGAGCTATGATCTTATAATGGGAATGTTAGCTCAAACAACATTTCAGAGTTGTTGCTATTAACGAATCAGAGCTACCAAGAACACTGTCCAGTTTCACCATTAGGATGCATAGTTTTTCTGCTGCAAAAAAATAAATAAAAATGGTTCAAATGTAGTTATAAAACATAGGTTAACACATTTTGTGATCCGTTTGCAGCTAATTATGACTATTTTCTAAGGGTTGTTATTGATGTTTTATGTTTTGCAGAGATTTTGAAAGAACAAAATTATATTCCAAGTGGGGATGAGTTTAAGTGGCAAAAAGTGAGCAACACACGTGTAATACACAAGTGAATGGATACTCATATATGATGAGTTTGCACAAAATGTATTTCCAATTGTTAACAAGCAAGATTAAGCTACTGAAACTTAACCTCAATGTGCACCTGTACTAAAACAGAACGGCATTGTTGTCTTAAATATTTAGTTAAAACTGTATAAACAATTAATACAAGTACTTGAAGATACACAAACAAAAAAATTACAAAAAATTCATGCAATACACAAACACCACCACATAGCCTACCTACTGTACAGTGCTAATTTAGAACTTAGTTCCTATGAAAATGAAATAAAAATGCTTGAAAAACTCACCTTCCAGTACAAAAATGTTCTAGTACTGTACTATGCTTTTTCTCTATTTACAGTATTTAATAAAATTGTTTAAAACACAATTTCAACTACAGGTATAAATGACTGTGGTTATACATATACTTTACACTTATCGACAGTAATAAAATGTGATTCACACTGAATTCCAGACTGCCTGCACCTAACTTTTCCCTATGCATTTAGGTATTTTCTTTTATCATTACTAAGTAATTTACACAGTATTGCTTGATAACATACAGTCATACAAATGTGTCAATATTTTTCATTAATGATTAAGACAGTTCAGCACATACTGCACAGACTTATATGTCTATTTCTTCATTATGTTCTATTTACAATGAAAGTGCTTTATTGTAATCTAATATGCCATGTTTCTTACCACATGATTAACAATTACATTAGGTCTGATATTGAAAAAATATAAAGAAAATACAATACCACAGATTTGCATACATCAGCATAGCATACTCCAAAATGACTTGTAGCAGCTTGGAGGTTTTCGGTTATAATATACAAATAAATAGAGCATAGAAGTAAACCATTTACAAACCAGGAATAGGCAATTTATGCAATTTACAAAATGATGTCTCCAATAATGGAGAAAATGCTAACAAAATGGTGAAGCTGTAGGATCAAATGTTTTAAAAACATCTTTCAATGGCTTATCATCTGATTCCCCATCAGGGTCAGAATCTTGCATTTGGTTCACCTGTCCGGATGATTTTATCTGCCTTGGGTCATTATATTGTGGCCGAATGAGTCCTGTTAAAGCCTGAATTGGCAGGTTATGTACTGCTGGTACAGTGCTTGGCTGTGGTAGTGCAGGCATGGAGTGAGTTTTGTTTGAATTACCCATTTTTTCATCTGGAAGATCAGTAGATACTTCCTCACTTTCCTCTAAACTGCACGTGTTTTTTGTTTGCGACAGTAATTCAGTGGCGCACTTGGGTTGTTGCAAACTGTCCAGCTGTTCTGTCTCGCTTTTGATTGATTTGTTTGAGGTTCCTGTCTTTTTTTGATGATCTCCATTCTCTCCCACCTCAACCTTTACTTGAACAGAGTCCACGGTGGAAGTGGAAGTTATATTGTCTCTTGGATCGTACAGACTTATATTCTTCAGTATGGAACTTGGCACTCCCAGTCTAATATTTGACGAGGACAGTTTAGGAGCATACGGTGGAAGGACATCTTGTTCAGATTTACATGTAGCAGATGTCTGTGATGAACCAGTGCCTGATCTTGTTGCCACACGCGGATCTATCTTGGGAGTATTGGAATCTTTTATGCTTCCAGGTTGAGTATCAGTGCTGGATGCTCTGCGAAGCCTGGACTGAAAAATTGTTTGTAGCCGAGGATCACCCAGTTTGTTAATAATCACATGAGAATCTGCTTGATCTGTGTAGCTACTTCTGGCTGTTGTACTTGTTTGTTTAGCTTTTGTTTCTAGCCTTGGATCTACCCTCTCTAACCTTGGATCAGACCCAGATTGGTGCAACTCTTTTTCCAGGTTCCTTGATTTATTAAGCCTCTGGTCAGCTATGAGTGGAGGTAATGGTAAATTAATTGATGAAACTGGATCAGGTTTTGGGAGGGGAACTGGAAGCAAGTCCTCAGGTGCCCACACAATCAACTTAGCAAAGTTTGGTTTGGTCAGTAGAATATCCATTTTAATATGGCTGAACTGCCTCAGCTTACATCGTGGATCCCGTAAGTTTACACCAGGCAGCATTTCTAAAGGTATTATAACGGCTTTCTCCCTCAACTCTCTCTCTGCATCCTCCTCGTCATCATCTATTCCTTTCTTCTTGACCTTGCCTCCAGACTGTAAATGATGACGGTCAGATCTTAAACTACTACTAGATGAGCTCTCTTTAGGTTTGATTTTTCGGGGGTCGCGTACAACTCTGGAGTCAGTGCATCCAGCGTCTCCAAGATTATTGGGATTTGACACATTTGTAGGTCTTCCTCGGGGATCAGCAGTTTGGATTCCTACAACCCTTTCTTTTGTGAGTCTTGGATCAAAATGAGCAGTAATGGGTGGCTGTTCGGTTGAATTATTCCTTACATTTTTCGTTTGATTTCTTAGGGTTTTTAAGATTGATGTCACACCGCTTTCTTCCTCTTCCTCACTACTTGTGTACCAGTTTACAATTTCATCTAAAACAACATCAGAAAACAGTTATTTCAGACATGAATATTTCTGCTGACAGATATTTGAAATGTTGCTTATAACTGAAGGCCACTAAGACTGAATCATCAAAGACCAGACCAGTTTAAAAGGTAATGCATTCATGAACTATACACAGTGTTTCAGTCAGTAATCACATGCTTTTAATGTTAAACTGCACAAGTAAAGCATTGTTGACTACTACCTATGCAATGAAAATTTAAAACAAAGACTGCTCCAGTCTCTCATACGCCATACAGCAGGAGTGGATGAAAAGATACAATACCTGGTGTTTTGTTAGGCCAGTGTTTTGTTAGGGCTGTTTCTGTTACTGCCCCCCTACCCTGTCGTCTGTGTCCCTGTGTGTGTAGATGTGAGACACGCACGCACACAGAGAAACACACGAGACACACAGATCTCTACTTGCTAATCTCCCTTGCTGGCTGCTCCGTTTCACGCGCTCATTAAGCCCGTTCACTATTGCCCCCCTGGTGCAGAACCATGTGTGGGAGAAAGGGGTGTGGTTACCAAAACTCTGCACTGATTTTCTGATCCCTGTGTGATGTTGTGACATTTTATACAAGGGCCTCGGGGACTTGTAGTTCATCTTTGTAAATCAGTGCTTCCCAACTGGGGTTCCTTGAGGATCAAAAGGGTGCAGCGGGATTTCACCTATCTCCAAGAGCAAGAAGAAAGCAGGACTGTTGCTAAGCGGTTGAGCAGTTTCCTCCATCTTGATTGGCTGCATTACCCAGCAGCAGCCAATCAGGTGGTGGTGTGAGGTGCCTGGGAGTGTGGCCAAACAGAGGAGGAAGCAACATGGGTAGGAGAGGTGAGGCTTTGTGTCTATGTCTCCTGTGACTCTGTCTGTCCTGTGCCTTATACCACTGACTGTTCTGTTGTACGGGTGCCTCAGCAACTGAGCACTGTGATTAGGGGTGCTGAGAGGAAAAAAAGCTGTGTGTGCTGTGCACGCGCATAGTAAGTGAAACTTCTTTGACTTTTGTCACAGAAATTGTATTTGTGTTGGTGATGTTTTAATTAAAAATCAAAATACAATCTCAATGACAAAACGCAAATAAATTTGACTTAGAATGCGCGTGCTCGGCACACATCCCCTGTATTAGCTATTTGCACTAAGTGTGAATTCCGCATGTGACAGTGTGCGTGTGACTGAGAGTGTGCGTGTGACTGAGAGTGTGCGTGTGACTGAGAGTGTGCGTGTGACAGAGAGTGTGCGTGTGACAGAGAGTGTGCGTGTGACAGAGAGTGTGCGTGTGACTGAGAGTGTGCGTGTGACTGAGAGTGTGCGTGTGACTGAGAGTGTGCGTGTGACTGAGAGTGTGCGTGTGACTGAGAGTGTGCGTGTGACTGAGAGTGTGCGTGTGACTGAGAGTGTGCGTGTGACTGAGAGTGTGCGTGTGACTGAGAGTGTGCGTGTGACTGAGAGTGTGCGTGTGACTGAGAGTGTGCGTGTGACTGAGAGTGTGCGTGTGACTGAGAGTGTGCGTGTGACTGAGCGTACGTGTGACTGAGCGTACGTGTGACTGAGCGTACGTGTGACTGAGCGTGTGCGTGTGACTGAGCGTGTGCGTGTGACTGAGCGTGTGACTGTGCGTCTGACTGTGAGTGTGACTGAGTGTGCGTCTGACTGTGAGTGCGACTGAGTGTGCGTGTGACTGAGTGTGCGTGTGACTGAGTGTGTGTGACTGAGTGTGCGAGTTACTGTGTGTGGGGGTCTGGGGGGGTCAGTGTGTGGGGGTCTGGGGGGGGGTCAGTCAGAGTGTGTGGGGCTTTGGGGGGGTCAGTGTGTGTGGGGGTCTGGGGGGGTCAGGCAGTGTGAATTCCGCGTGTGACAGTGTGTGTGACTGAGAGTGTGCGTGTGACTGAGAGTGTGCGTGTGACTGAGTGTGCGTGTGACTGAGTGTGCGCGTGACTGAGTGTGCGCGTGACGGAGAGTGTGCGCGTGACGGAGAGTGTGCGCGTGACGGAGAGTGTGCGCGTGACGGAGAGTGTGCGCGTGACTGAGAGTGTGCGCGTGACTGAGTGTGCGTGTGACTGAGTGTGCGTGTGACTGAGTGTGCGTGTGACTGAGTGTGCGTGTGACTGAGCGTGTGCGTGTGACTGAGCGTGTGCGTGTGACTGAGCGTGTGCGTTTGACTGTGCGTGTGACTATGCGTGTGCCTGTGAGTGTGACTGAGTGTGCGTGTGAGTGTGTGTGGGGGTCTGGGGGGGTCAGTGTGTGAGGGTCTGGGGGGGTCAGTCAGTGTGTGTGGGGCTCTGGGGGGTCAGTGTGTGTGGGGCTCTGGGGGGGTCAGGCAGTGTGTGTGGGGGTCTGGGGGGGTCAGGCAGTGTGTGTGGGGGTCTGGGGGGGTCAGGCAGTGTGTGTGGGGGTCTGTCAGTGTGTGTGGGGGTCTGGGGGGTTCAGTCAGTGTGTGTGGGGGTCTGGGGGGTTCAGTCAGTGTGTGTGGGGGTCTGGGGTGGACAGTCAGTGTGTGTGGGGGTCTGGGGGGGTCAGTCAGTGTGTGTGGGGGTCTGGGGGGGTCAGTCAGTGTGTGTGGGGGTCTGGGGGGGTCAGTCAGTGTGTGTGGGGGTCTGGGGCGTTCAGTCAGTGTGTGTGGGTCTCTGGGGGGTCAGTCAGTGTGTGTGGGGGTCTGGGGTGGTCAGTCAGTGTGTTTGTGTGTGGGGGTCTGGGGGGGTCAGTCAGTGTGTGTGGGGGTCTGTCAGTGTGTGGGGGGGTCCGGGGGGGGGTCAGTCAGTGTGTGGGGGGTCCGTCAGTGTGTGGGGGGTCCGGGGGGGTCCATCAGTGTGTGGGGGGCCCCGCGCGGGTTGCGCCCGGGTTTTTGTACCACCGCTTCCTGGGGGCCCCGCAAACGCCCGCGTCACTGGAGGGCTGAATGGCGCCGCTGCCAGCCGCTTCTGCGCATGCGCGGCATGGCAGCGGTAGTGGAAGTTAGGCGGGCCCATGTGTGGGCTGGGAGGGAGGTCCCATTCGGGTAAGGAAAGGGTGGGTGGGGGGCTGTCCCGGTCGGGCAGTCTCTGCTGTCCCGGGCAGCAGACGGGGACACATGTCAACAGCCGTGGCAGCGGGCGGGGAACGGCGCCTCTGCTTCTGCGCATGCGTGGCTTTCCTCCAGTCCCCATCATTACTGAGCATGCGCGGCTTGGCAGCGGATGTGCGGGGGGAATGGCGGCGTTAGGAGCGGCGCCGGCGGCGATATCAGCCATGTGGGGGGAGCGGGGGCCATTAGGAGCGGCGCCGGCGGCTATCGCCGCCGCCGCCGCATCTGATTTGTGGAGCGGGTGTGATGTCAGTGTTGGGGTCGGGCTGAGCCAGAACACAGCCCGGCCTCAACTGCCAGCACTGACGTCACATCCGTTTCATTTCTGTCTCCACAATTCTTTTTTGCCCCAGTTCGAATGAGGTGCCACTAAGGAAGTTTCACTTCAAAAAGGTTCAAAACCACTGCTGTAAATACTATACTATTGACAAGCAGCAGTATGGAACAGGTGCTAGGAGTTCATTTTTAGGTGCCTGGGCACCCGTGCCATACAGTATTATGGCAGAAAGCAAGATTTTAGATGAGGACATAGAAATTGAAACACTAAATACACACTCCGTCAAACCACCGGAATGTTTTCATTTTACCAATACCTGTAATTTTTCACAAACAGATTTGTAATGATTACATCTATCTGTATTTAGGCTAAAAGCTATACCGTTATAAAGCTAAAAGTGGTATCCTTTAAAAATGTGTTGCGCCGTGATGTTCGTTCATTTTGAAAAAACAAAAACAAAAATAAAAACAATTTGCTCTGCAGATGACTTTTGCATTGCAATGCTCGGAGTAACATTGTTAAATCCGCTCCTTTAGCATCTTTTATTAGAAGATGGCTTCTTTTATCCCTGCATTTTTAGGGAAGTATTCACACTTACTGATAAGTGCCTGGGCCAAAATGACTGGAGAGTTCAGACTGCCCTTGCACTAGTAAACATTCATATGCAATGAACACTTGTTTTAAAGCAGCAATACATCCCGGAAGCCGAGAGGAGTTTAATATAAGGCTAGAATCTAGCCCCCCGAGCATATCCTCTTTAAATAAAAAAAATCCCATACAAACGTTTTAATGTTAAAAATCATGATTTTCTTAATCTGCACTCCACATGAGGTTTGGTTGTTTCAATTTTTCATTGCTCCCTTTTTTCTCCCCCTTTTTTCTTTAATTATTTTCATTTTGTGATTTGTAATGATACAATTTTCTAGCATTGTCTAATTCAGTGGTTTCCAACCTTTTTGTGGTTAAGGAACCCTATGTGATGTATAGGCGGTGTTATCTGCACTAATACAATTGCTCACATATCTATTCTCCATCCAGATTATTGGATCTCATTAATCAGTAAAATATGATTTTGCTTGATGTGTTTTTACCCAGATTTTTATTATTGCATTGAGTGCTGGGAACCCGTATTGTGTTTTATGTATATTATATAATTTCTATGGTGAGATAAATGTTTATGTTCTATATGTCCCCCAAAGTTTTTTTTAATGCATTTTGGAGGTATTACACTTTTAAATAATGTTGATAAGTCATTTACAGCCAGAAATACTGATAATTGGTTCGTTATTTATTTCCCCTTCTAATCCACTGCAATACCATTGCATTTCTTAGATGTGAATGAAATGCATCTCTTCATCAAGTACTTGGTACGAAACGCGTAGAGGTCACGACAGGTCATCCTGCGCGTGTATGCTGGTAAGCTGAGACGGAGCCTGCAGGAGACAGCAGCGGTTTTATCCATCTCCGCGGTGCCGAGATCCGGATCCAGTGCAGACACCGCGAGTCTGCTGACTGTCTCAGTGTGAGTGTCCGTTTCCCCTTGCCAGTGCCCAACCCTATGGCGGTTTCTATACAAATCTGTTGATAGGTTGTTTTCATGTTTGTTTTTTTCTTTCTTTATATAAATTTTACTGTATTTGTATACTGTGCAGCTTAGGGTTTAGTCACCATTAGGTGTTCTCCTTGGTAGTACTTAGCCGTTCAGCTGCACAGCTGTTCTGAGGTGGGGTTGGATCCCCTCAGTTTTTGTGTATTTTTAATAAATTACCTTCCACTAATCCCTGGTGCGCATTTGTGCATTTTTTATTATCTTGTTTTTCAGGGTGCCTTCCCCCCTTTCTAAGGGGGGTTCACCTAGATTTGAGAGTTTCTGGGGAGACGCTTTATGTACATGCTGCAAAGGGATCATCCACACCATCACACAGCACGAGCGCTGAATATTCTGTTTTTTCTACAATCTGATACTTATTCCACTTAATTCCTTACTGGATTAAAAATGGATGAAAAAAAATAAATAACATTTGTATGCGCTTTTATTTCAGTACATTCTCTGAAGTATATTATATATTTTTAAGAAGGAAAGATGCAAAAGAATATACCCATGTTTTCTAGTGAAAATATGTATTCAAGTTTGTCACATACCTTCATCTCTGCTAATCGACCTTTGTGGTTGATACCGATTTGCTTCAGCGTCATCATGTTTTTTACCAAGTCTTGCAAACAAAACTTTGTGCATAGCTGAAAGTAAGAACGTATGGCTTAGAGACAGATACTGTACAAGCGCATTGGTTGAAAAATATTTAGACAAATAAAACATTTCCCTGTTGTATAACTTCTCTTTGTTATCTTATAGTAGTGTACTGTACATCATGCTGGTATCATTTTGTTTGCTTAAATCTAGCTCCAGAATGCATATTTGTATGAATGAATTATAGCACATGCATGTACCCTGTAATCAGATTTTAGTAGTGAGCTATTATTTAAAAAATATAGTCTTTTAATGTAAAATGTGAAGTCCATTTTTTTGTTGTTTTTTTAAATAGATTTTGATAAAAACATATCCTGTTAATTTTGGCTAATCTGGTCTCCCAGGCCCTCCAACAAGTCATTGAAGACCTGCGATACAAGATGACATTATTTCAAGGTTGCTACTAGCTAAACGTATACCAAGGAGTCTTGAAAAAAGGAGCAAATCAAACATCCATGCTGTTTTATTTAAGAGAATATCTTCAAAATTAAATCTGGATTTTAACAATAGAAAGCAGCCTAGGACGATCACCTTTGAAAATAAATATATATATTTTGAGATTGCATCTTAATAAATATACCGGTATATAGAAAATATATATACATCAGAGGACATCTAATTAGACACACAAACATTGATCATGCATTAAATTGCCTTTCACCACTTCTAAGTTTCCTGTAAGAACGTGTGTTTCAGCCGAATATTTTCTACAGATTATCTGGGCAATCTTTAAGAATTTATCGAGAGTGCCTTCTCTTCCTGTTTATATGTATATCTTTATTGCAGCTTGTTTTTCTACACTTATACAAATCTTACTGTTAACTACCCCCTTCCAAAAATGTAAGCAACAGAAACTTACATTCTGAAGCATTGGAGGGCTGTATATTATGAACAGCTTGGTGTGAATAGTAGTTGTCATAGAATCCTGATGAATTTTGTAAAGACGGGTAGCTGTTCTGTGGCTGCACGATATGCTGCTTTTCCTCTGGATTCTGGAGAAATGGTGGACCCGATAAACAGTGATTCTCCCTCTGATTGTTTATAACATGGCCTTGCACTCCAGATGTGCTGAAAGGTGCATTCATTCCCGTTACGGTTGGGCTAGCAAACCCTGGTACAGTTTGCAGAGGTGGACTTTGAGTCATGGGCAATACACTCGGACTAGATTCTGGCAGCTGTTCGGAGTTGTACATCTGCTGGTGGTTTCCTTGGAATGGAAGTCCTAAGAATGATGTGTTGAAAAACTTTGCTCTGCAGTACAAATACAAAATATTTGTTATATTTAAACTGACGAGAAGCCTTTGAAACTTTGTGGTTTCTACTGGTCAGATGGAAATTTAAGTGTTTTGCGGTTCCAAAAATGTTAAACTACTAATCTACATAAAAAGAGGTGAAACTGACCCATGCCTTCTCTGTTCCTCTGTGTCATTGTCATCTTCATGTTGCTGCTCTTCCTCTGTGTTTAACACCTGCAATGAATGTGTATTGTAACTGAAAATATTGTTCCTTGTAATTATATAGCAGCAAAATTCATGGATCCTTTGTTGAAACATCCTCCTTTACATTTTAACAAGGTAATTAAGTTACTATAACTTACATCAACAGTACTTTGAACCAATGGGAGAGAAAAAAATATTCTGCATATGAACTGTGCCAATATCCCTTTTTTAAATAAAGTTTTTGGTCTGGAACCATCAACAACACTGGGGATAACTACACAATATAATACACACATGTAAGTTAACCCCTTTGCTGTCAGAGCTTCCTGCAACACATTGTAGGATTAAACATATGATCAATTAATCAATAAAAATATACTATTTGACTCTGCAAATCCCCCTTACAAAAAAAATGCCTAATACTTCCAATATATCAGTTACTAAACGTGTGTTACCTTGTGCAATAATTCTCTTGTGTCATCTGTTAATGGATCGTGTGCAAACTTGCAGTTATCTCCTTGATAGCACTTTGCTCCTGTATGATAAAACTTGCATGGAAATTCATGTGAAAGCTAAATATTAAGGAATGCAACACATACAGTACCAAAGATTTTAAATGAGTATTTTACACTTTGTGCTAAGGTTTGATTTTTAGGTGTATATATCAGCTGGAAAGATTAGATTAAATGTCATAGCAGAAAACGAACATAGGTTAAACAAGTGTATTGTAACAACCACAGATGATATTAAATATGCCATCCCTAAAGCATTTCAAAATATTAGCTTTTTTTTTTTTTTTTTAAATGTTACCTTTCAATAAACCTTTGTGGTGTAGTGACTTAGCTATCATTTTTTTATGACATAGCACTTCAGAGAAAACGGATTGTAAGGTCTAGATTTGAGGGTATTCAGACAATTGCTGGTATTTTCTCTGCAGTAATGAGACAACTGCATGTTACATTTAGAGTTAAAAAAATTGTGTTAATAATTTGTGTACTTTCATTTACTCTTATTCTCCAAAACTTTATTAGGAGGATCTGCTCCTATAAGACGATGTCTATGCACAAAAAAAAATAATATTAACAAGTTTAAATTTATTTACAAAAATAGAACCAGAAAGAACTAATATTTCTTAAGAGTTGAAGGGCAACCGCTTTTCAAATCTAGCCTTAGATATGTTACTACATAGCGTATTATAGTATCTACTCCAGCAAAACACGAGCACATACGCAAATTACCACTTGCCTAACAAAAGCTGTAGATAATAAAAAAACTAAAGTGAAGCCGAATAAGCCATAAGAAAATGTTTTGAGTACTTTGAAAATGTTTCCGCAAACTGGTACGCAAATGAAACTGCAACCAAGTATCTCTTCCACCCTTACCAAGCTCTTACAAACCATTTCTCTTTACTGTACACTGTTTTTCTCCTGACAAAGTAGTGGTGGTCATATTACTTCCCTTAAACACATAGGGTATAGGTAGAACATTTTATTTTGTGACTAGCTGGATAGTTAACATTCCACAGTACTCTACCAACACAAGTTAAAAAAAAAAACCTCACGAAAATCAAAATAGTCTTTTCTTTTGGAGTGTGTGTGTGTGTGTGTGTGTGTGTGCTATTAAATGCTCCCGAAAGGATATTATGCATGTAGATGCAGTTCTCTCCTTTGGTACAATATCCCTGTATATAAAACTTGCAGACTTCCTTCTTCTTTTCTAATTCTGCATCATGATCAAATTTACACTGATCTCCCTGAACAAAGAAAGGAAACAAACGAAAATTTTAAGTTGCTCAGAAAGGCATACATTATCACATTCATTGCACCAAAGCAAACATATTTACAGTAGTTATTTATCCATAGCAAAAACCTTAGAAAATGTTAAGATTTCTTGGAACATGTTAAAGAACATTATTAGCTGGACATGGAGCATTTCTGCAAAATATTTTAAACTGCAAGCTAAGGAACCTAATGTTACATGAAAATGAAGTTGAAATCAAGACATAAGAGGACAGCCCACTGAAAATCTCGAAGGCCCTGCTGATTCTTTGAGAGTTCAGAAAAAGGCCAATGTTTTAGCGCACGCTTCGTACCTCCCATTCTCACACTGAAAGTTGTAGCAGGATAACACTAAGCATTAAAGTGGAGTGTTGCATTAGCTTTATTAACAGGGAAAACAAAAGATTCCAAGAACGTTAATTTTAAATGGAGACATGTTTCTTGTAGGTAGAGAAACATTTGAATGGAATAATAACACGAGATCTTCATGTATGTATTTTGTACATGAGCTTTCAAGATCTTACATTTGTGCCTGGTAACATAATTTAATAAGAGGACCACATGTGCCATTTAAAAAAATAACAATTGCACAGCGCTTTAAAATAATATATTAATATAGTCTTTGGGTGTCAAAAGCCATAGGGGAAAGGACAGGCAACAAGAGCTCTATTTAAACAAAACACACACTCGCCCGAAGCTGATGAAGCAGGGAGAGAGGTAAGTCCTCGCGGAACCCCTGATCGCAGAGGTCATTTTATAACAAAAAAATAAAAGTTTTTTTTCTTTTTTAAAACGGGCGCCACGCCGAGACAGCATTATAAGCGGATCTGCGTTGTAGCGGATCGCGCTATAACAGGGTTGAGCTGTACTTACACTTAGCCAATATTCATTTACGTACCTGTCCTGTGAGAAACTTCTTGAAACAGTCTCAAGTAAATACTAATAAATGCAGAGGGCTGCAGACAGTCATATTGGTATTATGGCTTCTTTCACTGTTACAACAATTGATTATATTTTTAAATAAATTGTTGTATAATTATGGGTACATCAAACGTTTCCATCCCATCTGGTACCTTCACTGACAAAAACTCCTATGGAGGAAAGATGCACTAACGCAATTTTGATTGTCTATAGCATGGGTGCGCAAACATTTTTGCCTGCGCCCCACTGCATGCTCTCCCCACCTTCTTGCGGCACCCCCCCATACCTTTCCTCATGCGTTAAGAGGGCGTTAGAGGCCTTGCGCGCTCCCCCTTCATTTAATTTAAATGTTGTGGGGAAGAGTGCGGGGCCTCTGTAAGTGCTATTCCCCCCAGAAAATTTTGCTCTGTATCCCTGGTCTACAGCACCTAACATTTGCTATTTTTTTAAATACAGTAACTAAAATAAAAAAAAGCTGCTAATGGGTTCGCTAATTACATGTTGCTACAAATCAGTGATTCAAAATACCCCCATTAAGGCCCTGGGAAAGACCAGCTTTTGGGGGCAACTAAACACTATCCTATTCGTAAGCAAATGATGTACTTATGTTTTGCTTACTCCTAAAACATTACAGAAGTATATTGCAAAAAACACTATTTAGGGAACAGAACTATGCAGACTAAGTGATAGTTGGCATTTATCATTTTACATACATTTAATAAAAGTAACAGTGTCAAAAGTAGAAATAACTGTAGACAGTGTAACTACAGAATAACTAAAACAATATATCCCAACTGAAAAGTTGGTTAAATAGAATTGTTAACCAGTCTGCAGTGGGGTTAAATAATAAGGCCTTTATTTCATGTTTACCTTGATACAACGTCCTTCCAGGAAATATTTACAGATTTGTTTTCCTTTGTGCTCCACTGTATGCTGATTTATGAACTCCTGGCTCATGTTCACCCATTTCTTTATGGGTTTGCCATCCTACAAGAGAAACAGTGTGTACAGAAAACACTATGTTTCCACACGTGTGGTACATATAATAAATAAAACTCCACTTCTAAACCCAGCACACTAACTTCTAAATGTTTATATAATTTCACTGCAATTATAAATGTGCAATAGTAAAAACAAAATAATCTGTAAAAAAACAAATGATAAACTCTTAAAGCTGCAGTCCAAGCAATATCCTACATGTTTTTTTAAATTAAATAAATCACTTCTGTACTGTGAGAAAATACGTGTAGCATTTTTTAAAACTCTGAATGACATTTTTAATGTATTATAATGTAACAAGCATTTTTTGTTTCTATAGAAACCATTTACAAAGTCACATCCCCTTCCTCTTCTGATACAGGCTTTGGCACACCCCTTTTTGAGCCCTGCCCTCTCTCTAGCAGTGAAGCAATTGTATCTAGTGACTGCCTGGTCACATGATCTTTCCCACAGAACTTTGCATCTTTCGTCCTCTTCTGCTGCACGGACAGCCATTTAGTGAACCCCGAGCCGAATCTTTGCCCATCAATCACAGGAGAACGGATTGATCGGCAACTTAGCTAATTATTCATCAGTGTGGATTGTATTGGTGCACATATTAAACGGGAAAAAAGCACCCACAAAAACGGCAGCTTGGACTGCTGCTTTAAGGGCAGGGAGTCCTAATCCCCAATGCTTACTTTTATGTACAGTATGTGCTTTTTGTATTATTCTTCACTGGACAATGTATTTGTTGCATATTATCTCTGTAAAGCACTATGTACACGATTGGTGTTAAATAAAAATGCAATACAATAATGGGAAATAATTCGGAGTTTAAAAATGTATGGGAAATAAGAGTTCCGTAGGAATCCCTTTCAATCATTGGGTCCTTGGTTTGTAACTTCGTGGTAAAACGCAAAGTCTGTGTTTATGTAACCCCTGCTTTTTGGGAAGTAATATTTGTTCGCCCAGGTGGATGCAGTCATTGAAAGCACATGTCAAGCTTCGGCGCTTGGTGTGAAAACCTAAGCGAGAAGCCAAAGATGTTTTTTTTTTTTTTTTTAAATATAATTAAGAACTGTTCATTTCTATTTTTATATCTCATGTAATACCAACCCCTTAAATCAATAACTATAAAACAATAATAGCAGTTTTGAAGTTCATACGTTTAACTACCCATGCATACCTCTTGAAAGCCATCTTGAAAGTAAGTGTTTGGTCCCTTATGTACACCTCTTCCCCTTCCATGATCTGTACGTTTCAACTTCTTCTGTGTACCACGGCCTCGTCCATAAAAAAAACCTTTTGCTTTTTGTTCAGGTCCTAAAAAACAATTTATTTAAAATTTTAACTGAAATTGGTCAACAGTTTAAGAAGTACAGAATCAAGGGTAGGGATAAAGTGTTTTTCCCTCGTAAATGTTTTAATTTTAAAACCAAAAAGCTGCATAAAAAAATATTTACAGGCACAAGTAAGAAATATAAAAGAAAAAATAGGAACCACTTCTAAACAAATTAGGATCACCGACACAATGACTGCACTAGGAATACTGTGGCGGATCAACAAGTTATAAATATACAGTACATGGTTCAATCCCAAAGCCACTCTAGAGTATGATAAAAACTAAGGTGCAGAGGGATGGATGGGATACACACACACACACACAGAAAAGACGAGAGAAAGAAGACGAGAGAGAGAGAGAGAGAGAGAGAAATGAGAAAAAGAACTTGCACAAGTTACATATGGTTAACATAATAGGTGATTAAGTAATCACTACGTAAATTTCGTTTACGTAGTGGTGACGTAATGCTTTATACCCAAGCTATTTCACAGACGGTATGCTTTTATTCCATCCAAAATTAAAGCAGGAATCCCCCCCCTACCTATTAGGTTTTATGTTGTGTTTTGCTATGTTTATTTAAGAGGTTTACATTTCAAGCCGTAAAAATAACTTTTAAAAGCATTTACAAAACACACTGCTAAAATAAATAACTTAATTTACGTAATGTAACTGCATAATATCTGATTAACTTGTAGATAAAGCAGAAGCTTTTTAGACATTAATGCTGGAACAAGAAAAATCAGTTACCTTGCTGAATTCCTTTCATGCATGGTTTCTTAAAAGCGGGCTCAGGAGTTGTATTTGAATTCTCCTTTGCTTGCCTATAATGCTTTAGCTGTTCAGCAAAATCTTCCTCCTCTTCTTCATTGTAGTTGCCGTCACTATAGTCATCATAATCATTTTTTGTGTTGTGTTGTGCTTTTGGGGATGTCATGTAGTTCCCAGGTACATGCCCATGCTAAAAAAGAAGAAGATTAGTTTGCCATTGATTTGACTGCAACTACCAATTTGATTCACTCAAGTTTTTACTGGCAACAGGAATAGATAATTCAAAGAAATGTTAGAGGTAACAGAATTCAAAGAGCTTTGTAATTAAATGCTATTTTCATCCTTTTACTGTATTTAATACTTTACTGCCAGCTCATGTTGTCTGTGTGCTGTGCTTCAATGTGCATCTTTGAGAGAATTAACAGACAGCTAAGAAAGCAATGGTCCATATTCACTAAGCCAGGGGTCCCCGCACACAAAATACACATACCTTGACGGGAGGCCTCTAGCACGAGAGAGGGGCACGTTGCAGCTGTCAGTGGCACCGCCCCCCTCATTCACATAACCTCCCCCCTTCCACACAATAACACCCCTTCCTCCATTCACATAGCCACCCCCCCCCCCCCAACACACACACACAATTTCTCTTACTTACACCACATACCCACCTCCACCCCATAAAAAGCACTAGCCTTCGTCACGTGTCCCACACAAAGCCATCAAACCCCGCCCTCACCAGCGACACACAAAGTCATCACTTCCCTTCCCTGTTTCTTCCCACACACCTCAAAAATGTCAGCTCAGCGGTTGCATCCTGTGCTGTCAAGAGATGGAGAGGCTTCTCTCCTCTGTGCCAGGATGAGGAGGAGGAGGTACGGATCACAATCTCTATGTCTCCAGGCAAGGCGGGATGTGCCCTATAAGCAGCCAGCTAAGTTTTTACCTTGGGGCCGCAGCACCCTGGGCAGAGGGTCGCGGTACACCAGGGTTCCTTAGCACCCCGTGGAGAAACACTGCACTAAACTGTACTGATTCAATGCACACCAACTCCACTGAATGTATTTATGCTAGCAATGTTTACTGTATTGAAGTTTTACTCTTTTTGTAGCTACTGTAGTTGGTAAATTCACATGCAGCAATTTGGTTGTCAATGTGACAGAAAAATCTGAACCCGTCCCTTTTGGGTATGGACATTTAAGATTGCCCACAACTTAATTACAAGATACAGACTTGTGCAATTGTATTAAAACTTGAATTTATGTTCTTAAAATTTTAAATCCACAATATCACCATGGGGCAGCAGTTGGAAAAGGATCAACCCAATATTATTTCTTTCAGGCTGGCTGGCTTTCAAAAGAGCACCTAGTTTGAAGCAATAATGTTTAGTTACTATGGACTTTACAAAACCAAACAGATGAAAATGTGTATAAGTCCTAAAAGTGCAATCCCCCAGACAAAGTTAATAGAAAACATAAAACTGCGGTGCTCAAATTGAACACATCACATGAAAAAAGCGAAAACCACTATATGAAAGACAGCCGAGTCACAAGTACTTTCAAATCCTACTGATCCTTTTAGTTTTATGAATTGTGGTTACCATCTACCATCCTAGAATCCCCTATGTATCTCATCTCCATTAAATTCTATTATGTTATGTTCTTCTTCCCCAGGCAGCACAGCATATATTTTCAGAGGGACCTTCCCTCACTAAGAATCCAGGCCGCAAAGAATGAGGAAGGGGGGCCATTTAAAAAGGGACTGCACATTTAATTTACTGCTACATTAACAAAGACCATTCAATAATGATAAACAAATATATGATTATCAAGTTGTCAAGGCACTTCTGAGGAATACAGTCAGAAACTATTTTAGCTAACATTTTGCATCTATAAAACATGAATAAATCAATAAGTCTGTAGCATTATAAAAGCTACAAGCATAGAGTATAATTAAGAAAGGATATGTAAACAAAATTATCAAGTTCTACAAACGCTTAAACACCTGTTGCATTGCATTAAAATCAACAATCCCACCATTTTGACCTCCCCACTTAAAAAAAATAAAATAATGTACAGTCTGGGAACAGAGGTCACCCTTAACTGAAGCGCGTTTTTATCAGCTACAGGGATGTCCCAGATCCTGAGATACTTACTGGTGAAGTTACCGGTATCACATCCAGGTGTCTCGAAGGGATTTAAATGGTCAGACAATTTGGAAGCCGCAAATGATGACGTTGCAGCTTCCTATGGGCTCCCGGGACCCACGAATGACATGTAGGGACAGTGGTACCGGCAACTTCACGATATATATATAGATATATAGATATATATCTATAGATATAGAGATTCCCAGTAAAATCAACCCCACACTGATGAGACCCATCAAGGTCGAAATAGCTGTCTGTGGGTGGTTTTCTGGCTTTGCACCTTAACCCTGGCTGTGCTCAAAGCTGTGACAATGCAGCAAGCTTAAGCCTATAGGGAACCATGTTAAAAATGGTTATTGAGGCAAAAAGTGACACTGTGTGCTCATTTGCATGTCATTTCCCAGAATCCCTTGCTGCAGTGGAAGTGCTGTATGCTGGGTGATAATGGGGAAAGGCGGGGTTGCAGACCTGCCTAAGACATGCAGATGAGCATACAGCTATATTTGCATATATATATATATAGATATATATATCTATAGATATAGATATATATATATCTATAGATATATATATATATCTCTCTCAGGAACCTGAGGATTCCTGGAACTGAACTTAATGCAGTTCAGCTCGGGGGATCCCCCAGTTCCCATCCTGTAAAAAAAAAAAAAATGAATACAAAAAACGAGTAGGGGGACTTCTGCATTAACATTTTGTGGCTGCTTCATGAAGATTCTCTACACAGCTGGCTTAAATTTCAACCCGTAATACTCCTTACTTTCAACAGAGAACACAAAAACAGACAACTGTAACTATTCTACTTGTGGTCTAAAGAGCAAAATGAGTGGCCTACACAATTTATATTTCAGGTACACAGATGCGTTGAACATTTTCAGGCCACCCATTGCATAGCTGTAACATTTTAAACACACAATTGTTTTCGTTAATTTAGTTTAACAACAATAAAAACATACCGGAGAAAATTGGTTTTCATAATCCCTGTACAAAAATTCTTTGTTTGGCCTTTCTGGATGGTCATTATCTGATTCAAAGCTGTATTCCGAACTGTTATCACTAGCGGGGAAATTATGCTGTAAAAAAGACAAGACAAAACAAAGTATAAAAACTAAAATACATCCAGGCACAAATTACGCTGAAGACACACGCGCACACATATACGGGGGGCGTGTATGTTAAAGAAACTGATTTCTGAGAAATTGTGTGTGTGCTCAGATATAAGTTATTTTGTGATCACACAGGTGAAAAATATAATGTAGCATTTATGAATACATAATAGGAACTAAGATTTACATGCAGGACTTTTTCAATCACATCCGGACGTAATCAAACAACAAATTATATGATTTGATTATTAATGTGGGAACTGGAAATTTAAAGAGCATGGTATAAACTAGAGAAAGCAACTGCAGCTTACTGATGGTGATACCCAAGAAAAGGTAAAAAGGTGAATTTTTCCAAAGGCCATGCTTTGAACCCTCACAAACAAATATCACTAAATTTAACAAGTAACTTAAAAAAGGCAAAGCTTGCATTTAAAAATCTAACACAAGTATGCTAAAAGTATTATGCCGGAAGTGCTTCCCATGGGGGACGAATAAGGCTGTGCACTGCCTGAAGAACGATGGAGGCTGGATCGCTCAAAATAGAAAAATATTTATTCGTCATCAGCAACGGGCTAAAAACAAGAAACAGCAGAGGAATAAATATTTCTATGGCCGAATAAATATTTTTCTATTTTGAGCGACCCAGCCTCCATTGTTCTTCAGGCAGTGCATCGCCTTATTCGTCCCCATGGGAAGCACTTACAGTACTTCGTCTTTGCAAGCTGGGCGCACACCAACTCCAGAGACACAGAGATCAAGCAGGTCGTGAGTACTAATTTTCGGATATTTCTCTCGACCAATATTCTTTGCTTCACTCCAGGAGCCATCACCCTTTAGTCATGAGAGGGTCTACTCTACACTCACCACAGTCGTGGTTTTGCAGATATCCCCTCTAAGTACTATCACAGGGTACATACTTACCATACTGGGAGTAACAAATGACTTCATATTACATATGACTATATCCAAGTGCCCGGATTCACTCTTAATTATTACTCTTCATGCATAGTAATTATCGTTATGGGCAGCATATAGACGTTAATTGTGGACCCACAGTAGTTTACTCTGAGGGCTGATACTGGACTCATTGTTCCGTCTGTTTCTTAAAGTATTATTGTACAGCTAAGTTATAGCATTTACAAAACCAATGTCAATTTAAGGTAAATTGCTTTATTAACTAAATACAGCTCAACCCCGTTATAGCGCGATCCGCTACAACACGAATCCACTTATAACGCGGTCTGAGCATGCCTCCCAATTTGAAAACCTCTATTTTGCCTCCCGGCATCTAGATCTCTCTCCTCACTTCATAAGGCAGTGTCCACATGCTCTCCTCGCTCTCTTCTCTGTAGCTGTCAACTCTCGTGCGTGCAGCGTCATTTTTTTTTTTTAAAACATTCAATTTAATGCTTTAATGACTAACGGACACATGCACACACCATGTGGGAATTGAACATTAATATATTTTGTATAATACACACGCAGGGATCGTACTCAGGACCTTCCATATACTGATACCGATGCCTTACCTCTACACAATAGGCTTGGTGTGACAAGTATCAGTATATGGAAGGTCCCGAGTTCGATCGTCATGTGTATTATACAAAATGTATTAATGTTCAATTCCCACATGGTGTGTGTATGTGTCCGTTAGTCAATAAAGCATTAAATGTAAAAAAAACAAAAAAAAAAAAACGCTGCGCACGAGAGCTGACAGCTGCAGAGAGAAGAGCATGTGGACACAGCCCTACGAAGTGAGGAGAGAGCTGACATCTGCAAGGAGGAGAGAGATCTAGATGCCAACGCGATCCCGGTTATAACGCGGTCTCTGGGTTGTGGACCCCAAGGACCGCGTTATAACGGGGTTCAGCTGTACTCATAAGATCCCTGCATAAATTCTTAGGTACATTGAGACTTGTATCGGAGAAAAATTCTCCGAAACGAAAAGGGTATCGCCTATCTCATTATTAGAGGGACAAAAAACAAAAGTAAATATTCAACAAACAATGTCTGCAGCTGCCACCTGCTTATAACCTGTTTTCACTCCATGAATGCTATTGACCAAATTGGTCCTGGACAATTGCAGACATTTTGTACAATGTTACTTTATTACCACTATGACAGTGATGTATGTATGTTATGTTCAAGATCTAACAAGAATAAATACGTGTTCCCAAAAGGTCACGTACATTAACACCTATGAAGAACTCCAATAAATATTAAAATGTACAACATATCTACCATTACCCAAAAGAAAATGTTACTTGAAACATATACCGACTGCAAAGCAGACTTTTTTAATTCTAAATGACGCAGCAAATGATATGCTTCAAATAGATGCCTACATGTCAAGTACAAGTTTATCCTAATATTTTGATTGAATGAGTGAAATATTTAGGGTCATGTAGGAATTGCTCTACAAGCAGTGTTCTTTTATAATGGGTTGTACCAATGATCCAAGTTAAGAGCATCTCCTTATATTTCACCTAATAAGCAAGATATATTAGGGCATCTTTTACTAAGCAGTCCTAAATTGTATGGCACCACTTAGTAAATACTTTTCATGAGCAGAATTTATTCCAAATAATGAATAGTACGAAAAGTCTAATTTCTTACCTTCTGTTTCTCTCTTCTGCGGCGCTTTCCTTTCTTCTTTTCCTTTTCTTTCCTCTTTCTCTTTCTCGACTTTCTATGTGTTTTTTCTATATTGGGTTTTTCTGCTTCTTGTGTTTTCGGTTGTTCCTCTTCAAAGCCTGCATCATCTATTTCCCCATCCTCAAGTTCACCGTCCTCTCTGTAGAAACGTTGGACAATTTTAGATGACAAATTCAGGACAACAGTCACAAACAAACATATAGATCAGTTTATTAACACTCTCTCTACCAGAGCCTAAAACAATGCAAACCTGGCAGCAAAACGTAGAGTTCTGTAATGGAACAAAATAAATTCAGGGCCTACACGTTTTTGTAGAATTTTTCCTTATTACAGCAACATTGTGATTGTGTTAAGCCCCTATTTAGTTCAGGTTTTATAATAATTGTTACTGTGCTTTCAATACTCACGTTTTCAAAGCTATTAAACATTTTAACCCTGTGAGCGCACCAGGGTGTAGTCATGGGGGCTGGCACTCCGTGGGCCCCATGGCAGTGACTATGTCATGCACGAAGGGCTTGTTTTTTCCCGGGTTAGATTGCGTCCTGCGTTCCCATGGAGTACAGAACGTGATGTAACCAGTGAAGAAACGAAGGAGGATCTTTCTTCTGTTTTCTCCAAAAGGGCCGCCTCGGTCATGTGACCGCAAGCCAAAGCAGTCACGTGACCGCCCTGTGCCGGAGGGGCCGTGGCACTCGGGTACCTCGATACCTCAGGCACTCAAAGGGTTAAATTAGGAAAATGGTTATAAGTGTAACAGCTGCAGTTTCCTTTTTTATTGAAACTCCTATACTGGCCAATTGTGATAACACTTTAAATCAGACGACATGCCAACAAATGGCTCATATTTACTAATATTTGGCAACAAAATCCCCAATTGAAGAAGTTAATAAAAAAAAAATGTCTGCATTTCAAACTAAGGCTACGCTTATAGTGCCGGCCACGGCCGAAGTGACATCAGGCTGCGGTTGCTGGAAAAATCAAATCAAGATGACTTCCAGCGATCGCGACCACGCCATTGCTCCCTCGCGCTTACGATAAGCACACGTGACGGCGGCAATGCATTTGTTTTGACGCGACTTCGCGTTGCTATTGCCAGCACTGTAAGCACAGCCTAAAGGATATATTTCTCCCTCAATAAAAAACAACTACAGTATATATACCGCCCCACGCCAGTCAGTATCAAAAGCCTTTGTACAGATCATAAGCAAAGGTTTTGGAAAACCTGTCTGTTTTTGAGGTTCATAAATATACTATCAAGTAAAAGATTCATCCATGTGTCATTTCCATGCAATACAGAAATAGTTTTGGGCCGATGAGTTTCGACAATTGCTTTTAACATGTATTAACAAAAAACAGAACTCTAGTTACCATTTTTGGCGCCTCACAGGTTTAGAACCTGTTAAATCCATTGACTTTTATTGAATTAGACTGGGCATTTTAACGAATAAGGCCCGTTTTGTACGTAGGGAACATTTAAAGAACCAAAAAGCGATATTGTACTTAAAATCTGATCTTTATTTTTCATTTGGTAATCTTTTTAACGGCTGACCTCGTGCTCTTAAGCATCGTGTGTCGCATCAGAATGCTTGTGTCCATACATGAGTATCTGCACCGGGCATAGGTGATGTCAAGGATCCAATTGTAGTTACAGTGTCTTAAGTTGGAGGCTGAATTTGACCTCCCTGGACAGGATACTTTTGTCTACAATAAGGATTATTTTACACAGCCTTGTACATTTCATTAGAGGGCAATATTCACATGGTTCTAGTTTGAACAGTAGTAGGCCTAAAGAAAGTACAAGGCATACGGGTTAACCGATATGTGTGTATAACGCACGCTAACGCACGCACACACACACGCACACACGCACACACACACACACGACCAAAAAGTTTAAAGAATAGTCGATTTACGGGAAAAAAAGTCCCAAAACAATTTTAATTTCTCTCCCCATAGATACAGCTTTTCACACAAATTGCAACAAAAAATACCCTTTACCCACAAAAATAATCTCAACCTAGAAACTACTGTTACTCATTACTGTAACTTAAGAGTTCATCAGCACTGCTAACAAACATAGTCCTCTAAAGCCCCGAGGAAAGTTCATTGGGTCAGAAAGGTTTGCTATTTGTGGCATTATTATGATGTATTCAGATGACATTTTCTACTTCATTGCATCCTAAGGGTGTGCCAAATTGATTATTTTTGTCTCTACCGTTACTATGCATCTTTATTGTGAAGTCAGCTGACACCTTTGAGCACCCCACTTTCAAACTTTTTTTAAAGGTCTTGCTCTAATAGGAATGAGTGAGCATTAAGGTTTCTTTTTTTTAACAACCCACATTTAGCAAAGTATCTGTTGGTTGTGTGTAAATGAAAGGTGCACGATCACTTAACCAGTACAATATACGCATGAAGTTACATTCACGTCAGGTGTTCTCATATTGCAGATATTCCTCAATCATTCAAAATTCCCTTTATGAAGCTTTTTCCTTTAATGCCAGCAGGAACTGTAAATCCAAATCAGTCATTTTAAAATATGTTGTACATATATAAAAAATATATTGGATGCAGTCAGTGTGGGTCCTTGTTGGAGTAGGTACAGCGCTCCTCTGCTTTAGGCTGCGTCCAGGGTTGCAGCTGCCGTGCGGAGGCGCGCTCAGGCTGAGGGAAAGCGGGTGCTTTCCCTGGCCTTGGTTAGCGCGCCATCTGGGGTCGTGTTGGGGGGACGGGTCAGTGACGTCACGGAGCTGGTTCGCCTTCATTGGGCGAACCGCTAAAGTGACCTTCCCTGCGCTGCCGTGAGCGCTTGAAACGAAACATTTTCTAAGACCTACGCTTCCGCAAGCGTGCGCGAGCCCCTGCTAAAGCCGCTCTCATTGCGGCTGCAGGGGCTCACTGGTAAGTGTAAGCGCGTCTCAGCACGGGTCAGTGCCTAAGCGCTGACCATGCCCGAGGCCTTAGGGATCACTCCCTCCCGCTGTAATCATCACACAATTCTGCCCACTCCTGACATCACTACCACAGTTGCGGTCTAGCGAAATGGGACATTTGGTTGTGGCCTTTTCGCTGCGACCAAATGGTCGCCGGGGCTGTGCTGCAACTCATCCTGCCACCGCAGCCGATCCGCCGCTGGAATACCCGCTGCCGGCTACTTCTAAGGTAAGTTTTATTACTGTTTGGGGTAGGGGGTTAATTTAAAGTGTTTTAGTGCTAAGGGTAGGGGGTTAATGGTGAAACGCTGGTGTTCGTTTGATCATGGCAAAACAGCCGTAACCAAATGTCCTAGACCGCTGTCTAGCTACAACCACTGATCAACTACATCTCGGAATTCTCCAAGTGCGTTTCGCCCTATGGCTTTTTTAGGGGAAAGGGTAGCTTGATGTCATCCACGTATTTATGTCTAATTTGGTCGAATAATCCACCAATAAAAAAAAAATGGAGTCTTTAACCCAGTAATGATCAGAAAGAACCAAAACTTGTTTAATTGAATATAAAATCAGTCCATAGTATTACAACGAGTTTCATAACTTGCTTATAGCCATATTTCAGGTATTTACTCAGTGCAAATTTAAGAGCTTTTTAAATATACATTATTCATGTCTTATTATAATACTATATATTCACCTGTTGTAGCCCACAGAGTACTTTATATTGTCACCAACAGGAGTGGGTTTTTTCCTAACTTCATCACACTAACTAGCGCACTTTGTTCACTTTGTATTTAAAAAGATTTATATAATAAAATGATTTTTCTTCTTATATAATTTATAAAGTCTATGGACTAATTTATATTGAAACAAGCACCTATTATTTTATTGGTGGATCAATGGACTCAATCGTATATAAAACAATGGATTAAATAAAGCAAAACTACGCCTGATGACGCTGTAAGTTGAAGCAGTGTCGCAGATCAGTGATTCTAGCTGTCCCGTGACATTGGTAGTGACACCAGTTGAGGGCAGTAATCCCGGGAGCGGCGAGAGAGCGCTGCACCTGCTCAGACAGCTGACTGCATAATTTTTCAGAGTATGATTCAACTTTTATTAAATTACTATACTACATATATTTTGTCTTTTTTTTTTGTCTTCTATGGTTGCACATTCAATTCTGTTTAAAGACAGCTGCTAGGCGGTATAAGAAGAAAGATGTATGAAACAAGCCGAGAGAAAGCTCTAGGAAAAGCACTTAATGTATAATCATTATAACATCAAAATAAGGGGTAACAAACAATCAGTGGCATAAGTACTAGTAGAATCCGCTGCTAAGAAATTGGCCGAATATATTAAGGAAGAGGAGAGAACACTTGTAGGGAAATGTACAAACCGAACCGGGTAGTTCAAAAGAGGCAAAGAAAATACCTCTATGTTGTAGTCGGGAGTGGAAGTCTGACCCAGTGTCTCCTGTGATAGACGTGGGGAGTTGCTTCTGCTCCCTGTGATGCATCGTCTATCCCTCAACTAGCCAGGCGGTTAGAAAGTGTGTAATGCAGATGGATCAGTACTGTCTGTGTGCGTCGCTCCAATCACAAATAAAACAAAGAGGAAAAACAGAGGATTGGTGGGACTGAAGACCCATTAAAAATATCGGAACTCACCAGATGTAGGAAAAAACAAAAAAGATTGATTACATAAAAAAAACAGAACAAAAATGACAAAATCTTCTCCGGCGCATTTCGAACCAGGTTGGCGATTTCTCAAGGAGTACAAGGAGCAGGATAGGTATACGTTATTTAACCCCATCTACGTAATCAGACAGCTGAGTATTATCAATCAAATTGAACATGGCACTGACAGGTGTTGTATTTGTTCGTTAAAGCCACAAGTTGTTTCTTATAATGGGTTCACACAGTTCCAGGGCCCTACAAATGAATACCCCAAATTTGTCTTTAAACACAGTTCATTCAAAATAACCCATATAATATAAGCAGAAACTCCAAAAAGGAGTTGTTGTTTTTTGGCAAATAGCACATACAGACATAACAAAATATGCAATGGAATACATTAAGGTCCACAGAACAAATAGTGAATGAAATCAACCTAAAAGTTATATTAGTAATAATAGCAATAGAGAACCCAAGGTGGACATTCTTGGAAAAACATCACACACAGAGGATGGATAAATAAAGAAATTAAGTAAATTTTTCTTATGATGTAGAGTTGATAAACCACAGATGTGTTCTTAGGAAGAACATATACTAAGGAGAATTATTGCATCGTTATTTACAAATCTTAATATAAAAACACATAAGAACTGAACTGTTCCAATAACTGTGTAGTACTCCTACAAAGATCTACAACACAGCGATAAGTAAAGCATTGAAATACAAATGGATCATATTCATCCATGGTTTATCAACTATCTACATCATAAGAATAATTTACTTAAGGATAGCTCTTTATTTATCTATCCTCTGTGTCTGATGTTTTTCCACAGATGCCGACCTCAGATGCAATACTGATATTATTTCTAATATATCTTTTAGGTTGATTTAATTCACTATTTGTTCTGTGGACCTTTATGTATTCCATTGCATATTTTGATGTTATGTTTGTATGTGTTATTTGCAAAAAAAACAAAACTTTTGGGGGCGGGGGGTTGGGTTCTGCTTATATTATATGGGTTATTTTTCATTAACTATGTTTAAAGACAAGTTTGGGATATTAATTTGTAGAGACCTGGGTCTGTGTGAACCCATAATAAGAAACAACTATTAGATTTAACTAACAAATACAACACCTGTCAGTGCCATTTTCAATTTGATTGATTATACTCTGATGTGTTTGATTACGTAGGAGGGGTTAAATAACGTATACCTCTCCTATACTCCTTGAGAAAGCACCGGTGCAAAACGCGTGGGAGATTTTCATCCTTTGTTCTGTGTTTATTATGTAATCAATAAAGCTTTTATTTTTTCCTACATCTGGTGAGTTCCGATATTTTTCATGGGTCTGCAGTCCCACCAATCCTCTGTTTTTCCTCTAAGAAGCAAGATGCACCAAAGAAAATGGTTTCAGAATGATTTTTTATCTATTATATTATACCTGTATTGTTTTTTTATTGATAAATAAGGTTTATTTAAATTGATACATTTCCACATTCGCATTCATAGGTATATATAATATATTTTTTCTTGAGTTAATTTTCACCAATGTATTTGTTATTTATTTCTATATCAGGCTCCAACTCCAACCCCTTGGATATCACCTGTGGCGTCCCGCAAGACTCTGTTCTGGGGCCCCTACTCTTCTCAGTGTTCATCAATGATCTTCCCACAGCTGGTAAGGAAGCTTCAATACATATGTATGCAGACGACACAATCCTATATGCACACAGCCATAGCCGCTCCGACCTTGAACACATACTTCAGTCTGACTTTGAGACTTGAAAACTGGATTTCCCAAAACAAACTGTTTTTAAACACTGACAAGACTGCAACAATCGTATTTGGGACCAAGACTAAATTTTGAAAGCTTCCAGTGACTGAGCTCCAGATCAGAACCAACGCCAACACCACACTAAATCCTGTTACGAGTTTTAAATACCTGGGCATATGTAATGACAAAAAAGCAGATACATATAATACAAACAATGATTCCCTGGCGCACTATCAGATATTAAACCTGACTGATGAAAGTAGTCACATGAATCAATTGATGATAAGAATGAGATCCACAGTCCACAATGTCCCGTTCTTTTAGATTGGAGACTTGTCTGGAAATAGAAATGAAACAACCATTGCGCAGTACCCTATGGTCAGTGTTCCACACCCCCACCGTTGCTATCTACTTACTTAAAAATAGATAATAATGGGCCTCAAAAGGTTTCTTTATTCTCCTCACAGTTGGCTCCAACTGATTCCTGCTACTGGTAACACGATCCTTTTTTCCAGCATCAGCAACGCCATACACCGATTGGGAACAGAAATGGGCACCAATAGTGTGATACTGGAAACATTTATTGTTTAAAATGACAGGCTTAAAAACATGCACTCACATGATATAACGCCCTATGCGTGTCCTACAACGTGCCGTCCGCTTAACATGCGAGGATGCCGAGGGATTGCAGAAGGAGGCTGGAGTCGGCGTGAATCCCCGTTTCGTGGCCGCGACTCGGAGCGCCTGGTCCCTCCTCCGCTGACGTTCTCTGCCAATCAACCTCTTCTCCTCACACAGGGTCTGCACGTCGCGGTACGTCCTGCAAGCTCCACCCTACGCGCGTTTCGTGACTCTGACGTCACTTCTTCAGGGGTAATGGAGCTGTGGGGGCACTGGAGGTAATTTATACCTTTGTGCCTAGCCGTCGAGGGGTTCCCATTGGATGGATGTCCTCACTGGGAACTCCTACTAATTGTCCACTTATATACTGGTGACGGGCAATTTGTGTACAACAGGTTTAACCACTTCATGCCTGGACAGCAATAAGTACTAAATACATACATTTTGGCATGCTATGAAATGTTTTAAAAGGACATTATTGATACATCCTGATGTCATTACATCTAATAAAATACATGAATAAAACTCTAATACATATAAAAATAAAAAGTAATTAACTACCTTGTGGCTTCTTATTATTAATGTGCAAGATAGCTGTTGCGCTAGCTCCCTGCCAATGTCAGCATAGAGGACCCAGAGGTGGAAAGAGAATACTTTGGATACAAAAATCAGGTAACCTGGTTAGGTAATGATCAACATCAGCAGTATACAGACTTAACTATCCCTCAGGAATGCTGCCAAGTCAAATTCAATGTTAAGTCCTCTCGGGGTCATGGTTTTAAGGGTATATATCCAGTATCTTTCGCGTCTGGATATAAGATTTATTTTATCACCCCCCCTCCAATTCTGCTTGGGACATTCAATCCCTTTGCAGATTAACCCTTGCGGATTTTGTCCATGTTTATTTTTAAAGTGACTGGAGACACTATGTGTCTCCAGACCCCTTTTAATGTTGCAAACATGTTCCGCAAGACGTCGTTTCAATGGTCTACCTGTTCGCCCTACATATTGTAGTCCACATGGGCACTCTAACAGGTAGACCACAAAAGGAGTCTAGCAGGAAATGAATGATTTAATGGGAAATTTAATCCCTGTGACATTGGATTGCTGTTTTATTCATGTATTTTATTAGATGTATTGACATCAGGATGTATCAATAATGTCCTTTTAAAACATTTCATAGCATGCCAAAATGTATGTATTTAGTACTTATTGCTGTCCAGGCATGAAGTGGTTAAACCTGTTGTACACAAATTGCCCGTCACCAGTATATAAGTGGACAATTAGTAGGAGTTCCCAGTGAGGACATCCATCCAATGGGAACCCCTCGACGGCTAGGCACAAAGGTATAAATTACCTCCAGTGCCCCCACAGCTCCATTACCCCCGAAGAAGTGACGTCAGAGTCACGAAACGCGCGTAGGGTGGAGCTTGCAGGACGTACCGCGACGTGCAGACCCTGTGTGAGGAGAAGAGGTTGATTGGCAGAGAACGTCAGCGGAGGAGGGACCAGGCGCTCCGAGTCGCGGCCACGAAACGGGGATTCACGCCGACTCCAGCCTCCTTCTGCAATCCCTCGGCATCCTCGCATGTTAAGCGGACGGCACGGTGTAGGACACGCATAGGGCGTTATATCATGTGAGTGCATGTTTTTAAGCCTGTCATTTTAAACAATAAATGTTTACAGTATCACACTATTGGTGCCCATTTCTGTTCCCAATCGGTGTATGGCGTTGCTGATGCTGGAAAAAAGGATCGTGTTACCAGTAGCAGGAATCAGTTGGAGCCAACCGTGAGGAGAATAAAGAAACCTTTTGAGGCCCATTATTATCTATTTTTAAGTAAGTAGATAGCAACGGTGGGGGTGTGGAACACTGACCATAGGGTACTGCGCAATGGTTGTTTCATTTCTATTTCCAGACAAGTCTCCAATCTAAAAGAACAGGACATTGTGGACTGTGGATCTCATTCTTATCATCAATTGATTCATGGGACTACTTTCATCAGTCAGGTTTAATATCTGATAGTGCGCCAGGGAATCATTGTTTGTATTATATGTATCTGTGCTTTTTTGTCATTATTTGTGCTTTGTATACATTCCTTGTGGATAGGTTTGTTTTCATTCCTGAGGCAGTCATTCCCCAATCTGCTAAAATAGGTTGTGAGGGATCATTATTAGGGTTTCCCACATAGGGGTTCCCCTTTTTGTTTGTAGAGCACCTGTTTATATCACTTATATATAGGTTTAAGTTTTTTAGGTTAGAGCGCTGATTATATGCTTTTAGTTTAATTTTCTTCACCACCTGGGCATATGGTTTGACTCCCACTTAACATTCGGGATGCACATTGATACCCTGACAACCAAGACCTATGCCAAACTAGGGGTACTTTAAAGGAACAAATCCTCCCTAAGCCTGCTGGTCAGAAAGCGTATCGCACAGCAGATGCTATTGCCAATTATTGACTATGGAGACATAGTATACGGCTCGGCACCCCAAACCCACCTTAACAAACTTGACACCCTCTACAATTCAATATGCCGTTTTGTTCTCCAATGCAATTACAACACACATCACTGCAAAATGCTCAAAGAACTAGATTGGTCATCACTTGATTGGAGGCGTAAAGTTCACCTTTCCTGTCTTGCCTTCAAATACTTTCTGGGCAAGCTACCTGTCTATTTGAACAAGCTCCTCGCCCCTACCACATGCAGGACTTATCATCTGAGATCTGACTCAGAAAGACTGTCCATGATCCCAAGGCTCAACAAAGTATCCGGCCAATCCTCCTCTTACCGTGCACCCCAAAACTGGAACAACCTATCGGAGACTCTCACATCCACCACCGGAGACTCTCACATCCACCACCAGTTTAAGTCCTTTCAAAACCAAAGCAGTCCCACATTTTAATCTGGTCTGTAACTGTTACATACGCCCATAATATATATTATCTTTAACTGTGCATGAAATGTCTTGTATATAATGTATACCCTGTTCACTTATGCAACTGTATTTGTAACCATGTACTATTTGTCATTTTAACTCTATGCCCAGGACATACTTGAAAACGAGAGGTAACTCAATGTATTACTTCCTGGTAAAACATTTTATAAGTAAAATAAAAATAAATATCCTTAATAGCATAAACATCACATCAACACCCAGAGCACAGAACCGACGACGTGGTTGCTACATCCCAGGGCACTCAATGGTTAACATAACAGCCTTACTTATTAGTATGTATCACTTCTTTTTGGAAACACTGGATTTACCCATGTCAGTTACTTTAGTGTGTCTGTTTAACCAAGAGGCCATTAGAATTACTTTACAAAGATAAAATAACAATTTTGATGACTGGCAAACACTCATGTCACCAAAATTAATAAAAAGGGCAGTTCAATCTAATCGTAAAAAAAATGAAATATTACCAAAATATAATGGGCTTGTTAGCGATGGTCAATGTTTCCCATTACAGGAAACACTGCAAGTAGCGCAGACACCTATCTTCACCCCTCAAGTGATGTCACAGTCATTCAGACAGTATTGCGGACCCACATAACTTCCACGCAGCGGTACAGGCTCAGTGGCTGTGATATCACTTGGTGGGGAGAGCTAGGCGCCGCTGCTGCTACTTGCAATGTCCCTGACTGAATAGCAAACAGTGAATATTACTAACAAAAACAAACGTTTATGGCTGTTAAAGCAAGTTATTGTCATGTTTATAAGCCTTCATCTTAATATTAAAAAAATATATGGTTTTCAGAATTAGGTTAAACTGACCTGTTAAAGGTAGAAAAAATCCACCAAAGCATTTTCAAATATTAAGTTTTTTTTTCTCCAAATACTGGTCTGTGTTTTAGATGCCAATCAGCTATATTTAACCTATTAAACATGCCGCTGTCCTTAGTTAACTTTTTTCCTAGGCAGAGTAGCATTTAATAGCTATACTGTTAACCAATTACATTAGTTGGTAATAACAGGCTAATTATGTGATAATAGATAATGTAACAACGTAGCAGCAATCCTAAATAAAAAAAATTGAAATTTAAAAGGACACATCAAATAATTTTACATTACTATTTTAAAAAGAAAACGATAAAGGACTTTACTATGAAGTATGCAGTATCAGTCGAAAGGAAACAATAAATGCAATTTGGTAGGAAAAAGAGGCCAAGTGGGACTGGAGCTTTAACTACAGATGGCTTAATGGGACAATAGAAATGCAAAATGTGTGTTATTAAAGTACACACCTTGTCTAATTACATAAACAAAAATGATCGATTGCTTACCAGACAGCAAGCAAGTTATTGCATCATAACATGCAGCAAGAAATTGCTTGAGGAGATATAGGGCCTCATGCAGAGAGCAGTGCAAAAATAAATTGGAGATGTTAATAAATTGTACCTGTTATGGCGTGATTTTATCTCCATATGCAGAAAGGCCCGATAACTGCATTTAAAATGATGTCTGCATATGGAGACTTTCAACCGGCGAGATGCGCGCTGGGGAAACATGTTTGAAAAAAAACGCGTTTTTTTCTCGTTTTCCCTCTCGCCGGTGAGCTCCAGCTTCCAGCCAAGTTTTTTTGGCGGAGCAAATAGTAGAATTTCTCTCCATGTTATTGGCGCGAACAGCCACTAGATGGTGATCGCGCCTCTCTGCATACGGCCGTTTTCAACACTGGAGAGATTTAGGTTCTCTCCAGCCGCGCAGCGAAATTTGTTAAAAAAAAAAAAAAAATATGGCGCTTTTTAATAAACTCTCCATTACCTGCCTTTTTCAAGCTATACTTCGCCAAAAAATGCCGCTTTACCTGCTAGCGCTGCTCTCTGCATGAGGCCCTTAGTCTTCACTATTACTCTGATGGGTTGACAAAGTAATTTACTTATACTTACAATGTAAAGACCAAGGTTCTTCTAATAATCAGCCTGACTAGGCCAAGACCGCTTCCATATAATATAAATTATTGGACATGCAGCACTAATTCTAGTTTGCATTCTGTAGTTTACCATATTATTTAGGACAGGGGGATTTTTGCTGGTTTAGGTGTTTAGTGGCAGTGAGTAATAATACATTTTTATAATGTTCCACAATAAAGTAATAATCTCTTCAGAACATGGTAATCCTCGGCCATCAATACCTCCTGCCTAAAGCATCTTTGACTTGACCTGCCGACTCAGCAATTTTTTATTTTTAACAGATTCGAACCGGTGAGTCCTGTGGAGCTGAAAGGACCTAATTTGAATCTTGAGAGCCGGTTTCCCGAGATACTTGCCTGTTTAGTTACCCGTGTTCTCACCTTTTAAGGAAACCAAACTGTCTGCCAAATCTCATAGATCAATAGAAAGCCATAATTGATTAAGTTGTGGCTGTGACGGTAGGGTTAGATAGATGTGACTGCTGTTGATTAAGGTCAAGCCCGCCATAACCCCTACCTGTCAATATTATATTTGTATTATGTATAGATATATACAGTATGTATTATGTAGCCTGGTTCCAGCACAAAAGGCAGTGACAGGCTGGTGTGGGATGGTGTTTTGAACTCATATCCCTGCTTTTCCTTAGATCAGGGGTCTCTTCCCTCTGCGGCCCCCTGCCTGGGCCCCACCTCCCACCCTTCCCTTCATTTGATGCCGCCGGACACAAGGTAAGAGAACTCACAGAAGCCATGCGCACACTATCCCCGGCATTTAATTGAAATGCTTTGGGGAAGAGTGCAGGGCCTCTGCAAGCACCGCCCACCCCCACACCGCCCAAAAAATAAAAAATCTCGCACCCCCCAGTCTTAGACCATTGATGTCAAGAAAACCCTTCTAAATGTATGCCCAAATGCTCAATACTGCCTAACATAATAGCTAACATGCAAAATATACTACTGCCACTAAACGGAATGATGGTAGTCGCAAAAGCAAATCTGCTTGTGAGGCTTAATTATTGATCATTCTTCTAATAAACCAGGTGCCATTTCACTAAAATATTGTCAATTTTGTTTGCACCACATAAAATAATTTGACCCACTCTATGTGTGAGGGACAACTAGAGCCTATTGCTAGGGACATTGAAAATGGAGTGAGAGAAAGTGGCAATAAATCCCCCCATAAACCCAAGGTCACAATGTTTATAAGCAAATACTACAAAATAAGTACAAAATATTTACTGTTTTTAAAAGTCCACAATCGCCTAGTTTTAACTTAATAAATACATCACTGCTAGGAGACCTGTACCTAAAAAAGCATACACTATTTCAGCCATGTCAAAAGTTCAACGGTATGGGTTGACTTGTAAACTAGTGTTATGCACTGGAAGAGGCAAAGACTTTGCATAAACTCAGCTGCTTTTCATGGAAGCTTCGGAGGAGCTGCCAGCGCGGGGTTCTAGGGAGGACAGTTACAATTTGGCTGGCGAGTGAGATTAAAAAAAGGTGATTGGTGCTGTGGGAGCAGCGCTGAAAACACAGATATGTCAATGAGTGCATCGTTCTTTTTCGTTTTGCCTTCTCTATCTGTAGTATTCCATGTGCACCATCTATTGATTATATTCCATATCTACCTATAAGTAACCTTGAGCTGGTGTCTGGTATCTTTGTGTTCTCCTATTAAGACAAATCCCTCTGATGAGTGAAAAGAAGAGCTAAAAAGAAGAATAAAGCGCTGCATCTATACAGGGACAGACAACTCAGGGCAAAGCGACCCCCTTGGGCCCCGCGTTCCTGTCGGCACCTAGATCCAACTTTTACCCGACCGGAGGGGGTAGCTGGAGGAGAATGCAGCAAAGGTAAGACGTTGGATCCCGGCACCGACATGAGGAAAAGGGAGTGCAGGGCCCCTGGACCGACAGAGGTGGTATGTGAGCTCTTACCTTCTCCGCAGTGGGTCGCCTCCTGCAGCGTCATATGACGTCTCTTTGCCATGGCAACGTGACATCATGATGCCGCGACGCTGCCAGAGGGCTGCTTGTCAAGGTAAGTCCCCTTTTTATTTTACAGGGGGTGGGGGGCTGCCTGGCAGTGGGGAAATATTAAGGAGATGTGCTACAAGCAAACAAGTGCCACAAGCCATTAAAACCAACCAGCTATATAAATAACCACTTGCCATGTGTATGACAAATCCCAAAGTATTATAAAGCTCAGATTTACCACACTTTCCAAATATTTTATAACTGTAACATGTAGTTATGCAACAAGGGCAAAATTACAAAAGTTACAGAATACACTGGCAATTTTTCTACTGAATGATGCCAATGGACCCTCTGTTAAATCACTTAAAAAAACAAATGTTTGTTACTCCATTCTATATAATTATACAGGAAACTATGATACTCAGCTAAGCTTTTACAAGCTGGCAAGTATAGGCCTTACAACATAAGCAACCATCAAAACATCACGCCACCATCCAAAATGTCACTGTGCCAAAGAGATGAGCAGTAGCCCCAAAATGTAATGGATCACTGGGAAAAATTGCAAAGACCTAGGCGCAACAAATGAAAATCAGTTCATTAGACTTACAAATGATCTATTTATAACATGTGACAACAGCTGTTAATGCATAAAGATGAAGAATCCTGTAACAAGAACTACCACCATAACTTTAATGTGGACGAGCATCGTTGTATTTGGGACTACATTTGTTTTTATGCCTGTTAATAATTTACCCGAAGTTCTCAAATGTTCATCATCACAGCAAACAATGACTGTAGTTAGTTTTCATGTGTAGGACCACCATAAAAAAAACTGGGGACCTTTGGGTCTGAACTGAGCTAGGTTTAGCTCCCAGGACTCTCCCGGTTTCCTAGATAATTACCGGTTATGTTGCGAATGTTTTCCTCCCCTTTAAAGGAAACAAAATGGCAACCAAATCTCACAGGTGCCGTGGGCCAGTACGAAGCCGCGACGTCAGAAGGAAAACATTGTGGCTTCCTATTTGAAGCCTGTCTCAATGTGGATAAGGAACCCTGGTTCCCCAGAGCTAATAACACGGCTCAGTTCCAGCATGCCTCCTAGTTTAAAGGATGTTAAAAAAAAATCAATAGTGATTTTATGCGGGATTGCCGACTTGTGATGCCTCATCTACCATTTGTTTCATACACAATTTTTTTTATATTTAGGCCAACAAGCCAAGTTGCAGCCAATATACATTTAAATGTATTTTTGTAATGGGCTAGTTTAGCTATCAAACCTAGAGCATCAGGTAATAAACTGCAGCAGTTTCAAACTTGCAGTGACTTGGGATGAATTATAAGACATTTCTTATATGTATCTAATAATACCAGGCATGTTTTAAAAAGTCCTGGCAAACATTATTTTTAACTGATATTTCCTCGACACTGGAAAATGCCTGAGGACTTAATAATTGGGCGAGTAGGGTGAAAAATAAAAATTGAAGGCATTTTCAATGTTTTCTAAAACATTAGTATTATTGTTTTAGCACTTAAATCAGACGGGACATCAAAGGCATGTTAAATTTGCAGTTTTGTGATATATATTTTAAGGAAAGGTGAACATGGAGATCTTTAGCAATAACAATAAAAAAAAACAAGGAACTTAACAGCATCCCAGATTCGTCACACAAAATATACACTTGGCTACCCGAATACTTCTGGTTTCACTCAAGAATAAGAGACTATGCAATCAAAGTCCAAATGTTGGAGGCAGCAGGCAGCCATTTTTGTCCATCACTTATCACCTGCTTCTCGGGGGTCTACATTTAAGTAAGGCTGTTTTGATAAAAGAAAAACATCCTGAAATTGGGTGGCCTACTTCATTAAAGTATATATCTTCATATATATATATATATATATATATATATATATATATATATATATACACACTACATATACACACACCCACTGAATAAATGTGTTAGACCACCAGTATTTTGTTTTATATTAATACCATGAATAAATGTGTGTCAGAACACCAGTATCTCATATATACAGGAGATATATATATTTACTGGATAAAAGCCATTGGCAAGTTAATGGCCTCTTTGCTGCACTACAACAGACTGCAGGTGACTCCAGAAACAACGCAGTTAATTTGCATACTAATACATAATCAACACAGGGGAAAGATGGCAAACCCCAAACTCTGGAGGCACAATCCCCCCCCCCCAAAAAAAAAATTATAATAATAATGATACAAAGCATGGCATTTACTGTTGCAGCTTTGTTCCCTCCCCTCCTCCCTCCAAACATCACTGAAAAGCATGCAAGATGTTTGCCCAATAAATAATGCACAGTATATATATAAAAAAAGTGCCATTTCTCCTCACATACACATATACATTAACACTTGTTTTGTTGGTTTCTTTTACCATAGCACATGACTCTTTTATAAGCAACAACATAGATAATATATATACCGTATATATTAAAAAAAAAAAGCCAGGAAGCATTTTTTCCCCCCCAAATCCCCAACATTTTCAGATAGAAGTATATAACATTACTCGACCTTGCGTCCCCTGCATGCTCAGAGTCTGTCATGTTTTGGTCAAGGGCTGGGTTTGGGGGTCTGGAGAACAAGCTTTCAAAAGCCATGTCTGATGAATGATGACAGCCAATGCAACCCCCTTTGTCGTGTTTTTCTTGTTTGCAGACTATATATTTGGTAACACTTAACACTATAGTCTTTTTTTTAAACAAAAACGACAAAAAAAACCAGGAGCAAACGACGCCCCCCCTTTTTTTGTTGTCCCTTTCTACAAGAGCGAAAACGAGACGTTTGACTGTGATAGATGATGAACGTTTACAGTATTCATTAAAAACTCACGGTTACTAGTGAGAGAGGACAAGGCTTTTTCCCCCAAGTCTACAATCACTGGATGGTTGTTTTTAAAACCGTGTGAGCTCGTCTTACTACCCCCGGTTAGATTGTGTCCGCCGGTTGGTTGAATCTTCCTATATTATTTTTTTTTTATGGGTTTTGTTTAAGAGAGTTGATTCTATTTTGTTTTAATACTGATATTTTTTTTTTTTCAACAGATCGAATTTGTTTTCTCAAGATACAAAATAAATAAAACAAGAGGGCGGACCAACGTAAAAAAACAAAAAAAAACGCGAGGGTCTTTTAACGGTACCCGTTACAATTCCTTCCTACCAACATGGCGCCCGACACAATATCGACAAAATGGCGACCGCCGTTCAAATACCTTCAGTTAGGCATCTCAGAGCAAGCTGAGGTATCCATCCGCAGGCATCTTTGAAGCCGACCCGCCTGTCCCCTGACGTCACCCCCGTCCCAACTGACGTGCATCTCATTGGCTGAAGGGGGCGGGGCTTACTGGGAAAACGAGCGCCATTTCGCTAACTTGCCTGTCGATCACATTTGAAGGCGGGGACTAGGCGCGCACTCTTTTCGCTCTGTGTCCCGCCTCTCTTTGTTTGGGTTAATAGCGAGGTATGAAAGTTCTACCCTGTCCCTAAATGCTGATGCGTCATTGGCGGCGGAGTGATATTCTTTTCTGTAGGAGTCCTGGTAGTGCGGCCTTATGACGTGGGTGGTTATACAAGTACACTACACGCACACACACAGGAGAGCAGGGAGGGGAGGAATCCTAGTGAGGGGGCAGTCAGAGTAATTATTGGCTGCTGTTAAATGTCTAAATTCAACCGCCAAAAGAAGAAAAAGTTGTGGAAACAGATTGTCTTTGGTGTGTGAAATACACTAATCATATTATTGCCCAAATGTTTGATAAACATGGTAATTTACTAATGTACATAGTCAATTTCCCCTTTTACATGTCCGGACTGTTTGCTTTCCAAGTCATTTCTACAATGAACAATAGGGGGCAGGTCTAATCAGCCCCCTGACACTATATTTTGAGTGGGAAGGGAGGACATTATAAATATCTGCTATTATTATTATTTTCTACAAAGTGCCAAATAACAACTGCTATGGAGTTTGAATTGCGTTATTCCCAACACAACCATACATTGTATATTCATGTCATTTCCCAGAATCCCTTGCTGCTGTGAAAGCTCTGTATGCTGGGGATAATGGTGAAAGGCACGGTTGCAGACATGTGAATGTGCTCACAAGTGATCTTTTTATTTGCTATACAGTATGCAATATGGTGTAGGTTTCTTGCTGCCTTTTTCACCCACCATAACTTAAAACACTATTTATATATATATATATATGTATATGTAACGGGTATTCCACCCCACCCAATCGCAGATATAGTGTGGGTGCGGAGAACATACAGTGTTACCAGGTGTGGTGCTTTACCTGCTTGGCTCACAGGAGGGCTGAGCTTCCGCCACGGGGAACCTGGGACAATTATATTAGGAGTAAGAGTAACCTTGTACTCGGTGCAGCGCCTCCACCTGCGATGGTTCTTAGCAGAGCAGGAATTGTTCCTCGCAGGACACATACAAATACTCGCACACCGTAATGTATAATAACTAATACTTTTACTTGGGAACATAAGAAACAAATACTGTCAACATAGAATATAAACAGGTGTCCCTCTCTAGAAGCAACACTGACTACGGCGTCACGCAGGTCGCTTCCCCAACACAGGATGACCCCACCCCGTGTCCATAGGATCCCCATCCAATGTCCCGCACTCTTGCAGAGAGAGGATATGGGTGACTGCGCAGTCACTATTAAAGCTAATGGCCAGTTGTTGCACTTGTGTCTTTAAAGTACCTGCTCGAGCACTGCAGTGCTCGGATCAGCAATGGCTTCGCAAAGGATCAGTCGCTCAGTGATTCCGTCTAATCCCAAGCTGGTTCCTTGCACACGGACCCCAGGGCGATCCCACCCTGGAGATAGTCTCTGTGGGCCCCGACTGAGCCCGAACTTCTACAAGGGAAACGCAGCGTCCGCTGTGTCCCTCTCTAACTCGAGCGCTACTGTGACAGGATCCCTAACCTAGGGCCTGTCCCTGTAGCACCACAACTGGGGAGTGAGGACCTCTCTGGGACCTAAGGAGTTAATAGCCTGCTCCGCTCCCCTAACTCTTCCCAGTCCTGACTCTAACTAATAACTAGCAGCGCCTGCAGCAACGCACTGCAACTTGACACTAGGCCCGCTTGTCCGCCCTCACAGCACTGACCGCTGTGACCGGACAATAAGGCACCTCACGACACTTCGGGCAGCGTCCCTAACCTAGGGCCGTCCCTGGTCAATTACCCACCAACCTGAGAGTGAGTTGGGGCCTACCTGGAATAGAGGGGACCTTACGCGGTGCAGGAACTTCACTCGCTCCTTGCACCCTTCCTTCCCCTTCTGCTCCCCGCTCCAACTAATGTAAGTGACAGGGTCCCTCACCTGAGGGCTGTCCCTGGCAACACTCACTCTAATGGGTGAGTCAGGGCTATCTCGGACCTTGGGGGTTGCTGGCCTAGTACAGGGAGTGACTGACTCCTGTACCCTACCTCCTTCCCTTGGCTGCTCCTGGCTCTGACTAACTGCGTAGCCACAAACCCAAACTATGTATCCCTTTGTTTCTGCAAAGTCATCCTCCAGCCCTATTGGCTCCTTGGGGTCATGTGGCTCTGCCCCTATGCACCCTGGGGGCTGACTACCCTTCTCTGCGCATGCGCGAGCTGTTTGGGGGCCTCCCGCGCTAGCTGGCTCCTGCGTATGCGCAACAGCATTCACAATGGCGGCGCCCTGCTTCCTGAGCCGCCGGGACCGCAGCAACGCGATCGTGGCCTTAACAACGGCCCGATCGCGTCCCCGGCAACCGGTCTGCTCGCGAAGATAGTGCGCTACTCCCTGCTCCGGCCCCCACCTTTGGAAGCAGCCAGCGGGTCCGTCGCTGGCTCCTGCGGCACCCGCGACCACGCTGCTCCAAGGGAGGGGGGTCTCTAGGAGCTTCTGGAGAGCAGGGCTACACTCTCCCCCTGGTGAAAAACCCAACGTCCCCGCTTGGGGAACGACATTACACTGCATAAGTTTACAGAATAAAAAATTGCATTGCATAAACGGTACACTTAGCAGGTTGACTTTGACATCACGAATACATGGCATGTCATATAGGATAACTGAGGTGAGCTGAGACCATCTATGGGGTGCCCCTAACTGATCTGGTGGGGGTACCTCACTTTTGCATCCGTGAGCCTCCCCCAGAAAAAACTCTTGGAGAGCACACTTTGGAGTGACAGTCACCGTTTCCGTACTCATTCCTCCCCCTGGTGGAAGGAAGAGTACAATGTCTCTTAACCAGGCCTTTACCCGGCCATCCGCGGCATGGATGCGGTAGGCCAGGAGGTCTTGACCTTTTCCGCGGTCCACCACATGGTGAATGGAGTGCTCCTTCTTGGGCTCCAAGGAGGCAATTTTCACTAAGTCCCTCGCTACACAGTCCTTGTCCCTACGTACTTGCGAGGCTTCCACTAGGTAGCGAGCAATGGGCAATGTCTCTTTCCTCAAAGTCTCTGTTTCACCCGGCAGGGAGTAAAGGGTAGATACCTTACCACTGCGGTGATTCACGGTGGCCAACAGGTCCTCGGGGACGCTGTCAGTTCCCACCTCGGCTGTCTTGGGACCTGCCTCCGGCACTTCTGGGGCAGTCCACTTACTCGCTGGAAACTCGGGAGTGTGGGATCCCAGTCCTGGGACCATTTGGGTGGGAGCGTACGGGCTCACACTCTGTTCAGTTACACGGATGTCCAGCTACGTTCTGCTCAGCATGAACTTTAGTTGGAGCATTTTTCACGGCCACCTCCATCGGAGCCTGTAGGGAGTAAGGAGGTTCCTCACCACTCCGCTGGCTTGCGATGGGTTCCTCTTCCTCTGGAACACTGTCAGGTACCATCTGTGCTTCACTGGACACCACGATGGGACTGACTGTTCTCTTCCCCTGGACGATAGGCGATAGATACTGGTCCACTCTCACCACTGGACAGCTATCTTCTAAGGGAGACACCTCCACCAGGACGCTATGCCGAGTGGAGCCATTCACCCTGGTGGCCAGACTTAAGGAGCTATCGTGCTCCGCGGTCACCTGGAGGCTCACACCCAACACCCCTGGGGCAGTCAACTCACCCTTGTTGTTGTTAGGTACTGATCCCAAGCCTAGGACCGACGGTACCATCATCTTAGGCCGGACTGGCCGTAGTAGGGCACACGGGCCCATATCAGGATTCGCTGCAACTGAGGTAGTTGGTTCTTTATCTCCAGCTTCACTGGTGTGGTCCGCCGGCTGGCGCATCACCACCGCTGGTTGTTGGTCGCTGGAATCACTATGAGGGGATGGGAGTAGAGACACCTTACCCTGTGATTCCGGAATCTGTGGTTCTGAGTGTGAAACCGAATCTGGAACCATGGTTAGGGCGCACGGGCCCTCTGTAGCTGAGGTGGGCTGGTTAGCCACATCTTCCTCTGCGGGTTCCATAGCACACAGCAGCACTGGTTTTAGGAACTGTGCCCCGCAGCAGGCATACTTGGGACCCCAGGTCTGTTTGCCACCTGGGAATTCACACTGGTTACAAACACATCTTATACACCCCTCGTCCTCCACCACTGCCACCCGGTATTCTATTGGTAGCCTAAAGTGGTTAAAGTCCATACCACCAGATAGATTCAAGTCCTTTTGTAGGCACGGGCACACAAGAAAGGATATTTTCCCTCCTTTTGACCGCCATGCTCCATATAACTGAGGGTGTGTTTCTCTGCATTCTGTACTGTCTTTAATGGAAACAGCAGTTGCTGCTTGCTGTTCACTGTGCTTGCTCCCGCTGGTGGATTATAAAGGAGGGGCACGCTCTATCACGGATTGGTTCTGGCTCTGCACTGAGTCACTCACATTGTGGGGGCGGAGCTCTGGTTTTCCCGCCAGTCCCGGATGGATTTCTGCAACACAAGTTAGTGCAGGCTTGCAGTCAGCAGCACATGTGCTCTCCTGCTTTGGCGGGAGACGCCATTTTAGGTGTGAATCACTGGATGAGGGAGCCTCCATTTTAATCACAGTTCTGTTAATCTCACTAGGGCTCTCTGCGTAGGTAAGAGGGTAGCCTTCTGGTGGGGCCTCTGGGAAATGTAAACTCAGAGGGGCATTTTCCCGGCATATTTCCTGATCCGCTACTAGCCATAGTCTACTACACTGGTCAGTGGGGTCGTACCGGAGCTCTATCCTCTTCCACCTTTTGTCTATGCCCAGGAGCCCCCTAGGGCCTCACAAATTTCCTTCAATTTCACCGCACTACTGGGAACCTTCCCTACTACTATCGCATGTCGCGGGGATACTTTTGTCTTCTTGGTTCGTTCGTGGGCCTCATGGCTTGCGGGCCCAAACATGGTGAAAAAAATATGAATTGGACAATTTGGAAACAATTGAAACAGAGCACCCCAGGTCTATCTCAGCAGCGCCTCCAAATGTCACGGGTATTCCACCCCACCCAATCGCAGATATAGTGTGGGTGCGGAGAACCTACAGTGTTACCAGGTGTGGTGCTTTACCTGCTTGGCTCACAGGAGGGCTGAGCTTCCGCCACGGGGAACCTGGGACAATTATATTAGGAGTAAGAGTAACCTTGTACTCGGTGCAGCGCCTCCACCTGCGATGGTTCCTAGCAGAGCAGGAATTGTTCCTCGCAGGACACATACAAATACTCGCACACCGTAATGTATAATAACTAATACTTTTACTCCAGTGCTCGGATCAGCAACGGCTTCGCAAAGGATCAGTCGCTCGGTGATTCCGTCTGATCCCAAGCTGGTTCCTTGCACACAGACCCCAGGGGCGATCCCACCCTGGAGATAGTCTCTGTGGGCCCCGACTGAGCCCGAACCTCTTCAAGGGAAAACGCAGCGTCCGCTGTGTCCCTCTCTAACTCGAGCGCTACTGTGACAGGATCCCTAACCTAGGGCCCGTCCCTGTAGCACCACAACTGGGGAGTGAGGACCTCTCTGGGACCTAAGGAGTTAATAGCCTGCTCCGCTCCCCTAACTCTTCCCAGTCCTGACTAACTAATAACTAGCAGCGCCTGCAGCAACGCACTGCAACTTGACACTAGGCCCTCTTGTCCGCCCTCACAGCACTGACCGCTGTGACCGGACAATAAGCACCTCACGACACTTCGGGCAGCGTCCCTAACCTAGGGCCGTCCCTGGTCAATTACCCACTAACCTGAGAGTGAGTTGGGGCCTACCTGGGATAGAGGGGACCTTACGCGGTGCAGGAACTTCACTCGCTCCTTGCACCCTTCCTTCCCCTTCTGCTACCCGCTCCAACTAATGTAAGTGACAGGGTCCCTCACCTGAGGGCTGTCCCTGGCAACACTCACTCTAATGGGTGAGTCAGGGCTATCTCGGGCCTTGGGGGTTGCTGGCCTAGTACAGGGAGTGACTGACTCCTGTACCCTACCTCCTTCCCTTGGCTGCTCCTGGCTCTGACTAACTGCGTAGCCACAAACCCAAACTATGTATCCCTTTGTTTCTGCAAATTCATCTTTGCCCCTATGCACCCTGGGGGCTGACTACCCTTCTCTGCGCATGCGCGAGCTGTTTGGGGGCTTCCCGCGCTAGCTGGCTCCTGCGCATGCGCAACAGCATTCACAATGGCGGCGCCCTGCTTCCCGAGCCGCCGGGACCGCAGCAACGCGATCGCGGCCTTAACAATGGCCCGATCGCGTCCCCGGCAACCGGCCTGCTCGCGAAGATAGCGCGCTACTCCCTGTTCCGGCCCCCACCTTTGGAAGCAGCCGTCGGGTCCGTCGCTGGCTCCTGCGGCACCCGTGACTACGCTGCTCCAAGGGAGGGGGTTCTCTAGGAGCTGCTGGAGACCAGGGCTACATACACACACACATATACCTCTACATATATATATATATATATATATATAAGTACCGTGTTAGCCGAGCTTCAATAATCAAAAAATAAATAGATGATACAGTTCTGTGGCTAACGAAATGCTTTTATTTGTGCGAGCTTTCGAGATACACTGATCTCTTCTTCCGGCGATGTAACAATGAATGAAGCAAGCAAAAGGTATACTTAAAAACAGTGTCTCTTGGAATGTTATCTGTGCTAGTCCTTCCCCCAGTGTGGATGTGTTTTTTAGCTAGAGGTGTCAAAAGTTTCCTGAAAGCAAGTGATGTAAGAGTGTGTGTGTGTATCTGTGTGAATATAAATGAATGGAGAGCCCACAGTATATACAGTGCTTTACATAAGGTGTGTGTTGAGTGGGAGTGGATATAAATGGTGTGGGTAGGTGTGGAAATGTGAGAGATTGTAGCACAACTAAAAGTGTGTGTGGATACTATGTGGTCCCTATTGGTGTTAATCTGGTTAGTTGCCAACCTTTCTCTCCCAAATAATGCCTTGTAATAAGTTATATCCTGCCCTAAGCAGAGAACACAAATTACAATGTCGTACTTGTAGATTTTCGGTTCACACTCTCGGATGAGGGTATTGTGAGATTATTATAAAGAAAGGTCACTCAGAGTTTGTATAAGATAAGGTTTGTTGTTTATTGTATCACAACAAAGAAATAACCAGTAATATCACAACAAGCTAATTTATAATCTTAACAGTAAGTTAACAATCCATTTCTAACTATGCAGAGATTATTCAGCTAACATGCTTGTCATACTCACAAAACCCAAAGATATTATGATAGGTCAGCCAGTCTCAGCTACAGTAAGTCTCATCTCGGTTCTAATCAATATGGAGTCATGCAAACTTATATATAGCATCTTATTGTTTGGTGCGTACGTGATATGATACCATACTCTCTGGTCAGTGACGTATGATGTTTATCAGAATTTACAGTTACTGACGTATAATTTGTTTCAGCATTTACCGTTTGACCACGGCCTGTTTACCAGAGTTAGTTCCCCTTTTATTTGGAAGTACCTATGTCCCAATATCCTGTCACTTCTCAGCAAAACAACCTATTATTTCTAAGACAAAAAAACTAGGATTTTAACAATATGCTCTAAGCTGTACTAGGCCTTATAATGATACTATATATATATCTGTGACCTGTATTAACTATGCTATATATGCCATAAGATACATGTAATCCATAACAGTGTATAGGGATGGAAAAACAAGGAGTATTAGTATGTGTAAGAGACAGCTGTGTGTGCATACATATAGCACAGTATGTACAGACATGGCCTTTAGCGCTCATGGGAAGAGAGTCCACTTGTGTCAGTAATGACTCATAAAATTTCGATCTCTGTTTAGGCCACCGCTAAGTGTCCCGAACAGTTGCATAAATTTGTATTCATGCAACCGTCTCTCTTTCGGTGTTTTAAGATTACCTTTGAGTATGGCAACCCTCAGATCGTTCATCTTATGGCCAGAGTCAGAGAAATGTTCGCCGACAGGACTGTCTCTTGTTCCGCGTGTGATGCTGTGGCAATGCAGGTTAATTCTCTTGTTTAGCCCCTGCCCTGTCTCACCTATGTAGTAGCAGCCCCCTGGGCATTTCATGCACATGATGAGGTACACTGGCGACACACTTTATTCGAGCTTGGCTAGTCCCACGAATTCGGGTATACTCGGGTGTATTGAGGTTTGTGACTGTTTTCTGCCCGAGTGCATTGAGTTATTTTCCAAGCAGGGATTGAAGCATTTTATTCCCGCTGGCTGCAATACTGCACAGTATATATATATATACTGCATTACAATTCATGAATTTATGCCATCTGGTAGACACGCGAAGCATTGCAGCCTATTAAATCCTAATCATTATCATTTAACAGATCAGCCGCCCATCAGCCAGGCATGAACCCAGGCTGGGAAGGCAAATGCAACGGGGCTTGTCAGAGGTGAGGAGCGGCGCATTCCAGGTATCTGCCAGGTACATACTGGGTATTTGCTCGAATAAAGTGTGTCGGTGCAGTACACGACATTGCTGGAGGAACAGGTGAACCTTCCTCTGATTTTGTATTCCCGATTCCTGTGTGGTATTTGTATTGTGTCCGCTGTGTAGAGCATTGCGCAGGTTTTGCATCTTGGGTCCTGGCATGGTTTCGTCCAGCATTCAGTTGTACTGCTGAATACTTTACTCCTCACCATAATATTCTTGAGATTATGGGGTTGTCTGTATGATAATAAGGGTGCTTCAGGGAAGACCTGTTGCAGTCTTGTATCTTCCTGGAGGATGGGTTGTAGTTTCCTGGCGATCTTGCATAGGGCTCCTAGGTGTGGGTTATATGTGACCACCAAAGGAACCCTGTCGCTTGTCTCCTTCTATTTATATTCAAGGAGATCACTTCTTGGTATTCTGGTGGCTCTTGTGAATTTGCTGGTCTACAATTCTGTGGTTATATCCACGGTTTATAAAATCTGATCTCAAGGCTTTAATCCGCTGGTCTCTGTCTGCTGTGTTGGAGCATATCCGGTTGTATCGTATGGCTTGACTGTAGATTGTTGCATGTTTGGTGTCTGTCGGGTGGAAGCTGTTGTCCCTCAAATAGCTGGCTCTGTCTGTAGGTTTGCGGTATACTGCACCGACACACTTTATTCGAGCAAATACCCAGTATGTACCTGGCAGATACCTGGAATGCGCCGCTCCTCACTTCTGACAAGCCCCGTTGCGTTTGCCTTCCCAGCCTGGGTTCATGCCTGGCTGGCGGGCGGCTGATCTGTTAAATGATAATGATTAGGATTTAATAGGCTGCAATGCTTCGCGTGTCTACCAGATGGCATAAATTCATGAATTGTAATGCAGTATATATATATATACTGTGCAGTATTGCAGCCAGCGGGAATAAAATGCTTCAATCCCTGCCTGGAAAATAACCCAATGCACTCGGGCAGAAAACAGTCACAAACCTCAATACACCCGGGTATACCCGAATTCGTGGGACTAGCCGAGCTCGAATAAAGTGTGTCGCCAGTGTACAGAAGTCTGTAGTTGGTTGTTCTTTATAGTAATGGTGGTGTCTAGGAAATGTACTTCATCCGGGGAATGGGTGAGTTTGAGGTTGATGGTCGGGTGGAATGTATTGAAGTTGTCATAGAACTGTAGGAGGTCCTTGTAAGCGATGTGTGCAGAGGTATGCAATGGAGACCGTTTTTAAGGTGAAATTAAAATAAGGCTTTATTGCGCCTGTCCCTTTTAACACAGCAAAACATATGAAAACAACAAATGCCTGTCCCTGTTTAAGGGCTAACTTATTTCCCCAGTCCCTTTCTCCAGGGCTGGAGGGATACTCCCATTACCACCCTATTCCCCAAAGTCTCAAGAGATACCTTAAAGCAGGTGGCCCTTCATGTCAGTCTCTGGTAGGTTCCTGGGTCCCCTGTGTCCAGGAATATAAGTCTCTGGGTGTCTTGGTCTCAGCACCCCTTTGTGCTCAAGACAGTCTGTGTGCAGGCTTCTCTGCTTTCCTGTCAGTTCCAAATGTCAGCTCAGGAAAATCCTCTTCCTGTGTCTCACATGACACTATTTCACAGAGCTCTGAGGGAGCTCTAATCAGCCAGGTGGATTTGATTGCAGGTGTGCATTAACCAGCACACTGCTAGATTAGAGGCAAGATTCTTAAAAGGGATAAGACCCTGTTACACACCTCCCCTGTTTGTGGGAAGCTCGGGCTTACCATGGCCGAAGCCCATCCTTCCACTCTCATTCTAGATATCTCTGTGACTTGAATGAGAGTGGATGGAGGAAGAGAACCCTCAGTCCCGCTGGGATTGGAGCCCTTTCTACAGTTTATTCGTGTCTCCTCCTGAAGGTGCTTGAGATCAGCACTCCTCAGTCGCTCGAGGAGAACTTTTTCCAAGTACAGTCTTTTTACCGAGTGCGCGGGCATGAGATTTCCCTTGCATCGGGCGCTCCTCTTTTTGTGGGCAGATTGTATGGCGACAGTTGCAGAGCGTTTGAGAGTAACCCTTTGAGTTTTCCGCTCTTGAAGCTGTCCTTCTGCACTCTTTTCACTCCATGGTGTTGCCAGTTCAGATTCTTTGGGATTGAGTTGCAATTCCACCTCCAGAGAATGTCCCATCTTTTCAGCTTCATCCACTAAGGATTCTTCTGGTTTTGATTCTGCACGTATACCTTTCTGTTTTGCCTGGTGGCCAGCTGAAGGTTTTGCTAGTGCTTGCTTAGGTGGTTTAGACTTTGCAACCTTGTTTTTCAGATGAGCGGTGTTCCCAGCTCTCACTGTATCCTTGTTCCTTTGTTTTTTTGTGGCTGTGGGATACCGACGCTTGGTCAGGGTCAATACTTGTCCTTGTAGTACTGTCATCTCATCTGCGAGAGATCCCTGTTTTTTGAGTGCGTCTTGCAAGTCTGTTCTCAGGGAATTTATCTGCGCACTTTGCTTTCTCTGAGTTTGTATCAGTGTCTCCTTCATATTCTGGAGCTCTGTAATGTTTGTCGTCAAGGTTGCCGCTGCGTCTGTTTTCTCCTTGGTGTACTGACTCAAGGTACAGACTCTCTGTCTCTCCAGCTCTTGCACCAGTTTCTGGGCCTTCTCCCGCTCCCTGTCATACAGAGTCACCTGGTATCGAAGCTCCGCCTCCAACGATGCTCTGGTGACATGCAGCGTGGCCTTTAGCTCCTCATACTGCTCTGTGGGGACACACATGGTATTCAGACGTTCCTACAGCGTTTGTACCTCTTTAGCAGCCTGCAGATTTTCTTCCTGCAGAGTTCGCTGCTTCTCCTCTGTATTCTGGAGGTGTGTTCTGCAGTCGGTGCTCTGCTTCAACCTTTTCACCTTCCAGAAGTTTCTTTATTTTTTCCAACTCATGGAGCTTTTCATTCTTTCCATTGACGTGGTCTGTCAACTCAGAACTTTCTTTTTTTAATCTTAAATTTTCTCTTTTTCCAGTCTCTGTAATATTCAGGGCCTCCTTGTAGTCCGTCTTCCATTTTCGCACTTCTGCTTGGAGACCGACTGTCTCCTGGCGTGAGACTTCCATCTCTAGGTTGAGGGTCTGAAGCTCCTTCTGAGAGACTTTGAGATCTATATTAAGATTGACAATAGTTTTTTTTAGAATTGTCCAGCTCCTCAGCGAGACTGTGAAGTTCCTTTTTGGCGACTTCCAGTTTTGTCCAGCAGCTGCCGATCTCGTGGTGTGAGGCATCCAGTGCTGTGCGGAGATTATGAACCTCTTTCTGGGATATGTCCACCTCTGTCCGGACACTGTTGACCTCCTGGTGTGAGGCATTCAGTTCTATGTGGAGAGTGTGAACCTCATTCTGAGAGACTTCCACCTCTCTATGGCACTTGCGAACTTCTTGCTGAAAGACTGTAATCTCCTTCAGTGCCTCCTCATATTTCTGCTTCAGATTAACAATCAGTCTATCAGATTTGCTCTGTTTTTCATCCATGGCGGTAATAGTAACGTTTGCTATATCTAGATCTGTCCTTAGATCCTCCAAGTCGGTCCCGGATTCAGAATACAGTGTGAGAACAGTTTTCTGTAGCTCAGCATTATCTTCCCTCTCCAGTTTCAATTGTTCCCGGAGCAGATCACAGTCACGCCTGGCAATTTTCAGGGCATCTTCAGGGCTGGTCAAGGGATGGTCACTCATTGGTTCCGGCTCCGCTTCCCTGGTATGGTTGGTTGAGGGTTTCTCACTACTAGCACCGGACAGACACTTCTTTGGGGTACACGATTTCTGCCTTGGGCCCTCTGGATATTCGGTCATCCGCGGGACGAATTCTCCATTGTTTCTAGGCTGCAGGGCCTCTCGGACCCCCTTTTCCTCCGCGGGATCTGCAGATGTGTCTGTTCTTTCCACGGTAAGTGAAGATCCTTTTTTCTTTTTCCGCCTTTTTGTTTTTGACGACTCCGTCCCATCATGGATATTGGGGTCTCCGTCTTTATTTGAAATTTCAGCAGCTTCACTGTATCTGCCATGTTTTCCTTGCAGTTGCGTTAGGTGGCGTAAATATTCAGCGATCTGCTGTTCCCGCTCTTCCTCCTGCCGATCACATTCGTCATCATAGAGAGCGGTCTTTTCGGTTCGTACAGAGTTTAGGCACCCCCACCATTCTTGGGGTGTTCTGTGGGTGTGATTCGCTTCGGGATCCCAGTAAGAGATGTCTTCCTCTTTATCGGACTGGAAGGGCCACTCTTCTGTGGGGTAGGGTTCATTACAGGAACACCGCATCTTGTCCTCCATTTTGGGGTTATCAGGTGTATTTTTATTCCTGACCTCAGGAGGCGCTATTGCAGCTGTTATCACTGTATTTGCTAGAACCCCAAATTGTGGTAGTCCTACAGGCGTGCATATTTTGCTTGTAGAGGTCGCAGCTCTCACAGGCATCTCTGTAGACTTTTTCTTCCCTTGGGTAAGTTTTACAATATTAGCAGTACTGTGCATGCATTCACTCTCATCGTCTGAATAAGGCCTGAAGGGACACTGCTCTGTGTGGTGGGGTTCTTTAAACCCAGGAACACATTTTCTTCCCCATTTTTGCAGTGTCTGTATTTGACTTCAGCTGGGCGGCCATTTTAAATTCCCAGAATCAGTACCTTGCGTCGGTCACTGCCTGTAAAAGTTTCCCTGCTTCAGCACAGTCTTGCATATACTCCATTCACAGCTCTAAGTCCTATGCGGTGTGGCAGCCTTTACTTCCAGAATCAGTACCGTTTGTGGGTCACTGTGTGTATTCACTGCTTCAGAGCATTTTTTTTTTTTTTTTAAGAAAACAATAAACAAAGCTTAGCTCCACTGGAGCGCTAACTCACTTCTTGAACCCTGACTACTGCTGGAAGGCAAAGCCCCTTTATCAACAACCATACTGCATTACACATCATTGTGATAGGCAAGTAAGGTTTACCTGCTTCAGCAGTCTCTCTCTCTCCTCTTGGGATTGGGGAAAAGAGTCCATCTGTGGTTTTGTGGCTTTCTTCAGTGCAGTGTAGATTTCCTGCCTGGATGTGTATCCCTTTAATTCTGGTCCCTGCTGCATGCGATTCTTTGCTTTGTTGCTCAGGCTGTTTGCAGGAACTATATGCAGGAAAATAAGCACAACCTTTTTCACAGGCAGTGCAGTTTTGCTGCCTGGATGTGTTTCTTTGGTTTTGTTGCTCAGACTGTTTGCAGGAACTATTCAGGGAAAAGCACAAACATTTTCACAGGCAGTCTCCGGGGCCCCTTTGAACTTCAAGGGCCACCTCTCATCCCACTTCTGACACCATATGTAAGCGATGTGTGCAGAGGTATGCAATGGAGACCGTTTTTAAGGTGAAATTAAAAAAAGGCTTTATTGCGCCTGTCCCTTTTAACACAGCAAAACATATGAAAACAACAAATGCCTGTCCCTGTTTAAGGGCTAACTTATTTCCCCAGTCCCTTTCTCCAGGGCTGGAGGGATACTCCCATTACCACCCTATTCCCCAAAGTCTCAAGAGATACCTTAAAGCAGGTGGCCCTTCATGTCAGTCTCTGGTAGGTTCATGGGTCCCCTGTGTCCAGGAATATAAGTCTCTGGGTGTCTTGATCTCAGCACCCCTTTGTGCTCAAGACAGTCTGTGTGCAGGCTTCTCTGCTTTCCTGTCAGTTCCAAATGTCAGCTCAGGAAAATCCTCTTCCTGTGTCTCACATGACACTATTTCACAGAGCTCTGAGGGAGCTCTAATCAGCCAGGTGGATTTGCTTGCAGGTGTGCATTAACTAGCACACTGCTAGATTAGAGGCAAGATTCTTAACAGGGATAAGACCCTGTTACAGTCCTGTTCGCCAGAGGTCCAAATCAGGAGGATGTCATCGATGTAGCGAAGGTATGTAAGGGGTTTCAAGTGACAGGTGGAAAGAAATATATATATTACATAGTTACATAGTAGACGAGGTTGAAAAAAGACATAGGTCCATCAAGTTCAACCTATGCTAAATTTAGACAACAGATACTTTATCCTATATCTATACTTACTTATTGATCCAGAGGAAGGCAAACAAAAAACCCCATTAAGCGGAAAAATTAATTCCTTCCTGACTCCAAGAATTGGCAATCGGATTAATCCCTGGATCAACATCCTTCCCATGTATACTTATTTGGTATATGCCTGTATACCTTTCCCATCTAAAAAGATGTCCAACCTTTTTTTGAACAAATCTATTGTATCTGCCATCACAGTCTCCATGGGTAATGAATTCCACATTTTAACTGCCCTTACTGTAAAGAACCCTTTTCTTTGTTGCTGGTGAAATTTCCTTTCCTCCAACCTTAAGGGCTGGCCCGAGTCCTTTGTACTGCCCATGGGATGAATAGTTCTTTTGAAATCTCCTTGCATTGTCCCTGAATATATTTGTATATAGTTATCATATCCCTTCATGGACGCCTCTTTTCTAATGTAAATAAATCTAATTTAGCTAGCCTCTCCTCATAAGTTACAATGTCCATCCCCTTTATTAATTTGGTGGCTCTTCTCTGCACTCTCTCTAGTTCAATAATGTCTTTTCTTAGGATTGGTGCCCAAAACTGTACTCCATATTCAAGGGGTGGTGTTTTAGGCGTTGCCAGGCCAGGTGGTGTTAGCTTAAACAATACTTGCCGGTACCGGTAAAGAAGTTCCGTAGTCGTTGCCGTTAGCCAAGGTCGGGGATTGGAGAATTTCGGAAGGTCGGTGTCCAAGCAGGGATTGAGAGCCAGGAGTTGACGTCTGCCAAGCCAAGTTGAGTCCTGTGTAAATAAAGAGAGAAAGTGCCAGAGTAGACCTCCGCAGTGGAGACTATGTCGAGCAATGAGTGAGTGTCAGGACAGGCAATATAAAGTGCGGCTGACCAATCAGAAGCGGGGGCAGACCTGGAGGAGTGCGTGGAGCTGTCTTGTATAGGTTCCCTTGATTGGCAGGCAGGTGAGTAATTTTGGTCTGGGGAAGCAGCCTGTACGTCAGCTGGGGGTGTGGTTTCACTGCTAGTGCAGTGAATAAATTATGTTCACCCGGCGCGCGCTGTCCACGTGCGCGCCCGGGACAAATGGCAGCTGCATGAGAGGGACGGCCTCGGAGCAGAGGCGGACTGTCGGGGATGGCGGGGAATCCCCAGGGCAGCGGAAGACGGCCGGCGCCGGCGAGGGGCACGCACCACGGCAGCAGGAGGCAAAGGAGGTGAGGAGGGGTTGCGCTGTGAGCGCCGCAATCCCCGAAACCTCACAGCACCCCAGGTCTGAGATCTCAGCAGCACCTCCTTCAATTGTAGCGCACTTTCCACCACCCTATGGGAGATATGGCGGATACTGAGTGTGTGTGTGGTGCTTTACCTGTTCTTCCTCCACTGCTGGGAGCCTGGAGTGCACGTGATCCGTCTGGTGACAGCGCCTCCACCTTTACAGGATCCTAACTATGTTGGATAACCCGTCACAGAACCCAATGCAAGAATACACACACTGGTGTAGATAACAGTTTGCTGCATGCAAAGAATAATAGGAATAACAATGTAACACCCACAACTAGGCTCGTCAACAGGGGTGGTCTGCCGGGCATGGAGTCCCGGGCCCCGTGAGTCAGGGGGCCCTGCCCGTTTTATTAAAAAAAAGTTTTAAAAAAAAATGGTGGCGATTCCCGCCCGCATGCGCAGGGAAAGCAGGGTGTCCGGCCTGCTGCCTGTGGGCCCACTCCCAACGTGGGATGGAGGGGAAGCACCGTGCTCCCGCCAACCCAGCTTCCCCCGCGCGCCCGCCAACCCAGCTCCCCAATGCCTGCCTCCAGCTGCGGAATTAGCCCGCCAGTCTCGCCCCTACCCCCAACCAGCCACCTGCCTCCCCACCCCCCGGGCAGTAGCTGCGGTGGGGGTAGGGGGAGCGTCTGGCTGGCAAGGAAGCAGAAAGCAAGGACCCACCGGGTCAAGGTCAGTCACCCACCCACACAGTCACTCACCCACCCAGTTACTCACTCAGTCACCCACTCAGTCACCCACCCAGTTACTCACTCAGTCACCACCTGTAAGGAATCGGAGAACGCGTCCCCCACGGCGCACTCCCTCCTTACCTGATGTCTCGCACAACACAGCTGTCCTTACAGTGCGCACGCTCCCGCAGGAGCTTTTCTGAAGTTGTGCAGTCTGGCTTCGCCCCCCGCATACAACGACGCGCATCAACTCCCAAGCTGCGTGTCAACTCTCTTTATTATGCCCACCTGTGTCTCTCCTCCTATCCGTGCCTCTGTGGAAGCCGTGCTTCCACTCCACCCCCGTCTCATTGTCATGCTCTCCCATATTTGCTCAGCTGTGCCACTTGCACTTTGGCGGAGCATAGTTCCAGTTAGCGCTGTTCTCCCACTTCCTGGTTCCTTGTCCTGCCTTGCCTTGTCTCTTAGCTCCTTGTTGCAGATTGACCTCCTGTGTACCGACCATGGCTTACGGACATCTACGCTCCTACTGGCTCCAATCCCTGACCATGGCTAAACGAACACTGACCATTATACCGGCTCCTAGCTCAGACCTCGGCAAGTACCTGACCATTCTACTCCAATCCTGACTCGGCTGCCTGACCATCTGCACTCCAGACGTGCCCCGTGGCTGTGGGTGGCATTTATACCCATTCCCACTTCAGTACCGTGGTACCGCCTTGTTTGTGGTGAGCACAGCGTTACACCCACCCAGTCACTCACCCACTCACCCACCCAGTCAAGTCACCCACCTACCCAGTCACTCACCCACCCATTCAGTCACTCACCCACCCAGTCAGTCAGTCACTCACCCACCCAGTCACCCACCCAGTCACTCAGTTACTCACCCACCCAGTCACCCACCCACCCAGTCACCCACCCACCCAGTCACCCACAAAGGCAGTCACCCACACAGGCAGTCAGTCACCCATCCACCCAGGCAGTCAGTCACACATCCACCCAGGCATTCAGACACCCACCCAGGCAGTCAAGGCAGTCACCCACCCATGCAGTCACCCACCCACCTACGCAGTCACCCACCCAGGCATCCAGTCAAACACCCATCCACCCAGGACGTCAGTCACCCACACTTCCAGGCACCCATCCACCCAGGTAGTCAGTCACCCACCCAGTCAGTCACCCAGTCACCCACCCAGGCAGTTAGTGACACACCCAGGCAGTCACACACCAACCCACCCAGGCAGACACCCACCCAGTCAGTCACCCACCCAGGCAGTTAAGGCAGTCATCCACCCAGGCAGTTAAGGCAGTCATCCACCCAGGCAGTCACCCACCTAGACAGTCAGTCAACCCACCCACTCACCCACCCACTCAGTCAACCCAGTCACCCACCAAGTCACTCAGTCACCCACCTAAAGGACCCACCCAGACAGTCAGTCACCCATCCATCCAGTCCGTCAGTCAGTCTGTCACCCAGGCAGTTAGTCACCCACCCAGTCAGTTAGTCACCCACCCAGTCAGTCACCCACCCCAGAAGTCAGTCACCCATCCAGCCAGGCAGTCAGTCACCCATCCAGCCAGTCAGTCAGTCACCCAGTCAGTCTGTCACCTAGGCAGTCACCCACCCAGTCAGTTAGTCACCCACCCAGTCAGTTAGTCACCCACCCAGTCAGTCACCCAACCCTGAAGTCAGTCACCCATCCAGGCAGGCAACCAGTCAGTCAGTCACCCAGTCAGTCAGTCACCCACCCAGGCAGTCACCCACCCAGGCAGTCACCCACCCTGGAAGTCAGTCACCCACCCAGGCAGGCAGGCCGTTTCTTGTCTTTTATTGAAAATATAAAAATAAACAGATTGCATTGTAATGTTTTTTTTCTGTATTTACAATAAGAAGAAAACAGTTAAATAAAAGTTGTACGCTAAAAAATATTTTTCGTGGTAGGTGTGCTATGGGATGGGGGGGGGCAGCTCCTTTCATTTGTCCTGGACCCCATAATTTCAGTTGGCGGCCCTGCCCACACCAAATAGGCGACGCACGGCCGTAACCCCACAGTGCCCTCCAACACAGTGTCCACACCCTGATGGGATATCACAGAGTCCTCCCCCCCGCGAGCGCAAGTTGCAGGACACCCGGCGCTCATGCTCTAAGCTTGAGCGCGCTCAGCGCCAGCGGGGACTCAGCCTAAAACATGAATGAGCTCCCAAGTGTTCAGTTTTAAAATATTTATAAATGGTGTCACCATACCGTACTGCCAAGCAGTACGGCACTAAATAGCACAATTTGGCGTGTAGATTATAACGCAATAAAACTTGTGCCAGAGGTAATGCATTATCATGCAATAACAAGTGCAATAACATTGACTATATCTGTATAGTCTGATAGCTTGACCATCATTTTTGTGACTGCAATCTGGAAGGTAGGTTGCTGAAGCGCTTCCCTCAGCTTGTGCACACTTGAAGCCGTCTCTGCATGATTAAAAAGCAGGAAGTGAACTTTCCAATCAATACTTATACAAAAATTAGATGGAGCCCCAATACTCAATCATAAACAAATCTTACAGTATCATTAAGACGACACTGGGCCATATTTACTCATCAATGCTAAGCCTTAAAGATGCCTGATGGCTTAGCACTGTCTAGTAACCTGGGCCTTTGTAAGAAAATAAATTCGTCAACATACCTGTTGGTACAGACCCCAAAGTGTCACATCCTCTAGTTTCAAAGTAATCAAAATATCAACAATTAATTAAAGTTTTGCACAGAATCCGTTTTTTATACCTGGGATTTTTTTTAGCTTATAAAATGGATATTTGTGCATGTGTGGCATGGTGAGTGGAATATTGTTATATATATTTTTTTAAATGAAACCTGACCAGTCCCATAGATCCATAAAAGGCTTTGCTTTTCAGCCTGGTGGTTGAAAGCACATTTAAAAAAAGCCCCCAAATGCACTTTTACAGAGTGGATGCTATAACTTTCAATCTGTGTTGGGTGCCTTCTGTAGGCATGCTCCACAATATCTTGCAGCAGATGAAAGGGCACCGACAAGAGATACACAGAGCGGTACTGGTTTCCCCGTGACAAAGGGCCAATCAGATTCTTCGGAGAGTCTGAAAGGCTGTCTGCATGGCTTCACTGCATGGCCAGCCTATCAGCGTGACCATGCGGCTATGGTGCGGGGGCCACTCTGCGTTGCGCCCGCATCCCTTTGCCACAACCTGCCCTGTCTACAGGCTAGGTGTAAGAGGCTGTTTTTCTTAAATGTTTTAGGAGTGTGGAATTTCCTATAAAGGGAGTTTTATAAGGGTGTCGAGAGTCCCTATCGGGGGTACTGGAGTCTTATGAGAGGTGGGGATGTAATGGACACATGTGTACCTATTTTAATCTGGGAAATGTTGGATATATATATATATATATATATATATATATATATATACCAGGTTTTGCACTGAACAGTGAAGGCTCTGCAGATCACTTGGGACTAATCAGCAGTGTTTAAAAAAGGCCAGCCTGGACCAGTTCACCCCTATTAAGGCGAGTAGGCGAAGGAAACATAGACAGCAAGGAGAGGAGGAGCCAGATGAGATAAGTAGGAGAAGTGGGAGTGTAGTGTGCACAGAGAGGAGCAGACACAGTAAGGCCTAGGACATAGTGAAATCAGCGTCGCTGAGGCAGGCTGAGCCACGCTGAACAGATGCACAAAGCCCCTGCATCTGTAATCAGCGCGGCTATAGTTTCTCCCTCCGCATGCTTGCTGATGCGTGCGGAGGCTGAGAAAATCCGAAGAGACAGGAGAGTTTAGGAACGGTCACGTGACCAGAGAAGAGGCAGTAGGGGAAAAAAAGAGGTCGGGATATATTTCTTTCATTGCATTTCCATGAAGAAATAAGAGAGCTTCAAGGGCTGTCATTTTTTTCCCTACTGTGTCGTGAGATAACAGAGTCACCAGACCAGAGTAGAGGCAGCACAGAGGTGTGTGTGTGTGTGTGAGTGTGTGTGAGTGTGTGTATGTGTCTGTGTATTTCTGTGTGTCTGTGTATGTGTGTGTCTCTGTGTGTGTGTGTGTGTGTCTGTATGTGTGTGTCTCTGTATGTGTGTGATGTATGTGTGTGAATATATTTATCAAAGTTGCACAATGTTAATAAATAATTTATTCTCACATGTCTTTTTTTTTAATTGGTAAAATATTATATAATACACACACACACACACACACACACACACACACACACACACACACACACACACACACACACACACACACACACACAAACACACAGACCACTTCAAAGTGACACACACACACACACACACACACACATTGACAGCTACCAAGTGACACACACACACTGATACCCGCCTCCCAAGCACGCTTGCTGTCTCCTCTGCCAGGACAGCAAAAACCTCCTGGTAGAGCAAGCGGCAGCAAGCAACAGCACAAAAGTGTTTACAATGTCCGAGGCTTAAGGCTGGGAGTGCAAAGAGAAGGGAGGAGAGAGTGCAAAGAGGAGCAGGGCATGATGTGGGAAAGAGTAAGGAGGGGACGAGGGATGAAGAGACAGCAAGGCATTACAGGGAGGGGCGAAAACAGAAATGTTTAATTAATAACCTTTAAGATATGCTATAATCGTACAGCTTGTGAAATAATACTTGGTTAAATAGCTTACCAGTTAATGTCAGGACAATGTACAGTTTGTCTCCTAACAACTTTTTTTGATCTCCCAAAAAGCACATTTTACATTTTTCTAATTTGCAGCTCTCAGTTATTCGTTGTACTTACCAAGTCAAATGAAAAAATAAATAAATAAATACAATGAAACAATTAGAAAGACGAAAAGAGAAGCGGATGCTCCCACTGTGTAATTCTGTGATTTATTAATATGCAGTTAAAACCAAAGGATTTGACACACTCACATTTTGTGCAAATGAAACAGTTTATCTGTCAGATGAGTGATTGAAGGGGCTCTCCTCTGGTCTGAGCGTTTGTTCAGCTGTTCAATGCTTGCTCCGAGTGCAGCTCTGCCTTCTCCACATGTCACTGCTTGTCTCAGGCGTCGCGTACTGAATGATCAGCTGTTCTTTCCCTATGCGTTTCGTCGCTATGGCAACGTCATCTGGGGGGGGGGGGGGCTTTTAGATTTATTTATTTTCCTAATTGGATTTATTCCACATTTTTGGAGTTGGACTTTCTACAGGACTTTTGAAAAATCTTGTATCTAGATGCGTTTATTTAGTTGCACCTAATTGTTCAAAAAAACATATTTTCTTATTTCTTATAACAATATGCAATAAGAAAGCACTTTTTTTTTTAAAAATAGATGTGATACTGTGACTTAATAGTTCTCTTCATTGAGAATATAATAAAACATGCTTTTCATTTGTACAGCTATTTTTCACCAGTAATGCATCACTAATATTTGAAAGCATTACATTTAGCATGGACTTCCCTTTTTTCTTTATAATGTAACAATTATTTGCTGGGAGGGGGGCAATGCATCCTGGCATCCTGTGGCCCAGACACCACACACATAACAGTTACTTGCACCATATTCCCAGACTATACATGTGCATGGAACCAAGAAGACGTTCTAATTGAGTCCACTATTCTTCAAAATAGAAACTTGTGTTAGTTCATTTTAATACATGATTTTATTGTACAACTGAACTCCCAGTGTTGTGTTAAGTTCATTTTAGTTATGTGCTTTACTTACCGGGGACTGGATTTTGGAAGAGAGCGCCTGATTGTTGCTGCTGCTGCTGCATTGATATGAACAGTTGATCAAGTCAATTCAGGCTTATATGTATGTCCCATCCACACTGTCATACTGTACATCATCAGAAAATACTTGTAGGCAACTATAGCAGAGCACACAGTAAGTTAACCCTGTCGTTGCCAGCGAGCCTGCAATGCACTGCAGCCTCTCCGGCAGCGAAAGGCTCAACTTTCAGCTCCGATTGCAGCAGATCAGATAAGTCTTGAGCTTTGGTATTAAGCTTATCAAACACTTTCAAGAACATGAGGACAAGAAACACAAATATTATGTCAGCACTGGAAACTCAGATTTATGGGCCTCGGCCTGGAATCTATTATTCCTGTATTACAGCATTGATAATATCATAATTGTTATCTAATGACATAGGACATTATGGATTCCAGGTTGGGACGCATAACTCTGAATTTGCCAGTCTTTGATTGTTTCATTTCTCCTACATGTTTCTTTAATTAAGTTTTTGTAGTGAATACCTTTCATATACAAACATATATGTCTATATACATATATACACCACATGCAGCATACAAACAGACATCTCCAGACCAACAGACACAAACTGACCTACATAGATCAAGGAAGAAGTTGCATTTTACATCCTGAATGCAGACTGAAGCTCCAGGCTTAGGGAGAAGAAGCAGGAACTGAGTGTAGAGACTGCTCACCAGCGGTTAAAAGCAGTGACTGCTGCAGCATCGACATGCTGGCCCTTATCTTCAAAACTTGCACTGGCCCAGGGGGCGATTGTCCCCCTTCCTCCCAGGCCAGCCCGCTATTGAGAAGCACTTTCTGAGAAGGCACGAGAGACTGGAGAGTGATTGACGCTGCTGCCTAATCTAACATGAACTCCATCCCCATGCAGATCCATGGGCCGGAAATAACTGTGAGGTACTGTAGTATATCAGTTTAGTCTGCAAGTGACCATAATTGGCCAGGCCATTGCCAGATGGTAGACTGATATTTTGCGCCCCACAACTAATTAGTTGTCTACTTTGCTACTTGGACAGGTGGGGTACTTCAATGCAGCAGGGTAACCCTCTGATGAAGCGACTGTTGTAACTAACACAAGTTAGATAATGTCAAGTCTTGTTTGGAAATTTTGCCCTTTGCCGCTTGCTATTTTAATAGATGTGATGTCTACTGTGAAATTAGATAGTCTGTTTGTATTGTTGTAAGAAGCATCTTTGTTTTTGTGTCTCCTGACCCATCAGTTTAATTTTCCCACAATTGTTTATGCAAAGTGTCCATCCTATATTTCCAAGTCCATTCTTGTGCCACCCTAAGGAAGAATTGTGCCACCCTAAGGAAGAGGAGACATACTAATGGCATCAAAAAAATCTTATCTGTCCGAAGCTGAAAAAAGGAAAATGAAAAGTCTTGGGAGATGTATCAACATAGTCCAAATAGAAGTTTCTTTGGACACATTTTCTGCTCACGTTGCTTCAAATATAAGAAAGTAAGAGTCCCCTATAGGCAGGCGGTTTCTTATTAGGGTCCATGTTCAAATGGACATGCAGGCTCATTTGCATGTCTGAATCCCTGGCTGCAGTGGGAGCACTGTATGCTAGGAGATAATGGAGAAAAGCAGGGTTGCAGACCTGTCTGAGACATGTGAATGTGCTCACAAGTGATATTGCTATTTACGTTACACCTGACACAAATTGTTGGCAAGCAAAGTTTATGCCGCCTCATAGAAAAGTGACACAGGGAGACTCAGAGTTTGCTACAGCTCAAAATAATCTGTGAGTTATGCAACTCCTTCCTAACTTCTCCTATTGTCACTCCCCAACTTGCAAGGTGACACAAACAACCGCAAAACTTGGAGCAAAGACCTTGATACATTGACGCAAAGTAATACAAGATGAAAAGGACGCATGTATCCCCCTCTTGAATGGCTACTTACTTTTTTTTATAAAGGGGTTAATTGCCTTAAAGGGTTAACTGGTTGGGATCACTCAGGGTTAGCCCCTCCCCTTTCTGCCTCATCACCAGTGATGTCACTTTGGGAAGTACAAAAGTTAGATATAGCTCCATCCTTTTGTTCTTCAAGCAGAGTTCTTACTAGGGTCCTCACTGAAAGTCCTGTAAATACTGTTTAAGTGTAATTTAATTTAAGTGGCAGGAAATTATATAAATTGCCTCACTGTTTGTTTTAAAGTTAGTAACATGCCCCTTCTCAAGATAGCTAATATAGTACGTTGTTTTGAGTCACCGATACTGTTGCCCTATACGTGACAATGTTAGGTTGTCTATTTTGAAAGTACTGTAACACGCGTAATAATACTCACATTTTTATTGATAGTCACTTTGCACTTTACACTTATTTGACACACTTGTATTTATTTGTCACCAGTTGTGGCTTGCATTGTTCCTCTGTGCCTTGTCTCTTTTGCAGTTGCTTAGCAACAATCTGTACAGGTTGCTTTAGCTTAATTTCCTTTACTCACCGCCTCCAATCCCCCCCTTCACTCCCCTCACCGCGCCCCCTGGTGTCTGTGTTTGGGTATAGGTAGCACTTTTTTTTTTTATCTTGAAAAAAGTTCAGAGATGGGAATTAAACTTTTATTGTCTGCTAAATAAATGTATTCCCTTTCTACACAAGCTCACTGGAGTGCCGTCTACAGTATGTCACATGAAAGTAGTACTGAACATTTAATTACACGCAGAACTGGAAAGTGCTTGAAATGTGTTTAAAGAAAGGAAAAACAATTGATCAGACACAACGATGTATTTTTGAAGCTGATAGAAGGTAATGATGCAATGTTGAAGCGCATTATTGCAAATGTACAGTCAGAAAGGAGTCTTGAATGCTGTGGGTCCTCTGGCAAAACAAATGTATACATGCCACATAATAGAAACTTTCTGAAAGAAGTTGAATTACTTGTTAAGCTTGATCCATTAATGAAACAACATGCAGAACAGGTCCGGGGAGGTATATACCACACTCACTACTTAGGAAAAGACATTCAGAATGTACAAATTGAAAGTCAGTCAAAAAATGCTTCAGAAGATTGTGTCCCAAGGGAAAAAGTCAAAGTGACATTATTTTGGACAGTACCCCAGATATCAGTCATCAAGAGCAGATGTTTGTCATAAGTAGATCAGTTGAAGTTGGAGAGACAAAAATTAAAGAACATTGTAATGGGTTTCCGACAGTTAATGAAACAACTGGTCTCCATTTATCAAAACGTAATAATAAAATAGCTTGTAGGGCTCAATATCCCATTTGATAAATGCAGACGACAATCATATGACAACACGCAAGAGAAAAGACAAAGTGTACAAGCCCTACTGCTGCAGAAAACTCCAAGGGCTATATATAGATGTAGGCGTTACTGCACCCCCTTGCACGCGCCAGCCCCACCCTTTTCTTGCACGCGGCTAATTTATTTAGAATGGCGGCTGCTCCTGCTGGTGCGTTGTGCTTTCCACCGGCAGCAAAGCACCTGCGAAAGCAATTAAGGCTGCTATATCTGTATGTTCCTTGTGGATCTCACACCTTGAATTTAATTGTTGCTGATGTTGCAAAGTCATCATGGAATGCTGCTAACTATTTTGGATACCTTCACAAACAGTACAAATTTTTTTTTTGTTCTGCCACACAAAGATGGGCTATTTTACATTGTCACACCAGCGTTACCTTAAAGCAGGCCTGCACAACTTGTAAAGCGAGAAGGGCCGAACAGCTCCAAGGAAAAAAAAATTGGGCCGCAAGGGTAAAATCATCATCATCATCATCATCATCATCATCATCATCATCATCATCATCATCATCATCATCATCATCATCATCATCATCATCTCTCCTCCAGCACCTCTCATCATCATCCTCATATCTCCCCCAGAACCCCTCACTATCAACCTTTGCGATACTCCCCATCTATCTCTCATAAGATCACACATAATACTCCCTCTCCACATCAAACACACAATACCGCCCTGCACACCACACACATCCCACCCCCCCTGCACCTCACATCCTTCTCCCCCCCATGCACCTCACATCATTCTCCCCCGCACCTCCAATGACCCCCTATCACCCCCTGCACCTCCAATCACCCCCCCTGCACCTCCAATCACCCCCCTGCACCTCCAGTGACCCCCCTGCACTTCCAGTGACCCCCCACACCTCCAATGACCCCCCCTGACCTCCAATCACCCCCTATCACCCCCTGCAGCTCCAATCACCCCCCCTGCAGCTCCAATCACCCCCCCTGCACCTCCAATCACCCCCTGCATCTCCAATCACCCCCCTGTGACTCCAATGACACCCTTCACCTCCAATCACCCACCCCTGTACCTCACATCACCCCTCCTGCACCTCACCCCTCCTGCACCTCACCTCCCCTGCACCTCACCTCCCCTGCACCTCCCCTGCACCTCACATCCCCTGCACCTCACCTCACCTCTCCTCAATGCACCTCACATCACCCCCCTGCACATATCCACATTGGGATCAGGGGGGGGAGCGGCCGCAGAAGAGCTCAGCTGGCTGTGACTTCCCCCTCCGTCCCACGTTGGGGGAGGGGGGAGTTGGCAGGGAGGGGGAGCGGGCCCTGCGCATGCGCGCCGGGACCGCGGGAAATCGCCGCCATTTTTTTTTTTTTTTTAAGTTTTTTTTTTTTTTTAAATCTCATCGCGGGCCGCACAGAGAGGCCAGGCGGGCCGCATGTTGTGCAGGCCTGCCTTAAAGTGTTGTAGTGAAACAAGATGGGAACGCCGAATTACAAGTATTAGAAGCTGTACGGTTTCCAGCTCTCGAGGTCAGGTAGGCTTTACTAGAGGGAAGAGAACAATCTGCTGATGCTGCAGCAAGAATTGAAGCTCAAATGTTATCTGAAGAAATTGAATCTGACCAGTTTCTCATTGTGTTTTGTTGTGTGGCATGCTATTTTAAATAACACCAACTACATTAGCAAGCTTTTACAGTCATCATCAATACAACTTGATGTGACTACTGATTTGCAACAGAGCACCAATGCATTTAACAAATTATAGGACAAATGGCTTTGCTACTGCACAAATCACAGCCAGGGAAACTTGTGAAACAATGAATAGACCCACAAAGCTAAAAAGAAAATCATAGGAGCACTCAAAATAATTTTTCATGTGAAGCAGCTAATGACCCAATTGAAGATGTTCTGAAGCAATTAGAGATTGATTTTTTTTTTTTTAAAAACTGGCTGTATGTTCTGCCATTACATCTACTGAGGATATATTTCAAGCTCTGGGGGATATAAAAGAAACACTTGGAATAAGCTGGGACTTCAAACAAACAGCTGAAATGTCTCAAGAATTGTTACTGAAGCATTGCATGAAATTGCAAAAGAATTTGATCTCCGAAAATGAATCTAATCTCAATGCAAAGGGAGCCTCTCAAGAAATAGAAAACATACATTGTTTGCCGTCTACAAAATGACAGCCCTTGAAGCTCTCTTATTTCTTCATGGAAATGCAATGAAAGAAATATATCCCGACCTCTGGATTGCTTTAAGAATAGCTGTAATACTTCCAGTAACCGTGGCAGAGAGGAGCTCTTTTCAAAGTTAAACCAGATAAAAAAAAACATTCTTACCCTCAGCACAAAGATTGTTTGCCATGATGTTGGACTAAATGTATCATATGATGATATCATTGATACATTTTCAGCAAAATATGCAGGAGAAAACAGGCTTTGTAACGAATACTGAGCTCGCGAGTGCTGATCTGTGTGACTGAAATTGCCATTGTTTTTCAAGTGTATGTTGTGTGTTAAGTGTGGAGTTAGCACAAAGAGTTGAAACAATGTATAATATATTGAAGTACAGTGAGTTGTTAGCACTTTGTACTCCATAGTGCAACAATGTGCAGGATTGAGAATGCAACTCTATGCACATCTTGCCACATGTAGGTGCACTTGCAGCAGCTGTTCTAGGGAGCATACCGCTCTGATAAGTGTGAGCAGGTGGTCTCTTTGGAGTATCAGATTGCTGATCTGAAGAGGCATCATTGAGGGACATTGATAATCTTGAAAGGAGTTTAGTGCTCACTGAGCAGGCCCTGGCTGGGATTATACAAAAATATATGGTTCTCTGACCAGGTGGTCAGAGTTATATCTTAGGCAGCCGCCTATATTCTATTTATCTTGAATATTAGGTCACCATCACTTATATTCACCCCTGTGGGTGGATTTATATTATTTATTATAGTTAGCGTTACCTATTCGTTTTCTAGTTTCCAGTTTCCTGCTTCAGCACAGCTTGCCTAGAAGCTTTATAGTTACAAGCCTATTGGGGGTAAATTTCAGGAGGTGAAGTCCCTACATCTAGGAAGGATTCGTTTTGTATCCCAGTCCCAAAGTAAGTGTGTCTTTCTTCTGTATTTTGTGTAATATTGTGTGTTTGCCTATTTAAGTGAATAAATTACAATTTATTTCATCACTCGTTTTGCTCAATGAAATGATCCTGGTAAAAGGCTGTATTTTGCCTGGTCTCCAGTGACATTATAGAACTTGTTTAACCCCAGTTAACATAGATCTCTAAAAAGTAACCACGACTGTATTATCAGATCTATTTATTTATTTATAAAATATTTTACCAGGAAGTAATACATTGAGAGTTACCTCTCGTTTTCAAGTATGTCCTGGGCACAGAGTAAAACAAATAATACATGGTTACAGGTACAGTTACATAAATGAACAAGGTATACATTATATACAAGACATTGCGTGCACAGTTAAAGAAAATATATATTATGAGCGTATGAAACAGTTACAGACCAGATTAAAGTGTGAGACAGCCTTAGATTTGAAAGAACTTAAGCTGGTGGTGGATATGAGAGTCTCAGGTAGGTTGTTCCAGTTTTGGGGTGCACGGAAGGAGAAGGAGGAACGTCCGGATACTTTGTTGAGCCTTGGGACCATGAACAGTCTTTTGGAGTCAGATCTCAGGTGATAGGTGCTGCATGTGTTAGGGGTGAGGAGCTTGTTCAGGTAGCTGGGTAGCTTGCCCAGAAGGTATTTGAGGGTGAGACAGGAAAGGTGAACTTTGCGCCTAGACTCTAGTGATGACCAATCTAGTTCTTTGAGCATTGCGCAGTGATGTGTGTTGTAGTTGCATTGGAGAACAAAACGACAAATTGAATTGTAGAGGGTGTCAAGTTTGCTAAGGTGGGTTTGAGGAGCCGAGCCATATACTATGTCTCCATAGTCAACAATTGGCATTAGCATCTGCTGTGCAATACGCTTTCTGACCAGGAGACTTAGGGAGGATTTGTTCCTGTAAAGTACCCCTAGTTTGGCATAGGTCTTGGTTGTCAGGGTATCAATGTGCATCCCGAATGTTAAGTGGGAGTCAAACCATAAGCCCAGGTATTTAAAACTAGTGACAGGTGTTAGGGTGGTGTTAGCGTTGGTTCTAATCAGGAGCTCAGTCACTGGAAGCTTTACAAATTTAGTCTCTGTAGTTGAATGAAGAGAGATTCGGGCACAGCAAACTGGAAATGGAGGCTGGTTTATGCTGGTAAAAAGTTCTTTATTGAGGCCCGAATCTCTCTTCATTCAACTATTCATTCAACTATCTGGCTATCTTATTCGGAGCATGCTCAGGGACGGCATACTTCCATACTCTCAAATCTCGCGAGATTTGATTTGGTGCTTGTCTCACGGTTCCGGCGCTAGCAGGGAGTGATCACGGCGGTCCCGGTGGAGGGACGCAGGCTGCCGGAGACCAGTGATTGTCGGATCGCGGTTTGATGACATCATAGCGCCACCACTTCCCGGGGAGTCACCACGTTGGACTAGGTGGTCAGCAGCGCTGTCTGGAGCCTCCCGGGTGATTGTCTGCCTTCACACCGGATCGACGAGTACCATCCAGGATATCATATTTCAGCTAAGTGTCTTACCCCCACCCCCTCCCTCCGTTTCTTCACTTATACCTGTCTAGCGGCCTCCGGTATACACCGTGTAATGGGCATGACACACTAGCTATCCTTGGTGCCTCTGCCAGACACGGAGAGGTTCAACAGGTTATATTTTCGAGGGGGAGACATACACTGGATTGTGGGTTATTTCACAGATGGACTATTATTCACCGTGGCCCTGTACACCTTTATTATCCATTTTGCCATCCCGTTATGTTATCCTGGTCCTTTAATACCACATCCACTGTTTTTGCATTGGAGCACACAGAGGGCAGCTCCTCTACCCGTTCTATTTGACTATTTAGCCTCTGGGAGCTTTCAATCAGAGCATTAAGAGGAAACAATTGTTTAGTGTTCACTTCAATTAAGCCAGTCACCAATTGACATTTTTGTCTCTGCCAGGGAAACTTTAGTTTGTGTAACGTGTAGCTCACCACAAACGAAGCGCGACAGCGGTGCTGAGGCAGGGGATTTGAGATACGCTGACCCACAGCCACGCGGGCGCGCCTAGAGTGTAGGGTAGTCATTCAGGCCAGGTCAGGATTATAGATATTAGAGTAGTTGAGGTACTTGCCAGGTTCAGGAGTGGAGAGTTGCGGATCGTCAGTGTGCGTAGCCAGGTTCAGGTTTGGAGAGTATCGGATGGTCGGGGTACATAGCCAGGTACAGGATAGGAGATAGTCGGATCGTTGGAGTACTTCAGCCAAGGTCAGGACAGGAACTATAATGAATAAGTGCCTGGGCGCTACCTCAGATGGAAGTGGTGGGGAAAACCAAACTTGTAAAAAATGTAAAGAACCATGTTATGGTGTTTCGGGTCCCCACTTGTCTACTTAATGTCCTCCTATGACTCAGACCCCCACAGGATGTATGTGCGTGAGTGAAAGTATTAAAGTTCTCCCTCAGAGAACGCACGTTTTGGTCAGTAGCCAGTATCACGTGAGTTTATCAATATTATACTGATCAGGTATTGTTATTGTTGTTTTATATTATTGCCATAAAGTCAGGTCAGGTTATACCGTGTGCCGCTAAATGGCAGGGCCAAGTCAGGGTCCGGAAGGTATAATAGTTATAAGGTGGAAAGTCTCCTCACTTGGGAAGAGAACTATTATTAAGGGACAGCCGGGGGCTGTCACACTTGTGACTATTTTTGTTAATATCACATTAACTCTATATTCTACTTATATTATACTAAGTGGTGGGCACCTTATTGTTACACGATCAACTAACGTTGATCGGGGTAATAAAGGAGAATTATGGGAAACCTACATTCTCGTTCGCCGTCGAAGGGTACGCCCCTTGAAATTATGTGTAAATTTTATGGTAATAACAATTTTCGAAAGTATAATAAGCTGTGGATTAAACGTGCAGTTAGAGATATTGACAATTGCTACTTACTGCTGGCCACAAGATGGCACTTTTATTTTAAATATTCTATATTCTTTGCGACAAACTTTATTGAAGGACCCTAGTGCAGTCAGCAAAGATTAATGGTGTACATTTGTACAATGGGAAAAACACGCTACACAAACAGTACACGCATCACAATTAGTCACAACATCTTTATACCCTGTGAGGGTAAAAGAAACAGGTACTTTCCTGTTATCCGGAGCCATTTCCTGTTATCCTGAGCCATATTCAAAACAACATTTTTAATTAAAAACTTATTTATTATTTCATTAAAAACAAAGTAACAACTTATTTATTATTGAAAACAAAGCATTTGTGGAGGCCAGAAACCTTTAATTGGTTTCAACAGTGACTCAAGGACGTCCCCGCCTCCCACGTGCTGCCTCCAAATGAATTCGGCTAAATATGACTCTAAATGATGACGTGCTGTTCCTCGGTGTTGTTTGTTGCGCCACTGTGTATTAGGAGGAGGTGGGGAATAAACATTAAACAAAATATACATTACAATACATAATAAATATTAAGCCATTAAATACATTTATTGGTACAGAGCCCACCTAAGCCCTCCATGGGGGCCTAGATACCCCACTGCCAATCCAGGAACACCCTAAGAAAAATATATTACTTGCCCCATTCAGGATGAATCCGTCCTCGTCATCAGGGGCAGCCGCTGCAAAATCCAATAAAGGGCCAATGCCCAACCATTAGCCCCCCCCCCAACAATCCTTGCGCGATGGCCAAGAATAGCAACATAAAAATAATCCTTGCCCGATGGCACAAAAATAATCAAAAATCAAAATCAGTAAATATTGATCCAGACCCGATGGCCTTCTTCCAATTTGGATCCATGCTGGATGAAGGGCGATTGATCCTCAACTTAACCCGAAGCAATGCATCCTCCACTCATAGAAGAGCTGTCTCTGGTGAGTATTTATTTTTATTTTCTTGCACATGTTGACTCATCATCCACTTTCTGTCAAATGAGACGTGACAAGCTTTATATTAGGGCTGTGATGTCATATTTGACAATCATCTGTTACATCTACCAATCCTATTGGTGGATGTATTATGTGATCAGCCATCAATTTGGTTGAGAATGACCTCTCAACAAACATTGACATCACATGGTACATCAAGCAACCATATTGGTTGATGTACCTTTTGATGCCTCCCCGTTTTTGGGTGCTGTGATGTCACCTTAAAGGGGGGGAATGTAATTCCTCCCCTTAAAAGGTGTATTTTTTTTTGTTAATGCCACATTTGGTTAATAGGGATCTTAGGCATTAGTCAAGAAGGGGGGTATGCTTGTTTTGGGGGGTGGGGTAGAGGGTGGTGGGTGGGGCGGGTTAACTCCTTCATTACCTTAGCAGTTAGTAAAACATTTAATGGAAATGCTTTACTACCCACTAAGGTGGGCAAGGGGAAAATGTATTTATTTTTTATTTTTATGTATCTACCCCTTTGGTTTACCTTGGTAACCCCAGGCATCAAACAGGTTAATGTTATTTATATCATAGGCTTAGATAGATATTATAGAAGCCTAGGATAGAAATATGATTGAGATGTGGGGTCATTAAAGCATTTATTAATGGCCATGTTAATTCACGTATCGCGCACCCAGTAAATTATTATTGTAATGTTGTTGAATACCAACTTAACATTGCGTTAGTAACGCTCTTATTTTTTTTTTTTACCGGGTATGCGATATTAACTCCACTTACAGATTAACTCCACAAACAGCGTTTGATATATCCGGCCCATAGATTCAGAACTATGAAGGAAAACGTGTATGCTGAACCAGGGGCAGCCCGGGCAAAGCCCAGGGCCCCGTGCTCTTGGGGGGCCTGCTCTCCCACCCCCTCCCTGTTGACAGCCCATCTGTCTCTCTTCAGATAGGGACAGGCTTGGGTGTGTAGGAGGAGAGCGGAGGGTGCCGGCTGCGGAATGCAGAGCTGATCACAGAACAGCTGTAGCCAGTAGGAGGGAGGAGGAGAGTAGGGCTATCTGGTTGCTTAACCACTTCTGGGCAGCAGGTGGCACTGCAGAGCACTCCATAGCTGCTCCTCTCTATATTTCTCCCGGTTCCGTGCGTCTGTTAAGTGTGTGTGTGATGGTGTGTGTCTCTGTGTGTGTCTGTGTTGGTAAGTGTGTGTGTCTGTGTTGGTAAGTGTGTATGTCTGTGTTGTTATTGTAATGCATATGTGGGCATATATGTGTTGTATATTTAGTGTTTTATATGTTGAATATAAATGTGTATTTGTATATGGTGTGTGTCTGTGTGTGTGTTACACTAATGTTGCATGTTTGGTATGTGTGTATGTAGTGTAGTGTTTGTGTGTATATATGAATGGGGTGGGAGGATAGAGAGGATGGGGAGGGAGGAGAGAGAGGATTGGGGGAGGAAGTGGGAAAGAAGATGCAGAAGGGAGGAGAGAGGATGTGGGGAAGAGAGGGGAGAGAGGATGGGGGGAAGGGAGGGGAGAGAGGATGGGAGAAGGGAGGGGAGAGAGGATGGGGGAAGGGAGGAGAGAGAGGATGGGGGGGAGGAGAGAGAGGATGGGGGGCAGGAGAGAGGATGGGGAGGGAGGAGAGAGAGGATGGGGGAAGGAAGAGAGAAAGAAGATGCAGAAGGAAGGAGAGAGAGGATGGGGGGAAGGAAGAGAGAAAGAAGATGCAGAAGGGAGGAGAGAGGATGTGGGGTAGAGAGGATGGGGGAAGGGAGGGGAGAGAGGATGGGGAAAAGGGAGTGAGGATGGGGGGAGGGAGTGAGGATGGGCAGAGGGAGTGAGAGAGGGGGGAGAAGGATGAAAGCAAAAAAAAAAGGGGGGTGGGTGGCGCATCTGTCCTTGTCACGCTGTGCAGCCCAGACCAGTCCCCTGTACTGAGGTGGGATGTAGAGTATACGCACCGACAGCAGAGGGGGCGTGTCCGGGATGTGGCGTAGTAGCTTAGCCAGGCCTGGATGTAGATAAAGAATGGTCAAGTATTTGCCGAGTCCGAGGATCTAGAAAGTTCCGTAGTCAAAATCCGTAGCAGAGTCCAAGGTTCTTAGAGGTTAGAGTAGTCTGTAGGAAAGCCGAGTTCAGGAGCCAGAGGGGTATTGAGACGAGCCGGGTCAATAGCTGTAGGGAATAAACACAAGAGAGCACGACACAGGTTCCAGGCAACACAGGTAGCAAGGAGCTATGTAGAGCAAGGAAGTGAAGGCAAAGCAGGATATTTAAAGTGACGGTGACCAATCCGGATGAGGGGCATGGCGGAGGCATGTCGAGGACCTGCTCGTGAGTGGCTGAGAGATCAGGAAGTAGTGGAGCACAGCTGAGAGTCTGTAACACCAGTGCCAGAATCCAAGATGGTGGTGGCAGAGTTCAAAGTATGCACTGGGCGGCGGCATGGGTAGCGACGGGGGGCCCAGGGGCAACAGCCGCTGCAGTACTGGTAGTGGGTAAGGAGGGGTCACGCCGCAAGGGACATGCCCCCTGATTCCTTACATTACCCCCCCTTAAGGATCAACCTCAGGACGATCCATCCAAGGCTTCTGTGGAAACTTCTTGTGGAAGTGATTGAGTAGAGCTGGAGCATGAATGTCTTCCCTTAATATCCAGGAACGCTCTTCTGGACCATAGCCCTTCCAATTTACAAGGAATTGTACTTTTCCCCTGGATATACGGGAATCCACAATGGACTGTACCTCTAATTCAGAGTGTCCTTGGACCGTAACAGGATTGGGTCTACGGGCTTTTGTATGACAACGATTGCTCTGAACGAAAGGCTTGAGCAGGGATACATGGAACGCATTGGGAATGTTCATGGATGAAGGCAACTGTAAGCGGAACGTGACAGGATTGATTTGTTCCTGAATCAAGAAAGGCCCCAAAAACCTAGGCGCCAATTTCGAGGTATGAGTCTTCAGTCTTATATTCTTTGCTGAAAGCCAGACTCGGTCCCCTGGCTTGTAATTGGGAGCCTATTGACCGCGACGATCTGCTTGAGATTTGAACCTCTGAGCTGCTCTAAGGAGTGCGGATTGGATCTTGATCCAAATGTTCTGTAGCGTGGTTACCCGTTCATCGGCTGCTGGCACTCCTGAAGGAGTGTTGGAGATTGGAAGCCGACTTGGATGAAAGCCGTAATTCCCGAAAAACTGAGATTCTTGCGTAGATTCATTACGGAGAGAATTGGAAGCAAATTCCGCCCATGGTAACAGATCAACCCAATTATCTTGGGTATCAGAAATAAAGCATCATAGAAACTGTTCAAGGCTTTGATTTAGTCTCTCAGTTTGCCCATTAGTTTGGGGATGATAGCCTGAAGAAAAGGATAAGGCCATACCAAGCCTCTTGGAGAAAGCACGCCAAAACCTTGATATGAATTGCGATCCTCGGTCAGAAACTATGGACGTAGGGATCCCGTGGATACGAAAAACTTCTTTGGTAAAAATATATGCCAGGGTGGGAGAGGAGGGAAGACCCTTGAGGGGAACAAAAGGCGCCTGTTTCGAAAATCGGTCTACTATGACCAAAATGATAGTCATACCTCTGGAGGGCGGAAGATCTACAATAAAATCCATTGAAATATGGGACCATGGACGCTCAGGTACTGGAAGAGGCATGAGTAACCCGGAAGGCTTTTTATGAAGAGTATTGTTCTGTGCACAAACTGGACAAGCGCATGTAAATTTGTGCATGAGTTTTGCCATATTAGGCCACCAAAAGGTGCGCTTAATGAGATCCAATGTTCTCTTGAAGCCGGGATGGCCGGCTGACAGGACGGAGTGACCCCATTCCAAGATCTTCTGATGAAACTTGGGGGTGGCATAAAGAGTTCCTTCCGGTACCTCTAGACCACTCGGAATCTGTGACTGGGCTTCTACGATCTTTTCAAGAATATCAAAAGAGTTGGCGGAGACTATGCATTTCGAAGGTACAATTGTTTCTGTGATTTCTTCGGATTTTTCCTCAGGGGAAAATTGTCTGGACAAGGCATCAGTTTTTATGTTCTTCGTGTCAGGAATGTACGATAGAGTATAATTAAATCTTGAAAAAACAAGTGCCCAGCAGGCTTGACGAGATCCTAGACGACGTGCACTTTCGATATAGAGAAGATTCTTATGATCTGTCAAAATAGCAATTGGTTTGCGGTAGTCTTCCAGGAGGTGTCGCGACTCCTGTAAAGCCATCTTGCTGGCCAGGAGTTCTCTATTGCCGACATCATAGTTCTTTTCAGCAGGGGAGAACTTTTTTGAAAAAAATCCACATGGGTGCAATTTATCTTGAGGGGAGAGTCTCTGGGAGAGAATGGCACCCGCACCACAATCAGAGGCGTCCACTTCTAACATAAACGGAAGATTAGTATCAGGATGACGAAGGATGGGTGCCGAAACAAAAGCTTGTTTCAAAGGCGGAGACGGCCTCCGGAGGCCACACAGATGGGTCGACTCCCTTCTTATTAAGCGCAGTGATGGGAGCCACAGTGGTAGAAAAATTCCAGATGAATTTCCTATAGTAATTGGAAAAGCCCAAAAAATGCTGAATGCCTTAAGAGAATTGGGCAGGGGCCAATCCAAAACAGCCTTAGGTTTTTCTGGGTCCATCGAAAATCCTTTATCCGAAATGATATAGCCTAAGAAGGAGGTAGAAGATTGATGAAAAAGACATTTCTCGAGCTTTGCGTAGATATTATTGACACAGAGACGAGAGAGGACAAGTCTAGTATGCTGAACATGATCTTGAAGATTCCCCGAAAAAATTAGAATATCGTCAAGGTAAATAATTACGATGGAATTGAGAACATCGCAGAAGACATCATTCATAAAATCCTGAAAGATAGCAGGAGCATTGCATAAACCAAATGGCATCACGAGATACTCGTAGTGTCCACTTCTTGTATTGAAGGCGGTTTTCCATTCATCGCCTTCTCGAATACGTATGGAGGTTGTAGGCTCCTCGGAGGTCTAGCTTGGAAATTTTTTTGACCCCTTGAAGCCTATCAAACAGTTTTGAAATCAGAGGCAGGGGATACCAGTTTTTGACAGTAATGAGATTGAGGTCCCGGTAGTTAATGCATCCATCCTCAGGCATCAGGTAGTCTCAGGCATCCATCCTTTTTCTTCACAAAAAAGAAACCGGCACCGGCAGGAGACGAAGAGTTGCTAATGAATCCCTTCTCAAGATTCTCTTTGATGTAGGTTGCCATGGCTTCAGTCTCTGGGAGAGACAAGGGATAGGACTTTGACTTTGGCAGGACGGCACCAGGGACCAGATCAATGGGACAATCATAGGGTCTATGAGGAGGCAGGACCTTTGACTGAGACTTACTGAAAACATCGATGAAATCAGCATATACTTCGGGAAGAGTGGAGTTGTTATCAGAAGGCGTTTCCATTCCCGCGATAACTGTGGCAGGAGCTATGACCGGCGAAGATGTGGCGTCTGACTCTGGCTCCCATTGAATCGGTTTGCAGTCCCTCCAATCTATGCGTGGGTTGCGATGCTGTAACCACGGTAACCCAAGGATAACTGAAACATCAGGAGATTGTATTACGTCAAAGGAGATAATCTCGGTGTGACAACCCGCAGATAAAGTGAGAGGAAGGGTCTCTAACGTGATGAAAGCAGGTTGCAAAGGACATCCATCAATAGCCTCGAGTCCAGTTGGTGCTTTCTTGGAGATAAGAGAAATCTTGTTATGGGTGGCAAAGTCTTGGTCCACAAAATTACCACCGGAGCCTGAATCGAGAAAAGCAGCAGTAGTTACACGAAAATTCGGGCCTTCAAGCGAAACTGGGAGCATAATCCTCTTAGGGAGTTCCTCTTTAGAGAGGGAGCGAGAAGAAATTGATCTGAGGGTAAGTCCCTCTTGCGTGGCTGGTCCCGTTTGTTCCTTTGGCCTCAGACAAAAACGTACCACATGATCTGGTGATCCACAATAATAGCATAGGCCCTCATTCTGGCGGCGAACCCTCTCGGCCATCCTGTCGGGAGTACGGATCCGCTGACTGCTGATCTGCATGGGTTACACAGCATCAGGTAGTGGGCGAAAAGTCGGAGGAGGCCTAGGATAAGGAGAGTCAGTAGGCACAAACCTGGGACGTTGGCGTTCGTGACGTCGCTCCTGGAGGCGCAGATCCACGCGTATGCACTGTGCGATCAAATCCTCCAATGCTTGGGGTAGGGGCTGGACTGCAAGTTCATCCTTTACAGATTCGGACAAACCTTGCCAAAATGCGTGTCTCTTCGTTCCAACGAGTCTCTGCTGCGACGGTCCGGAATTCCAGTGCATATTTGGCTACGGACCTACGACCCTGAGACAAATGAACTAAAGAAGAGGCAGCAGTATCTTTGCGAACAGGAATATCAAATACCTGCTGGAATTCTTGGCGGAAAAGCTGGTAATTCGACGTGGTTTCCGGACGCAGCTCCCAGATGGGGGAAGCCCAGGCCAAGGTATCCCCTGTTAAGAGAGAGTAAACATAGGCTACCTTGGTGCGTCCGTTAAGAAAGAGGCTTGGAGATATTTCAAATTGAATTTCACACTTGTTCAAAAACCCTCGACAGGCCAGAGGGTCACCCGCATATGCTTTAGGCGTAGGGCTTCTTAAAGGTGCGGCTGCTGCTGGTGTGAGAGAGTGGATAGTTGTTGGAAAGGTGCGGAGTGGGCTGTAGTGAGAGAGTGGATAGTTGTTGAATCCAATTGGTAATCTGCGTTCCAAAAGAGAGGATGCATTGTTTAAGGGACGTAATAAGCTCCCCCACCTCAGCCAGGTCTGCATTTAGGCTCTGCATAATGTCACGCTGTGCAGCCCGCAGCCCAGACCAGTCCCCTGTACTGAGGTGGGATGTAGAGTATACGCACCGACAGCAGAGGGGGCGTGTCCGGGATGTGGTGTAGTAGCGTGGCCAGGCCTGAATGTAGATAAAGAATGGTCAAGTACTTGCCGAGTTCGAGGATCTAGAAAGTTCCATAGTCAAAATCCGTAGCAGAGTCCGAGGGTCTTAGAGGTTAGAGTAGTCTGTAGGAAAGCCAAGTTCAGGAGCCAGAGGGGGTATTCAGACGAGCCGGGTCAATAGCTGTAGGGAATAAACACAAGAGAGCACGACACAGGTTCCAGGCAACACAGGTAGCAAGGAGCTATGCAGAGCAAGGAAGTGAAGGCAAAGCAGGATATTTAAAGTGACAGTGACCAATCCGGACGAGGGGCATGGCGGAGGCGTGTCGAGGAGCTGCTCGTGAGTGGCTGAGAGACCAGGAAGTAGTGGAGCACAGCCGAGAGTCTGTAACACCAGTGCCAGAATCCAAGATGGCGGCGGCAGAGTTCAAGGTATGCACTGGGCGGCGGCATGGGTAGCGACGGGGGGCAGGGGCAGCAGCCGCTGCAGTACTGGTAGTGGGTAAGGAGGGGTCACGCCGCAAGTGACATGGCCCCTGATTCCTTACAGTCCTGTTCACATTTGAAAATCTGGTCACCCTAAGGAGGGGAGATCTGATGATGATGATAAGGGGGAGAGAGCTGATGATGGTGAGGAGGGGGAGAGAGAGCTAATGATGATAAGGAGGGGGAGAGAGCTGATGATGATGAGGAGGAGAGATTAGGAGGGGGAGTGATGATGATGAGGGGAGAATTGACGATGAGGGGGAGGGGGAGAGAAGAGATGGGGAGAGATGATGAGGAAGAGAAATGATGGGGAGGGGGAGAGATGATGATGAGGGATGATGATGAGGAGGGATGGGGACGAGGAGGGATGGGGACAAGTGAGGAGAGATGATGAGATCGAGGATCAGGGAGAGGATGGGGGAGGGAGAAAAAATTGCAGTCAGTATTAATATTAAATGGGCCCTTTAACAGGGACTTATCTCTGTTAAAGCAACTTGCCTCTAATCCAGCAGTGTGCTGGTTAATTGCATACCAGCAATTAACCAACTCCATCTGGCTGATTAGAGCTTTCTCAGAAATAGTCTGTTCTGAGACAGGAAGGAGGATACCTTAGCTCACAATTGGAGCTGACCTAGGAAAGACAGACCAGAGGATTTCCTTAGTGGACATTGGACTGATTTGAGGACAGATGTCTTGAGCTGCAAATAGACTGCAGGCTGACAGCAAGACAAAGGGGAGCAGACTATACCTGGACAGACATTGCCTTAGCACACAAAGGTGCTGACCCAGGAGAACAGAGAGGCTTCCCCTACAGCTACAAGAAACAGATAAGACTTTCTTATAGGACTGTTATATATCTGTATATATGTTTATATATTTGGGGCTGCTAAATAACTTAGCTAACCACCCAGTTAGAGAGGGCTTTGTAGATATTCCCAAAACGGAGCAGGTTTTTCTTTGGCTTATTTTGAATGTTCTGCTGTGTTAAAGGGACAGGCGCAATAAAGCCTCATTTAAGTTTCACTTTTAACAGTCTCCATTGCGTACCTCTGCACATGTCCCTTACAGGCCCCTAAATTTTTTTTTTCCATGGGGCCTGCGAATGTCTTACTGGGAGATGTCCATGTTACTATATGGAATGACATTTGTCACAGGAGACCAGGCCATTTACACCTTTTTACCATGATCATGCATTGAGCAAAATGAGTTAATGAAATAAATTGTAAATTTATTCACAGGAAAAGGCAAACACAAAATGTTACACAAACTACAGCAAAAAGACACACTTACTTGTGAATTGGGATAACAACCTAGACTCTCCTAGCTGCAGGGAATCCTATCCCTGATAACAGTTGCAAAAACAGGACAGAAACTATTCCAGGCAGCTTTTCGCTGAAGCAGCCCTTTTCTTGCTGGAAACTTGAAACTGGAACTTCGAATCTGAGAATCTTAGACAGTAGAACACTGGAAAACACACTCTCTAATGGGCGCAATGGGTTATAATACCTCTGACTTTCATTCAAAAAATACCATAGCCCAATTCAAAGGGTGATAAATTTCTCTGCTGCCAATCAAAGACAAGCTGGTAGACACAACAGGGTTACCTGAAAATCTGAATGAACCAAGGGGCAGGGGCAATTTGGCACCTCGGGCCTTGGTTCCCTCAATGCCACCCGCGGTGACAGGCTCCTGCCAGTCTGGTGGGATCAAATGGAAATGCAAAGGACGTCCCTTGATCTCAGGATGTGGATGATTAAATCCTACCCTTCTGTCCAAATTATCTTCACACCTTGGACATCCTCTGGGCTGTCATCTCCACCGTATGAGTAGACACGGTTGCACCCAAGTTGGTCTGAAAGTCCCAGCTCATCTGTGTGCACAAGCATATGTTTTAAAACACACAGTTTAATAAACGATACACTTTAAAAATATCCTAAGTCTGTGGGTTATGGGAAATAGAATAAGAAGCGGCATGTTATTTCTTACTAGCCATATTCCCCACACTCTATACAATAAACTTAGGACTGGACTTTTAAAAGTCCCCTCACAACCTTGTAGATGATTGGAGTACCCTCAGACCCCTATACCGGTTCTGGGTGACTGGGGCATTTACTGGGTATCCCCATTAACCTAGGGACCCCTTGACTGTTTCAGGGACACCTCACATCCCTATGCCCCATTTACCTTTCTGGGCTGTGGTGAAGCAGGGACACCTAGTGATGAGTTGTGCAAGCGTTTTCCAGGGAAGATATTACCGAGACAATGTGTTTACATGCATCCAGGAATCCTACCTGATCCCTGGGTACATTTTTAGGGGAACCAGCAACTCTGGGCCGTGACTAGATAAACACAATCTGACAACACTTTCTCCGCAACCCCCCCCCCCCTCGAAACTCATACCACTGCAATCCCTGCTTGCTGGCATTTCTGGAAAGGTAAAAACACAAAAAAAAATTATTGTCGCATAATTGCAGGTAATGCTTTTACAACAGTTGGGTCCAAAAGCTGACACTCCTGAACCCCAAAACATGGATCAGAGGTAACCAAAACGGGCTTAACCTTTATTAGTGAGCCTGGCTACCTCTTCAACGTCACAACATTTAATTAAGGTGACCAGATTTTCAAATATAAAAAAACGGGACACATGCGCCCCCCCCTTTGTGTTGTGTCTTTCCTCCCTCTCCCCCATCCTCACTCTCCTCTCACCCTCCCCCATCCTCTCTTATTCCCTCCCTACCCCCCCCCCCCAACCTGTACTCTGGACCCTGGTCCTTCCCTTCCTCTTCACCACAATTATTCTTACTTTGACTCACCTTTTCACCCTCTCTCCAGCACTAGATCATTTCCTTCATCTTTTAAGCATCACTCTTTCACATTCACCCTGAAAAAGCCCTCTCTACCCAACCTCACCTTCTAACTTCTGCCAAATCACCAATCTCCCATTTGCTTCCAAAATAAATGAAGATCTTGTTTTAACTGCATGATATACTTTCTTTCCTCTAACTCCCTCATTGATACAGTTCAATTTATCCTAACCACTCCACAGAGACTGTTCTAACAAAGGTTGACAATGATCTCAAGACAAAATTACAGGAACAGTTTTCCTTACTAATCCAACTAGACCTCTGCTGCCTTTTTAGAATGTCGACCACCCTCTTCTATTTCATACTCTCTTTATTCCATTGGCCTTTGTGGCACTGTTCTCTCCCTTTCTATCTGACTGGTCCTTCAGTGTTTCCTTTGCTTGCACCTCCTCTTCTCCACTCCAGCACAATGTTGGTGTCCCCAGGCTCTGTTCTAGTATATGTTGTATTTTATCTTTCCACCACTTGCTTGGGCAAACTAATAGTCATTTGGCTTTCACTAGCCCTTTGATGACACCCAAATCTACCTAACTTCTCAACTCTCTCCAGACTCGTTTCTAATAGTTTTTCTGCTATATCTTCATGGATGTCCCACAGCTACCTCAAAATCAACATGTGCCAAACAGAACTCATTTTCTCTCCTTCCATGTCTGACCCTATACCTGACTTTTTGTTGACCAATAGATAACTCCACTGTCCTCCTTATACCACAAGCCACATCTCTAGGTGCCATACTTAACTCCTTCCTCTCCTTTACAGCACACAATGAGTACCTCACCAATTCTTGCCATTTTCCTCTCCGAAACAATATGCCCCTTCCTCACAAAGCAATGTACCAAAATTCTAGTTCATGCACTTTTACTATCCAGAGTGGACTTCGGTAACCTGCTGCTAGTTGGTCTCCCCCTCTTCTGCTGTCAGGCTCATCTACGTTACCAACTGTTCTACATCTGCTGCTTTACTGTGCAAATCCCTACACTGGTTCGACACAACCAGCAGAATCAAATGTAAGGTTCTGGTTCTCATCAGAACAGCCCCTCTTTACATTTTCAATCTAATACCCAAGTACGCTTTCACAAGCCGTCTCCCCTCAGGTCTTGACATACAGCTTTCATCCTCATTAATCCCTCTCAATCCTGCTTCCAAGACTTCTCTAAGGCTGCTCCCCAAGTTGGAACTCTTTATCCCCGCTCCATCAAAATTTGCTCTACCTGTCACACTTTCAAAAGTTCTTTCAAAACCCAATTCTTTAAAGAGGCTTCCCCCCACCTATCGTAGTGTTATCACTCTCCCATTACTTTTAGATTGTAAGCTTCTCTGAGCAGGGACTCTGTTGCAATGAAATGAAATAGGTAATTATTTATAAAATGTTTTACCAGGAAGTAATACATTGAGAGTTACCTCTCGTTTTCAAGTATGTCCTGGGCACAGAGTTAAGACAAATAATACATGGTTACATAAGTGAACAGGGTATACATTATATACCAGACATGGCATGCACAGATAAATAAAATATATATTATTGGCGTATGTAACAGTTATAGACCAGATTAGGCTGCCTCACATTTTAAACTGTTACATACGCCTATAATATGCAATATTTTGTATATAATGTATACCCTGTTCACTTATGTAACTGTATTTGTAACCATGTATTATTTGTCTTAACTCTGTGCCCAGGACATACTTGAAAACAAGAGGTAACTCTCAATGTATTACTTCCTGGTAAAACATTTTATAAATAATTATCTATTTCATTGCTTTATGTTGTATGCATTTTTATTAATTGTTCTTGTCTTTACAAATATAAATAATAATGATGGTGCCTAGAATAGTAAAATGTTGCAGAACATATCTTGAAAACCCTAAACTTGCCTAAAATAGAGTAAGATTAAGAAAATATTGATTGGTTATACCAGTGGTTCCCAATCTGTGCGCCGCGGCGCCCTGGTGCGCCGTGGCTTGCCTAGAGGGGCGCTCCGATCATCACTCCCCACCATACCTCCGATCATCACTCCCCACCATCACTCCTTCATGCATGCCGGCCGGGCCGCAGGGGATTGGCTGCAGGTCAGAGGAAGCCGGCGGCAGGGCTTCCGCTTTGTGCAGAGCACACGGTGAGTGTGTGTCTGCCTTCCTGCTCCTGGCTTCTCTGTCTGCGCGGTATCCCGTCCTCTTCTGCCCCGGGTGATAGGAGAAGGGAGGGAGGGGGGGGGGTTGATAGGGGAAGGGAGGGAGGGGGGGGGTGATAGGAGAAGGGAGGGGGGGGGAAGAGTTGTACATTTGCCTGCCCAGTGACTGTGTGTAGGGAGCTGCCTGCACGGATCTCCTGCCTCCTCCCCTCTACCAGTCACTCACATCCGTCGCTGCCTCTGCTCTCCACTGCTCTCCAATGTGTGTATCTGTGTGTGTGTATTTATTTTTGTTTGTGTATTTGTGTTTGTGTATTTGTGTATTTGTGTTTGTGTATTTATGTGTGTGTGTGTATTTGTGTGTGTATTTGTGTGTGTGTGTGTATTTATTTGTGTGTGTGTGTATTTATTTGTGTGTGTGTGTGTGTGTATTTATTTGTGTGTGTGTGTGTGTATTTATTTGTGTGTGTGTGTATTTATGTGTGTGTGTGTGTGTATTTATGTGTGTGTGTATTTATTTGTGTGTGTGTGTGTGTGTGTGTGTGTGTATTTATTTGTGTGTGTGTGTGTGTGCAGGGAGCTGCCTGCATGGGTCTCCTACCTTTCCTCCCCCCTCCTCCACCTCCCCCCCTTCCCCCCTCCCTGAGAGTGTGTGTGTGTGTGTGTGCAGGGAGCTGCCTGCACGGATCTCCTGCCTTTCCTCCCCACCTCCCTGAGAGAGTGTGTGTGTGTGTGTGTGTGTATTTATGTGTGTGTGTATTTATTTGTGTGTGTGTGTGTGTGTGTGTGTGTGTGTGTATTTATTTGTGTGTGTGTGTGTGTGCAGGGAGCTGCCTGCATGGGTCTCCTACCTTTCCTCCCCCCTCCTCCACCTCCCCCCCTTCCCCCCTCCCTGAGAGTGTGTGTGTGTGTGTGTGCAGGGAGCTGCCTGCACGGATCTCTTGCCTTTCCTCCCTCCCTGTCTTAGAGAGAGTGTCTGAGAGAGTGAGAGTGTCTGAGAGAGTGAGAGTGTCTGTCTGAGAGAGTGAGAGTGTCTGTCTGAGAGAGTGAGAGTGTCTGAGAGAGTCTGAGAGTGAGAGTGTCTGTCAGAGAGAGAGAGTGTGTCTGAGAGAGAGAGTGTGTCTGAGAGAGAGAGTGTGTCTGAGAGAGAGAGTGTGTCTGAGAGAGAGTGTGTCTGAGAGAGAGTGTGTCTGAGAGAGAGAGTGTGTCTGAGAGAGAGAGTGTGTCTGAGAGAGAGAGTGTGTCTGAGAGAGAGAGAGAGTGTGTCTGAGAGAGAGAGAGTGTGTCTGAGAGAGAGAGTGTGTCTGAGAGAGAGAGTGTGTCTGAGAGAGAGAGTGTGTCTGAGAGAGAGAGTGTCTGAGAGAGAGTGAGTCTGTCTGAGAGTGAGAGTGTCTGCCTGAGAGTGAGAGAGTGTCTGTCTGAGAGAGTGAGAGTGTCTTTCTGAGAGAGTGAGAGTGTCTGTCTGAGAGAGAGAGTGAGTGTCTGTCTGAGAGAGAGAGTGAGTGTCTGTCTGAGAGAGAGAGTGAGTGTCTGTCTGAGAGAGAGAGTGAGTGTCTGTCTGAGAGAGTGAGTGTCTGTCTGAGAGAGTGAGTGTCTGAGAGAGTGAGTGTCTGTCTGAGAGAGTGAGAGTGTCTGTCTGAGAGAGTGTCTGTCTGAGAGAGTGAGAGTGTCTGTCTGAGAGAGTGAGAGTGTCTGTCTGAGAGAGTGAGAGTGTCTGAGAGAGTCTGAGAGTGAGAGTGTCTGTCAGAGAGAGAGAGTGTGTCTGAGAGAGAGAGTGTGTCTGAGAGAGAGAGTGTGTCTGAGAGAGAGAGTGTGTCTGAGAGAGAGTGTGTCTGAGAGAGAGTGTGTCTGAGAGAGAGAGTGTGTCTGAGAGAGAGAGTGTGTCTGAGAGAGAGAGTGTGTCTGAGAGAGAGAGTGTGTCTGAGAGAGAGAGAGAGTGTGTCTGAGAGAGAGAGAGTGTGTCTGAGAGAGAGAGTGTGTCTGAGAGAGAGAGTGTGTCTGAGAGAGAGAGTGTGTCTGAGAGAGAGAGTGTGTCTGAGAGAGAGAGTGTCTGAGAGAGAGTGAGTCTGTCTGAGAGTGAGAGTGTCTGCCTGAGAGTGAGAGAGTGTCTGTCTGAGAGAGTGAGAGTGTCTTTCTGAGAGAGTGAGAGTGTCTGTCTGAGAGAGAGAGTGAGTGTCTGTCTGAGAGAGAGAGTGAGTGTCTGTCTGAGAGAGAGAGTGAGTGTCTGTCTGAGAGAGTGAGTGTCTGTCTGAGAGAGTGAGTGTCTGAGAGAGTGAGTGTCTGTCTGAGAGAGTGAGTGTCTGTCTGAGAGAGTGAGAGTGTCTGTCTGAGAGAGTGTCTGTCTGAGAGAGTGAGAGTGTCTGAGAGAGTGAGAGTGTCTGAGAGAGTGAGAGTGTCTGAGAGAGAGAGTGTCAGAGAGAGAGAGTGAGGTCAGAGAGAGAGAGAGTGAGGTCAGAGAGAGAGAGTGAGGTCAGAGAGAGAGAGAGAGAGAGAGTGAGGTCAGAGAGAGAGAGAGTGAGGTCAGAGAGAGAGAGAGAGAGAGAGAGAGAGAGAGAGAGAGTGAGGTCAGAGAGAGAGAGAGAAAGTGAGGTCAGAGAGAGAAAGAGTGAGGTCAGAGAGAGAGAGAGAGAGAGAGAGTGAGGTCAGAGAGAGAGAGAGAGTGAGGTCAGAGAGAGAGAGAGAGAGAGTGAGATGAGAGAGAGAGTGAGGTCAGAGAGAGAGAGAGTGAGGTCAGAGAGAGAGAGTGAGGTCAGAGAGAGAGAGAGAGTGAGGTCAGAGAGAGAGAGAGAGAGAGAGAGAGAGAGAGTGAGTGAGGTCAGAGAGAGAAAGAGAGAGTGAAGTCAGAGAGAGAGAGAGAGGTCAGAGAGAGAGAGAGAGGGAGGTGAGAGAGAGAGAGTGAGGTCAGAGAGAGAGAGAGAGAGAGAGTGAGATCAGAGAGAAAGAGAGTGAGGTCAGAAAGAGAGAGAGAGTGAGGTCAGAGAGAGAGAGAGAGAGAGAGAGAGAGTGAGGTCAGAGAGTGAGGTCAGAGAGTGAGAGAGTGAGGTCAGAGAGTGAGAGAGTGAGGTCAGAGAGAGAGAGAGAGAGAGGGTGTGAGAGAGAGAGGGTGTGAGAGAGAGAGGGTGTGAGAGAGAGAGGGTGTGAGAGAGAGAGGGTGTGAGAGAGAGAGGGTGTGAGAGAGAGAGAGGGTGTGTGTGAGAGAGAGGGGGTGTGCGAGAGAGAGGGTGTGAGAGAGAGAGGGTGTGAGAGAGAGGGGGTGCGAGAGAGAGAGGGTGAGAGAGAGAGGGTGAGAGAGAGAAGGTGAGAGAGAGAGGGTGAGAGAGAGAGAGAGAGGGTGAGAGAGAGAGGGTGAGAGAGAGAGAGAGGGTGAGAGAGAGAGGGTGAGAGAGAGAGAGGGTGAGAGAGAGAGAGGGTGAGAGAGAGAGAGAGAGGATGAGAGAGAGATAGGGCGAGAGAGAGAGGGTGAGAGAGAGAGAGGGTGAGAGAGAGAGAGGGTGAGAGAGAGAGAGGGTGAGAGAGAGAGAGGGTGAGAGAGAGGGTGGGAGAGAGAGAGGGTGGGAGAGAGAGAGAGGGTGAGAGAGAGAGAGAGGGTGAGAGAGAGAGGGTGAGAGAGTGAGAGAGAGGGGGTGTGTGTGAGAGAGAGGGGGTGTGTGAGAGAGAGGGTGTGTGTGTGTGAGAGAGAGGGCATGTGTGTGAGAGAGAGGGCGTGTGTGAGAGAGAGAGGGGTTGTGTGAGAGAGAGGGGGTGTGTGAGAGAGGGTGAGAGAGGGTGAGAGAGAGAGAGAGAGAGATGGAGAGAGAGAGAGAGGGTGAGAGAGATAGATAGAGAGAGAGAGAGATAGAGGGTGTGAGAGTGTGTGAGGGAGACACCAACTGCGCACTGCAACTGTTAGGTATGTATATACACCTTTGTTTTTACTTTGGGCGCCGCGGAAAAATCCTGATCTCTTTAGGGAGCCTTGAAAAAATCCTGATTGCCTTGGGGAGCCTTGAAGCGAAAAAGTTTGGGAACCACTGGGTTATACATTTCTTTGTCCACAAGGTGGGGATGGTGAGCTATAAATGTATGACATTGCAGTTCAGTAAGAACAAGCAAAGACAGAAGCAAGGCATAAATAAAAAAATAAGAAAATGCTTGCACAACTACTCCTGTGTACAGGCAATGAAGGCATAATCCCCCTTGTACTTGTAATCTGCTATTTATAGCACTGGAAACTATTTCTTTAATCCCTGAAGTTAATTTCTTGTTTGGAGAAAACAATATGGCCATTGGGACACCCTGGTTCCAATGGGCAAACAGAAAGCCGCAATGTCATTGAAATTTTTTTTGCCGGGGGAATTTTTTTTCGTTCTACCACTTATTTTTTTGCATATTGTGCACTAGAGTAACCAATAAAGAATTAAAATAAATTTTTACCCAGTTGTGATATTTCGTACAAAGTAATCTATTCAATTAGAATCAGCAAAATATGCCCCATGCATAGGGTATCCTCTCAGAGTTGAAATCACCAAACACAGTTGAGACATTTTCTTGGTTGGCAGTAAGACAGGTGCTTCTGTGTCCAAACCATGGAGAAATTATTAGATATAGTATATCATAGAAGTATTTACATTTGCTCTGTGAAGCAGGGGTGGGTAGGTATAAAATGTATACGCCAATGATTACGACTCCTTCACAGAAAAAGGGACGTCTTAAGATAAGTGCTTTCGAATCGCATTGCGTGCACATATGTCGTTTTTTTAAGTAGCTCCAAATAAAACTATAAACATACAGGAATATAGGGGCACTCCGCTGAAATCGACATCCTGTCTGGGTGCAAACTGCTGGGGACTGGAATACAGAAAAGATGGAAGCTGGCACTCCAGGACTTCATTCATTTTTTCCCTAAAGTTTATTACAAAACTATCGGCGTTTCGGCTCTCTCTACAGGAGCCTTTCTCAAGACTTGAAACTACGGATTCTGAAACAGGAAAGACAAAAAAGACACAGTGCACCCTGGGAAAGTGATTTGCAAAATACTTTAAGAACAAATATTAACATACGCTTACAATTGGGTGAGCAGCAATCCACACAGAAGAGAGGACGACCCGCAATGATAGAAGCCTGTGCACTGGGATCTCAGATCAACTGGCAGGAAACAGATTTCGTCAGCCCAATGCAGAGTATAGATGCCAATTAACATTTACCCCTACGCGTTTTGCACGTGACCGTGCTTCATGAGGAAAACCGTTAATCAAAACCACCACCCAAATATATGCACCCTAAAATAATTGATTCATTATTAATACCTTTAGCATAATTAAAACATCAAGAATATATATTAACATTAAATAAACACGTGCACTGTTACAAAAAAACTAATCTTCATGATATCAAGTATCTAATATCATGATGATACATACAATAATCATATAAACAGAGTATAAAAGCCCAAAAGATAAATGCCTAGCAACACAATCTAATCAGGGCTAAGAAAAATAGGATATGTTTACTCAAAACCAGAGGATGAGAACAACCCCCACTCAATGGGAAGAGTAGAAAATGTGATAGATATGGCATAGACAATCAATCAGTTTAATTTATCATACAGTATGGCCCTACCACTACAAGCAGTGAACCAGACATAAGTGGAAACTGGGGAAGGGGACTGAAATCGAGAAAAGGACCTTTCAAAATTATAGGTCAAATGCAAACACTCATAAAAACAAAGTGGTGATACCACTACTGTACATCAAACATGAATTGGATATTAAAAATAAAAAAAAACCCTTGTGGTGTTGTATTTGATTCAATTTTGTAATAAAAAAGGGGGGTAATATATAAACATATAAAAAGGACATCAATATAAGCAAGTAGGTATACAAACCATAAACCAGGAACATCAGGGCAAGTGCCTCCCGCTATCATCTTCCCATTGCTGGATGTCGGCGTGAGGACTTACCCTGATGTTCCCGGGTTATGGTTTTTATACCTTCATGCTTATATTCATGTTCTTTTTGTACGTGTATATATTACCCCGCCCCCATTTTTATTACTATATTGAATCAAATACCAAACCATGAGAGTTTTGCGCTTTTTTCTTTTTTTATCTTACATTGTGATGTTTGAGCCATTCACCTGAACAGCTCCATTTCCTTAATCACAAGGAACATTCTTTGTGGCCTTTATTAGCACGTTTCACTAGCAATTATTATTGACACTGTTTATGTAAGAACATTGCACTTTTTGAATATAAGATTTGCACCCACTTATAATTCTGAGTGCACCTTTTTGTCTATATCTGTGGATCACAACTGTATGGTTTATGGCAGGGGTGAGCAAACTTTTCATCCATGAAATTTCTCGGCTCCCCCCCCCCCCCGCCTGATGTAATCAAAATCACATGAAAAAAAAAAACCTTTATTAAACGGTATACAATGTAAATACAAATATGTCTAAATACTTCTTTCAACAGCTCGCGCTTGCAAAACTAGGCTGCATCCACGCTGCCGCTGAGAGCGGTGACATCACCAACTCTCCAAGCATGAGAGCAGGGAGTTCTGCATAATTTTGCAATTACCAGCAGTGGGGGCGTGGATCGGGGCTATTTTTTGTGTGTTTGTGTGGCTGTGTGTGTGTGTGTGTGTGCGCGCTCATTGACTGCTGCTGAGCGCGCTTCAAAGTCAAATTTGTTTGTCTCCCCAAGCGCCAAGCTTTGGAGAGCGTACGCCCCCTAGTTTGCGCACCACTGCATTTAATCACCACACACACACACAAACTCAATCACAACACACAATCAATCACAACCAACACAGACACACACTCAATCACAACCAACACAGACACAACACACACATACAAACAACCAACACAGACACAACACACACACAATCACAACCAACACAGACACCACACACACACACACACACACACACACACACACACACACACACACACACACACACACACACACACACACACACACACACACACACACACACACACACACACACACACCACACAATCATAAGTCACACACTTTCACCTGGGGGAGGAAGTAATACTGTAAGCATGCTCCTGTCCCCCATGCTGCTGAAAAGTGGGTAAGACAGGAGGAGGAGGGCTTGTCTGTGTGCAGGGAAGGAAAGCCCCACCCCCGCAGCAGGCAGACAGCACAGAGAAGTAGCAGCACGGAGCTGCTTCTTGGCCTCCCGTGCACAGCTCTGCCCACCCACAGGTTTCCCTGCACGCTGCCTGCGCCCCCCCTAAATAATCTTGTGCCCCCCCAAGGGGGCGCGCCCCCCCAGTTTGCGCACCGCTGGTATATGGTATATACTCTGTAAACGACATTGCTTCATCTTTTATAAGGTAAGGAGCGATGCGTTGTGGAGGCCAGTGGTGGGACGTTCAATACTTCTCTAGTGATTCCGCGCCATTGATCTCGATTTAGGGCAGCTTTTGGGCTTCGGCTACTGTGAAGTGGAACGGTTTGAGATCTTGCGCCACCTGGTTCGACCATGTTTTCTTTGGAGCATTTCGGTCCACTTTCCAGCCTATGGGTCATGTGGTGTTGAGGCACTGGTATGGTAGTCTGGTGATGTCCAAACAGAAGATGTGGCCAAACCACCTAAGTCTTGGTTGCTTAAGGTACTTCATTTTTCCATCGGTCTCGTAGCGTAATATGGAGTATGTTACGTAGACATCTTAGTTGGAATTGTTTGAGTAGGTTCATATCGCTTTTGAGTAGTGTCCATGTTTCTGAGCCATACTGTAAAACGGTGCATGAACCGTGAAAAAAGGAAATAAGGGGTTTAACCTTATTTATAAAGTTCTTTTCAATATTTTTGATGTTTCTGAGATGCTCAAAGATTCTAATCTTGAGACTTCTAATAGTTTTACAAATGTACTGTAAACCACAGTCCCATTGTAGTAAATAGACAACGAACTTTGTGTCGCAATTGATGAAATTGTCTATCTCAAGAAAGAAAAAAGTTTATACACACACACCCTGTGTCTTTCTCTGTCTCTCTCTGTGTTCTGCCACAAGGAACATGGTTGCTTCAGGCCCTTCAGACCCCCAAGGTGGAGCTTCCTCCATTTTGCCCTTCAACTTCACACATGCAACTGCTGATTGGCTCACAAAGTGGGCAGGGCCCGATTATAAGGCGAGTATGTACTTTTCAATGTTACTTTATTGAAAAAAACCTTGCTAAGTGCAGCAGGGTTCCCCCTGGGCCCTCCTCCTTACCTCCACTGTGGTGGTTGGTGCGGGTATCGCCTCCATCAGCGGTAAACCCGCTGGTGGGGGCCAGTTGCAGGGAGCGCTCCGGTGCTCCGGAGGTTCCGCAATGCATCCGAATAGCGTGGACCGCCATTTTGGTTGTCTGTGCATGTGCAGTGTAGTCGCGCATGCGCAGCAGGGATCCCTAGTTCGGCGGCCATGGTGGGGTTGACGCGAGAGTTTGCGCATGTGCAGGAAGTCGTGCACGCGTATGTGTAAGCGCGCAAAGTGGCAGCCGATAGGAAGAGGCTCCGAGCTGGGACTACATATCCCATGAGCCTCGGGGGTGATCACATGGGTGCATGTCGCCAATAAGGTTGGCTGGATCCCTGCTCACAGGAAAAGGATACATTTGGCGCGCTGGGACCGCGCGTCATTTGGTGCTGGGGCAAGGACAGGGTAGGAGGTATGTGCAGGGGTCTGTGACTCCTGTACTAGGCCAGAATCACCACTATTAGGCCCCAGCTAGGCCCCGACTCCCCTCAGCTTGTGGTTGCTGCAGGGACCGGCCCATGGATAGGGACACCGTCCTGTAGAACCAGCATAAGTGAGGGACACAGCCAGGACGTGGTGGCATCCTGGCCCTTGGTGGTCAGACTGGATCACCATCTGCAGATTGATTGACATTCTAAAGTTGTATCACTCTACGCAGGAGCCACCCACTGTAGAGGTGGAGGCATAGTTGATCACCCTTCTGGATCCGTGGATCCCAAGTACAGCATCTGCGTGCCCGGGTGTGGACACACCCGGCAGGTACCTCACCACAACACGTGCACCAAACAACAACTCAAATTAGTGGGCAGCGCTGTCTCACACTTGGGTGGGTGTGTGACTCTGAGGACACGTGTTGGGGAACATGGTATAGGGTTGCAGCCCTGCGAGGCTTAGTGTTGCAAGGTGACAGTTATATAACTGTTATGCATATAGTAAATTGTTTTACCCATAATCCTGTGTATTGGTTACTGTATGTGGGTCCTGTTTCAGGGGTTATTCTACACCCTAGAATCCCGCACGGTTGTAGGTGCTACGAGCATTGTTCCAGGAAACACCACAGGCTCTCAGACCTCCTGTGAGCCACAGGTAGTGCATCACACACACAGTAGCCACATATATCCCACCCGGGGGGGGGGGGGGGTGTATGGGTTATATATATAATCAGACCAGACAAGTGTATATACACAAAAATGTGACTGTGAAGTGAGATTACTGATGCTAATAAACAGTGAGATTGTCTCCAAAATCAGTGAGATTTACATGAAATCAGTGAGAGTTGACATGTCTGCCTACTGTATCTACTTTAAACCTAAACCTGTGTGAGAAATGTCTCCTTTACTGTATGTATGTGTCCGAAGCACTCACATTCTAGCGATTTGCTTACCAGAAAATGTGCTGGCAGGTATTTTATCTATCCAAACACTTACAAATAAATCCTTGATTAACCAGTATTCTTCTGCAACAACGATTAGGAGGCAACAGGTATCAAAACTCCTTTCTTTTTCATCCTGTTCTAGTAAGCCTGACATTTATTTTATAGTGTCTTAAATCATTCAGTAAAGTTTAATGTGACATTCAGCCTGCTCCATTTCATTAATTTGTGCACTGTGAGCGCTGATTGGTATGTCATTTCCCAGAATCCCTGGCTGCAGTGGAAGTATTGCTTGCTAAGAGATAAGAGGAAAGGCAGGTTCGTGGACTTGTCTAAGACATGTGAATCTGCTCACATGTGGTATTTTTATTTGCTATTTTTTTATTATTCAATGAACGGTGAGGGGGGACGTGTTGTCACTTTTTTTACTCACCACAACTATTTGTGTCTGGTTTAAAAATGTAAAATGCCAAGCCAGTGAGAACCTCTAGAGACATGTTTAATTGTTCCAGATTTGTTAGTGAGTCGGTTGAGGTTCGAAAGAATACACCCAAACAGACTCAATAAAAGTCATAAATGAGCTTAGCGCATACACAGCTCACTTTGTGTTTTATCTCAGTTATGAGATACCATCATGGACCTCTTGAACTCTTCCCATATGCTGGAATCTTAAACATTCAGTTGAAACATTCTTATGTATAGTAGCCCGGATAATGTTGCTAGTATGTAATGAGAACATTTTCCACAATATCAATGAGGGCACAATTATAACCTTTTCAGCTATTCCAGATAAAGTATATCTGCATGAACTGTGGGTCCAATACTTGGTTTGCACAAAAGATTTGTATTTTGGGCACATAAAGATAAAAAAATATATGGGAAGGAGTCGATCCATGGAGTAAAGCCATTTCAGTTGTTTTCAACATACCCAAGATAACAACATTTGATTAAAAAATACAATATATTGTGGATGAAAAAATGACTGTGTTGGTCTTTGACATGATCACAGCAACTAAGTGTAATTTTGTGATGCCAATATATATTTTTTTTATTTAAAGCAGTTAATACAATAATGACTGTTTTTCACCCATTGTTAAGTTTAATTTTCTAAAGCAGCCTTTGGGTTTTCGTACTTATAAGCAGATAAAAATACCACTTGTGAGCACATTCACATCTCTCAGACAAGTCTGCAACTCTGCCTTTCGCCATGATCTCTTCGCATACAATGCTTTGACTGCAACCAGGGATTCTGGGTAATGACATGCAAATGAGCACACAGTGTTTCACCTTTTGCTTTTTGTCCATTTTAACATGGAGCCCTATAAGCGTATATACAGTTAGGTTCGGAAATAATTGGACACTGATACAAGTTTTGTTATTTTGGCTGTGTACCAAAATTCAAGTTACAGTTAAATAGGCTTAAAGTGCAGTCTATCAGCTTTAATTTGAGGGTATTCCTATCCAAATTGGAGGAAGGGTTTAGGAATTACATCTCTATAATATGTAGCCCCCTCTTTTTCAAGGGACCTAAAGTAATTGGACAATTGACTCAAAAGCTGTTTCATGGACAGTTGTGGGCTATTCCTTCGTTATTTCATCATCAATTAAGCAGGTAAAAGGTCTGGAGTTGATTCCAGGTGTGGCATTCACATTTGGAAGCTGTTGCTATGAATCCACAACATACGGTCAAAGGAGCTCTCAATGCAAGTGAAACAGGGCATCCTTCGGCTGCAAAAAAAAAGAGAAAATCCATCAGAGAGATAGCAGGAACATTAGGAGTGGCCAAATCAACAGTTTGGTACATTCTGAGGAAAAAAAGAACGCAACACAAAAAGACCTGGACGTCCACGGAAGACAACAGTGGTGGATGATCGTAGGATTCTTTCCATGGTAAAGAAAAACCCCTTCACAACATCCAGCCAAGTGAAGAACACTCTCCAGGAGGTAGGCATATCATTATCCAAATCTACCATAAAGAGAAGACTTCACGAGAGCAAATACAGAGGGTTCAACACAAAGTGCAAACCATTCATAAGCCTCAAGAATAGAAAGGCCAGAATAGACTTTGCCAAACAATATCTAAAAAAGCCAGCCCAGTTCTGGAACAGCATTCTTTGGACAGATGAAACTAAGATCAACCGGTACCAGTATGATAGGGAGAAAAAAGTATGGAGAAGGCTTGGAATGACTCATGATCCGAAGCATACCACATCATCTGTAAAACACGGTGGAGGCAGTGTGATGGCATGGGCATGCATGGCTTACAATGGCACTGTGTCACTAGTGTTTGATGATGATGTGACAGAAGACAGAAGCAACCGGATGAATTCTGAAGTATATAGGGAAATATTGTCTGCTCAGATTCAGCCAAATTCAGCGAAGTTGATTGGATGGCGCTTCACTTTACAGATGGACAATGACCCAAAACATACTGCAAAAGCAACCCAGAAGTTTTTTAAAGCAAAGAAGTGAAATATTCTGCAATGGCTAAGTCAATCACCTGATCTCAACCCGATCGAGCGTGCATTTCACTTGCTGAAGACAAAACTTAAGACAGAAAGATCCACGAACAAACAACAACTGAAGACAGCTGCAGTAAAGGCCTGGCAAAGCATCACAAAGGAGGAAACCCAGCATTTGGTGATGTCCATGCATTTCAGACTTCAAGCAGTCATTGCCTGCAAAGGATTCTCGACAAAGTATTCAAAATGTACATTTATTTATGATTGTGTTAATTTGTCTAATTACATTTGAGGCCCTGAAATAAGGGGACTGTTTATGAAAATGGTTGCAATTCCTATACGTTTCATACGATATTTTTGTTCAACCCCTTCAATTAAAGCTGAAAGTCTGCACTTCTATTGCATCTCTGTTGTTTAATTTCAAATCCATTTTGGTGGCGTACAGAGCCAAAATTATGAAAATTGTGTCACTGTCCAATTATTTCCGCACCTAACTATATATATATATATATATATATATATATATATATATATATATATATATATATATATATATATATATATATATATATATATACTGCATCGACACACTTTATTCGAGCAAATACCCAGTATGTACCTGGCAGATACCTGGAATGCGCCGCTCCTCACCTCTGACAAGCCCCGTTGCGTTTGCCTTCCCAGCCTGGGTTCATGCCTGGCTGACGGGCGGCTGATCTGTTAAATGATAATGATTAGGATTTAATAGGCTGCAATGCTTCGCGTGTCTACCAGATGGCATAAATTCATGAATTGTAATGCAGTATATATATATATACTGTGCAGTATTGCAGCCAGCAGGAATAAAATGCTTCAATCCCTGCATGGAAAATACCTCAATGCACTCGGGCAGAAAACAGTCACAAACCTCAATACACCCGGGTATACCCGAATTCGTGGGACTAGCCGAGCTCGAATAAAGTGTGTCGCCAGTGTATATATATATATAGATATATCCCAACAAGAATGACCTAGGTGCAAGTGGAGACAAGAAAAACAAACATAGGGTAATACGTTCTAACAATTGCACCACCAGAAGGTACGATATGCACTTACAGTGTGTAAGATATAATCAGGCCTTGTATCCACTCTGGGATCTGGAATAATTATGAAGAATCTGGAACATCCAGCAGCGTATCTTCCACAGGAAACGTAATCTCGTGCGTGATACACTGATCTCTTTTTCCGGCGATGTTACAATGAATGAAGCAAGCAAAGGGAATACTTAAAAACAGTGTCTCTTGGAATGTTGTCTGTGCTTGTCCTTCCCCCGGTGTGGATGAGATTTCTGGCTAGAGGTGTTAAATGGTTCCTGAAAGAAAGTGATGTAAGAGTGTGTGTGTGTGTAACTGTGTGAATATAAATGAATGGAGAGCCCACAGTGTATACAGTGCTTTACAAAAGGGGTGTGTGGAGTGGGAGTTAATAAAAATGGTGTGGGTAGGTGTGGAAATGTGGGAGATAGTGGCATAACTAAAAGTGTGTGGATACTATGTGGTCCCTATTGGTGTATAGGGATGGAAAAACAAGGAGTATTGGTATGTGTAAGAGACAGCTGTGTGTGCATACATATAGCACAGTATGTACAGACATGGTCTTTAGCGCTCATGGGAAGAGAGTTCACTTGTGTCAGTAATGACTCATAAAATTTCGATCTCTGTTTAGGCCACCGTTAAGTGTCCCGAACAGTTGCATAAATTTGTATTCATGCAACCGTCTCTCTTTCGGTGTTTTAAGATTACCTTTGAGTATGGCAACCCTCAGATCGTTCATCTTATGGCCAGAGTCAGAGAAATGTTCACCGACAGGACTGTCTCTTGTTCCTCGTGTGATGCTGTGGCGATGCAGGTCCATTCTCTTGTTTAGCCCCTACCCCGTCTCACCTATGTAGTAGCAGCCTCCTGGGCATTTCATGCACATGATGAGGTACACGACATTGCTGGAGGAACAGGTGAACCTTCCTCTGATTTTGTATTCCCGATTCCTGTGTGGTATTTGTATTGTGTCCGCTGTGTAGAGCATTGCGCAGGTTTTGCATCTTGGGTCCTGGCATGGTTTTGTCCCGCATTCAGTTGTACTGCTGAATACTTTACTCCTCACCATAATATTCTTGAGATTAAGAGGTTGTCTGTATGATAATAAGGGTGCTTCAGGGAAGACCTGTTGCAGTCTTGTATCTTCCTGGAGGATGGGTTGTAGTTCCCTGGCGATCTTGCGTAGGGCTCCTAGGTGTGGGTTATATGTGACCACCAAAGGTACCCTGTTGCTTGTCTCCTTCTGTTTGTATTCAAGGAGATCATATATATTGTGACAAACGGCTTACTCCGAGGCTCCGCTGTCTGTCCGGGACTGTTAGAACACGGCCTTTTAGGGTAGGTTAAATGATGAGGCGTAACATGCTGTTCCTTTACACAGGCTACTGCCTGGTTTATTCAGTCCCAGGCACTGAGACTGCCATACTGAATACAAAACAAAACACAAGCAAAACAAAACCTTGCTCACCTGAGCAATAACTTAACTAAGGTTCACCCTGACTGGGGTTGGGCGGCTTATCCGCTTCCAACAACAAAAATAAGGAACTTTGCAATTTGAGAAAAAGGAACATAATGATTTAACCTGTTTGGGGAGAGGCTTTTCCCCTCTCTGCTTCCAGCAGCCTTCCTGCCTCCAGACTCTTGGGGGAGAGGGAAGAGGAACCAGGAAATCAGCCTTAAATACCTGATTTCTATCTAGCAGGACAGGTGACAGAAATCAGGCAGCAGACAAACTCTGGTCTGGATCCCTCACCCCTCAGTTCCAGCACTTGCCAAACTGTGGGATGGAGTACATGCATTCTGAGGCTGCACTTTCCAGCCTAAACAGGATAGAAGCTGTTCAGTATCCTGGGAGCCCTATATATGGAATTTATTACCATCCCCTGGTTTCTGTCATATATATATATATATATATATATATATATATATATATATATATATATATATATATATATATATATATATACACACACACACATATATATATACAGTCATGTGAAAAAGAAAGTACACCCTCTTCAAATTCCATGGTTTTACATATCAGGACATAATAACAATCATCTGGTCCGTAGCAGGTCTTCAATTAGGTAAATACAACCTCAGATAACCAACAACACATGACATATTACACTGTGTCATGATTTTCTTTACAACGTTGCTTCAGTTCATTCAGGTTTGTGGGCATTTGTTTATGCACAGCTCTCTTAAGGTCCAGCCACAGCATTTCAATCGGGTTGAGGTCCTAACTTTAACTGGGCCAATGCAACACCTTGATTCTTTTCTTTTTCAGCCATTCTGTTGTAGATTTGCTGGTGTGCTTGGGATCATTATCCTGTTGCATGACCCAATTTCGGCCAAGCTTTTGCTGTCGGACAGATGGCCTCACATTTGACTCTAGAATACTTTGATATACAGAGGAATTCATGGTCGACTCAATGACTGCAAGGTTCCCAGATCCTGTGGCTGCAAAAACAAGCCCAAATCATCACCCCTCCACCACCGTGCTTGACAGTTGGTATGAGGGGTTTGTGCTGATATGCTGTGTTTGGTTTTCACCAAACGTGGTGCTGTGCATTATGGCCAAACATCTCCACTTTGGTCTCGTCTGTCCAAAGGACATTGTTCCAGAAGTCTTGTGGTTTGTTTAGTTGAAACTTTGCAAACATAAACCATGCTGCCATGTTCTTTTTAGAGAGAAGAGGCCAAACAAATCATACTTGTTCAGTTTTTTTCTAATTGTACTGTCATGAGCTTTATCATTTAACAACTCTGAGGCCTTTAGAGTCTGAGATGTAACTCTTGGTTATTTTGCAATTTCTCTGAGCATTGCACGGTCTGACCTTGGGGTGAATTTGCTGGGATGGCCACTCTTGGGAAGATTGACAACTATCTTGAATGTTTTCCACTTTTGAGTAATCTTTCTCACTGTAGAATGATGGACTTTAAATTGTTTGGAAATGGCTTTATAACCCTTCCCAGATTGAGGGGCAGCAACAATTGCTTCTCTAAGATCATTGCTGATGTCTTTCCTCCTTGGCATTGTGTTAACGCACACCTGAATGCTCCAGACCAGCAAACTGCTAAAACTCTGGCTTTTATAGAGGTGGTCACACTTGCTGATGATCAATTAATCAAGGGCATTTGATTAGCAGCACCTGTCTGCTACTTAGCATCTTAATTCCTATGGAAGCTGTACTGGTGTACTTAGTTTTTCACACATAGCTTCTCCATTTTGGCTTTATTTATGTTAAATAAATCATGACACGGTGTAATATGTCATGTGTTGTTGTTCATCTGAGGTTGTCTTTACCTAATTTTTAGACCTGCTAAGGAACATATGATTGTTATTATGTCCTGATATGTAAAACCATGGAATTCAAAGAGGGTGTACTTTCTTTTTCACATGACTGTGTGTATGTATATTTAAAAAACAAAAATAAATCAGCGCTAGGACTAGCACAAATTGTGAATGTATAATCAATGAAATTGTGCAAATATAAAATATAATATATATTGAAAAACAAGTAGTGAAAGAGGATGTTGTGCCTTTAGGATGCAGCTCTAATTAGGATATGCCTATCCAGTATGGATTTGAAAAAGAAAAAAAAAAAAGAAAGAAATGCGCAATCCTATATAGCAATAAAAAATATCTGGAAAATTTATTGTAAAACAACAAAAGCTTGGTTGCTGGACATAAACAACTAAATACAAAGACAATAAATGTATATTTGAAAAACACAAATTGAGGAGTAGTACAAGAGAAACATAAAATGGTATAATACCAAATAAAATGTCCAATGGATGTATTGTGGAGGAGTAACGGATGATGCAGATGATAGTTCACTTATAGCATAGGCCAATACCGAACATGAGGAGTGTAAGGTAGCCGTGAACAGTATATTGGATATATAGATACAATGAAGTATCAATAGCTGGCTGAAAGATATCCTCCGTAGTGTAAGATCTGATTTAGAACAGAAATGGCTTTGGGAATCAAAAAAGGATGATTGCAAATTAGTATTTTTAGACTTGGTGGTATAACTATCCAATTTTGGCCACCAGTAGAAATAATTATTATTGTTGTCACATAGATCACAATCAATTTTTTTTCTTTTTGCCATCACTAAGAGAAGAACAATAACAATCCATATATTTCTTAAGATCCAGATCTCTGGTCTTGAAATCTGGAACGTAATCCAATTTGTTTAAATCAGCAGAGACCTGGTTCAATTCCTCTTTGATCAAAGACAATGGCTGTTTGTTATATTAAGTGATGAAACCTATTAACTGATTTGTCAGAAGAATCTAAGATTTTTTTTAGCTATAATTAGCATAGGATTTATAATTGCCCACTTATTTGAAGTACAGGAACTCAAATATGATTTTTGAAGAATGGCTCGTTCAAGACCATAGAAAATGTAATAACTGCTTGATGTTTTTGAGGAGAAGCGATTTTCATGAGAAACTACAGAACATGGAATCTTTTTAGTGTTCAATTAGGTGACAGGTAATAGATTATATTAACAGCTGAATTTGCCTTTTCCTTTACAGTTGCTGACATTAAGTTATATGGTCAGGAATAAAACAGGACTTCAGTCAACTACAGACTGTCCACTTATTTGATTTATTGTTGGTGTTCCATCATTTACTACAGGGATTCTGGAAACTTTCACACATTTTATATGGGAAGTATGTTTACTCAGCTGCTTGTTGTTAATATTATATACCGTCTGCAAGAACCATGTCAAGCTATTGAGTATTCAAAATAATGTAGTTACTTGTAAAACATGGAAACGTTAATTTGTAGACTCGCTGTGTTATTTATTATTCATTTAGAGATGTATCCAGTAATTAGCTCCTATATGGGATATTAGAATAGTATAAAAATAAAACATTTATCCCCAGATTCATCAAGCTCTGTTACAGGTTAACGCACCCATTCGGACGTTAACTCCATTGACGTGAATAGGAGGTAATGCCCGTTCTGGCGCATTAACCTGGGGCTTGATGAATAACCTCCTAATTACCAGATCAACAAATCTCTGTCAAGTCACCTAACGTGACATTAACCTTACTTTGTGGCACGTTACCACTAACAGCATTATATATTGTCATTTGAAGATACACTAAGTCATGCTGTCTCCCATAAAGAGCATTGCGTTAACTAGAATGGCCGTTAGTGATAATGAGATGCAAATAATATTCAGATGAGATGTCATCATAACATCTTATATTCACATTAAGGTTAACTTTACGATACGTTAGTAAGGGCATACTTCAACTGGGTATTACTCACATACAGACACTGAAATAGGGCTTTTGCAGTGTCATGAAGGATGTAATGCTGCAGTTAGATATAAGTTAACTAACATGGCATTATTTCCAGACTTAGTTTCCCTCTCCTCTCTTTCTTAATGAGTTTTTATTTTTTATACATATAATTAGCTTGTGGGTGCCCGTTAACCTCTGGGAACATAATGTCCTTTCCTGTTTTAGTCAACATCACGTTATGAGCCCTTATTTAAAAAAATGTTGTGAATTTAGCCCTTAGAAGATTGTTAACATTGTCGTTGACATTCTCTATTAGGCAGTCTGTAAATTATTTTTGTAATAGTTAATATTGCAAATAGGTTACGAACAAAAAGCTTACACGTTTGCCCATATTTGCTGAGGAGAACTGCGTTGTAAAACACGATGCAGCTCATTTACTTAAATGTTGCTAAATATGTATCTTACATCTCACTAATTGCACCTTTTCCACTCCAATTTAAAAACTTTTCTCAGTAAAAATTGAATAGACATGAGACGTCAATGCTCGATTTTGAGTAAATTGTGCTAGAAACCTGCCTTACTAAGTAGTCTAGAGAAGCAACTGCTGTACCTCCCCAAACCATCCTTTGTATAATGGGGAGACACCTGTGCACAAAGAGAAATATAGTACATATGCACAAAGAGAAATATAGTACATATGCACAAAGAGAAATATAGTACATATGCACAAAGAGAAATATAGTACATATGCACAAAGAGAAATATAGTACATCTGAGACACAACAACCACTCCAACTTCCCAATACACATACTAACCCCGTAATACACAGAACTCCCCTCCTACAATACACATAACCCCAATACACATAATACCCCCAATACACATAATCCCAATACACATAATACCCCCAATACACATAACCCACCTCCCCCAATAACTAACACACACACCAGTAACTTATTGTAGAAACATGTTGCCTGACACATTTGCATAAACTGTTTTTTTTCTCTACTGCCTAATTCTATTACTACAGCCATTACCAGCCTCAGAAAAAAGGAATGCTTATTATTCTGCCAATAGCTTCTTCTTTACGAACTCCATTACTAATGGGTAGGTTTACTGTTAAAAACTAAAAGCTATGTCTATTAAAATAAAAATATATCACCTTTGTCACATAGTAGCCTGTTTCTACCTATAGTTTAAAAACATATATATATAATTAGACATTATTGAAAGAGGATGTTCCCAGAGAGAAAACACACACACACACATACACACACACACATGGAGACACATACACACACGGTGTAAGGTCTCGCGCTGCGGGGACCTCCGCTCTCGGTGCTCTCTCACCTTCTACCGCCGCCGCCCTGAATCCCTGGCGGCGTTCCTCTGCCGTCGGCATCCTCCTCGCGGCTGCTCTTTCTCTTACGGGTCGCGCACGTCACCATTACAGGGGCGCGCGGACCCAGGCAACTCATACCCGGCACCCTGTACTTAGTCCCGCCTCCTCCTTTACGGGCCTGCGCACTAACACGCTCCTCAGCCTCAGGTCTACTTGGGCCAGCCCCCAGGTCCCTGTCCCCTATCAGGATGGATCCCTGGACCGCACCTCCGCTCCTCCCTTCCCCTGATAGGTTACTGCCCACTATTTAGCTCTGTCTCCCCATTCTCCCAGTGCTCTGCATAGCTACTGTACCTTGGTGCTGTCTGCTTCTGCTTGGCTCTCTTGTTTTTTCAGCCCCTGTTCCGGTCCCCGGATTCTCTGCTGACCTCCCTGGATTTTGACCTTGGCTTTGGATACTCGACCACGCTGCTTTCTGGACCCCCGGACCTGGCTCACGGACTCTCTTCCACGATGTCTTCTATATCCCTTGGACTTGGCAAACGGACCTTCGACGATGCAGCTCTCTCATCTCCACGACCTTGGCTTACGAACTCTCTACGATGCAACCATCTCTACTCCTTGACCATTGGCTTACGGACTCGACCATTCTACGCCGGATTTGGCAAGTACCTTATTACACCTATTTTTGTCCCCGGACCAGCTACGCTACTTACCACACTCCGGTCGCGTCCCCGCTTGCTGTTAGGTGCGTGATGTTCTTCGTTCCACCTCAGTACCAGGGTCTCGTCTGGTTTGCGGGCAGGCCGAGCGTTACACACGGAGACACACACACTTTACTTGAAGGGATTGAGGGGGTGTGAGAGATGGCTGCAAGTGTTCAGTCTGGAGCTATTCTGCCCAGACATGCGGGGGCAGGGAAACAGGCAGGGGTGAGGAGGGATTGGCTGTGTGGAGTGACAGCCCCGCCCCCTCAGCACGCAAGAAATAAACCTGCAGCAGGGGAAACAGAGGTGCCGGTGGTACTGAGTACTGGACAGTAAAAAAAGTTCTTAGTAACGCAATGCCCTTTCAGGATGAAAAAACAGCACTTAACACTGCGTTAGTGAGCTTTGAAGATAATCGTTAGCACTTAATAAAGTGCTAACTTAGGTTTGTTAAGGTAACATTGGACCTCTGTGAATACAGGCATTCATGCTGTAGACCTCCCCCTCATTTTCTAAACCCACATGTGTCAATTTTGAAAAATGAAGCGTGCCAGTAGGAAAAAACCTTGGAAGAGTACTGATGTAGCCTGTTACTGTCCTCGTAGTCATGGTAAGAAAATCATAACACTGCGGGGACAGTAAGAGCTGTGGTTTCCTGCGTGTGACCCGTTCTTCCAAATGAGACCCTTCCCCATTGCAGTGAGTAGGCAATGACACATTGGGGTTCTGAGTATTGGCTTTTTATTTATCCTTAAAACGTGGAACACAAAAAGTATTTTTTTTAATTTGTGCTGTTTTCTATGTCTGTTTCTTCATTTTCCTTGAAATTACTTAATTGCGGCATAAAGGAATAAGATATCACATTCTAAAATATAGAGTGCAGTACTTTTTTCCTGTACAGGAATTCACGTGATAATCCATATTTGTATGTGTCTGCCATTAGTTCACTTTGTTCCTACAATAAAGCTTGTGAACAATCCAGTCCGGACCCCAAAATGTTGTTCCAACACAGCATTCGTTTCTTAATAACTTCACAGAGAAAGCATATTTTGAATTGTGAGTAAAACATACTTGGCTACACTACCTTTTCTATTTTTCTTCTTATGCTATTTGTGCTAGCCACACCATAGTGGTCTGTACCATAAATATATTAATATGCCTTGATTTATATTTGTATACAAGAAATGGAACCTTTGTTCTTTTATGAAATGAAATTACCGTATTTGAATAATAACAAAAGACAAAAATTCTCAATGCTACATCCAATGTGACCAAATACATAGTTAAATACTTCAATGTTAGTATTCTCATGAGTAGGGGTCATTTAGTTAAACCCTTTGGCCAGACCGTTATAATGGCAGGAGAACTACCTACTAGTAACTTGCGATGTTACATCGCTATATACCTGCATTAAGCATGTGGATGGACTTGAAGCTGGGAGGAAGGTTATTGATAATGATCCATTAATTTTGAGTGATCAAAAGGATTTTATATTAGAATGGATAAAGTTTGTCTTTAATCATAATGTTTTTTGGTTCAATGGCACATTCTTCTTACATAAATGCGGGATTGCTATGGGTACCAGGTTCGCACCAAGCTACGTCAATAAATTTATGGCCGATTGGGAGACCAACAACATCTGTCTGGCAATCCATTTGGTGCGAACCTGGTCCTCTTGAAAAGATACATAGACGATGTCCTCTTTAATAGGAAAGGAAGTGAGATGGATCTAGAGGATTTTTTTATGCATATTAACAATAACAACATAAATTTGGTATTCACATCTGAAATGAGCAGATAGAAAATTAACTTTTTAGATTTAACTATATATATAGCGGACAATCTGCTAAAAACAAAGACCTTTTATAAGGAAGTTGATGCAAATAACCATCTACTAAACACAAGCTGCCATCATCCCAAATGGCTAAGTAATATACCTTATGGCCAATTCCGACATATCCAGAGGAATTGTACTGAAAAGGAGGTATATATAGACCAAGCAGAAGTACTCAAGAAAAGGTTTCTGGAAAGAAACTATAATATAGATAATATTGAAAAAGCGGTAGAAAGAACAAATCTACTGAGAGATGATGTACTGAAACCTAAAACAGCTATGGAGAAAGAGTATGAGGTTCCTTTTATTACACAGTACAACAGAGAGGCCAATAACATTAGAAATATTGTTAGAAAACACTGGAATGTTGTACACAAGGATACAGTCTTGAAAGGACACCTCCCGAACAGTCCCAGAGTCATTTTTAGGAAAGCAGCTAGCATTAAAGGGAAACTAGCCACCAGTGTTTTTAGAAAAGAAGAAACTACACAACCACAACAATGGCTTCCTAAACTGATTGTTTATTTCACTGCTTTTCCTGTAAGGCCTGTAAACAAGCGCCTAAAGAAAAAAATGATTTGATTTCAAATGTTACTAAGGAGGGTTTTAAAATAAAACAGTTTATTAATTGCAGAATGTCATTTGTCATATATAGTTGTGTGAAAAAGAAAGTACACCCTCTTTGAATTCTATGGTTTTACATATAAGGACATAATAACAATCATCTGTTCCTTAGCAGATCTTAAAATTAGGTAAATACAACCTCAGAGAACAACAACACATGACATATTACACGTGTCATGATTTATTTAACAAAAATAAAGCCATAATGGAGAAGCCATGTGTGAAAACCTAAGTATACCTTATGATTCAATAGCTTTTAGAACCACCTTTAGCAACAATAACTTGAAGTAATCATCAGTAATCAGTCTCTCACATCGTTGTGGAGGAATTTTGGTCCACTCTTCTTTACAATGTTGCTTCAGTTCATGGAGGTTTGTGGGTATTTGTTTATGCCACAGCATTTCAATCAGGTTGAGGTCTAGACTTTGACTGGGCCATTGCAACACCTTGATTTTTTTCTTTTTCAGCCATTCTGTTGTAGATTTGCAGGTGTGCTTGGAATCATTGTCCTGTTGCATGAACTCATTTCGGCCAAGCTTTAGCTGTCAGACTGATGGCCTCACATTTGACTCTAGAATACTTTGGTATACAGAGGAGTTCATGGTCGACTCAATGAGTGCAAGGTTCCCAGGTCCTGTGGCTGCAAAACAAGCCCAAATTATCACCCCTCCACCACCGTGCTTGACAGTTGGTATGAGGTGTTTGTGCATATATGCTGTGTTTCGTTTTCACCAAAAGTGTCGCTGTGCATTATGGCTAAACATCTCCACTTTGGTCTCACCTGTCCAAAGGACATTGTTCCAGAAGTCTTGTGGTTTGTTCAGATGCAACTTTTCAAACCTAAGCCGTGCTGTCATGTTCTTTTTAGAGAGACGAGGCTTTCTCCTGGCAACCCTTCCAAAGAAACCATACTTGTTCAGTCTTTTTCTAATTGTACTGTCATGAACTTTAACATTTAACATGCTAACTGAGGCCTGTAGAGTCTGAGATGTAACTCTTGTTTTTTTTGCAATTTCTCTGAGCATTGCATGGTCTAACCTTGGGGTGAATTTGCTGGGACGTCCACTCCTGGTAAAATTGGCAACTGTCTTGAATGTTTTCCACTTTTGAATAGTCTTTCTCACTGTAGAATGATGGACTTTAAATTGTTTGGAAATGGCTTTTTTAACCCTTCCCAGATTGAGGGGCAGCAACAATTGCTTCTCTAAGATCATTGCTGATGTCTTTCCTCCTTGGCATTGTGTTAACACACCTGAATGCTCCAGACCAGCAAACTGCTAAAACGTTGGCTTTTATAGAGGTGGTCACACTTGCTGATGATCAATTAATCAAGGGCATTTGATTAGCAGCACCTGTCTGCTACTTAGCATCTTAATTCCTATGGAAGCAGTAAAGGTGTACTTAGTTTTTCACAAATAACTTCTCCATTTTGGCTTTATATTTGTTAAATAAATCATGACACGGTGTAATATGTCATTTGTTGTTGTTCATCTGAGGTTGTATTTATCTATTTTTGTGACCTGCTAAGGAACAGAGGATTGTTTTTATGTCCTGATATGTAAAACCATAGAATTCAAAGAGGGAATACTTTATTTTTCACACAACTGTATCTCTTAGAATGCCCATGTGGACTCAAGTACGTGGGACGTACCTCAAGACCATTGAGGGTTCGCGTGCTGGAGCACATGGGCAACATCAGAAAACAGATATTAACACACAAACAAACAAAATACCAGCGCTCTACCAATAGTAGATAGTTTGGGTTGAAGAAGTCCAAATATGATGTCTTCAGAAGGCTTGGTTTCTCAGCCCCCCAAGGTTCTGCCAGGGAACCTCCAAACATATGTAAAAAAACAAAGATGACAAACACCTCTTAGATGACTAAAAGATATAGGTATTAGGCTACAAGCCCCTATCCTTACTTAAAGGTAATTAATTTGTAGTGCAGCAGCAGAGAGATGCAGAGAGATGCAGGGGTGAGTTTCACCACAATATAGAACAAAGTCCCATCAATATGACTGTCCACAGAACATAGTATGTAAATACTGTTCTTGTTTGGAACCTGTCTGATGTTTTGTTATTCCTCTGTGTGGTTGTCTGTCAGGGGTGCACTGTAGGATCCGCATCTGGAAAATGCTGCAATCGCCCGCAATCACACATCTCCCCATGCTGGGATTCTCTAGTATCTTCCCGGTGCTTGCTCCCACAACTGACTTCCTGTGTCTGACGTCACCACCTCAGTTCTGGCCGTGTGCTGTTAACACACAGTGTGTCTAAACATTTTAGTCTATTTCATGGAGGGAACTCAATTGGTTTGATTTTAATGGGCATTGAGGCTGTGGCCGAATGTTGGAGAGGAGGCGATAGGCTCCAGAAACTATGCAGAGGAACGTGGATTATTATTGCACTCTTGCTTCACAATGGATTATTATTGCACTCTTGCTTCACCTTGATAAAGTACTATTGTACGAAACGCGTAGGTGCGTTCCACTTGTCCTATTTTTGTCCCTGTATGTGTTTTCTGGCTTAATACATTTCTTTGTTTATACTACACGGAGTGGCCTGGTTTTGTTTTTCCCTGCCTCACATTGCAGGGCGTCTGAAGCTGTGCTCCATCCACACCATCTACTCTCCAGAAACTATGCCAAAGGGAAACATACTGAATCTACAAAATGAAGTAGTTGGTCCCCAATGGATTAAATATTGATATTGATGTTGGGGCCTTCATCTAACAACGAAGATTATATCCAGTACACCCAACTTACCATTTATAAAACTACAGGCCTCATGCAGTAAGCGCCGAAAAAAATTATCGTCAGGGTTTTGAACTCGCCATGTTTTTGCCGAGTTGCTCTCATGATATGCAGAAAGGCCCGAATACCAGTGAGAGCAACATTAGCAAACATGGCGAGTTGCCAGCGCTGAGACGATCTACCCTCCGAGAAGGGCTCACCCGGCGAGTTCTATCTGCTGCAGAGAGATCCACCTCGCTCAGCGATACTCTCACCGGAAAGAAAAATATTTTAACAATTAAATTGTATTCCCATTGTACATGAGCAGGGGGTCTCCTGAGCTGAACCGCATTAGTTTCAGCCTCGGGGACCCCCTTCTTCATGCGATACAGGCCCCATTATGGGGTGCCGGTATCTCCTATGCATTTAAATGTCCCGGTCACGTGATCTGGGAATTTAAATTCTGCAGGGGGATACCGGTACCCCATAACGGGGCCTGTATCTCATGAAGTAGGGGGTCCCCAAGGCTGAAACCAATGCGGTTCAGCTCAGGAGACCGGAACAACGAAAGGAAGGAGCGGTGCACTGAGGTAAGTAGAAAAAAACAAACGCAGCTCTAACAAAAACGACTATTTATTGAAAAAAGGGACAAACATCACGAAGCTAAGAACCTCTGACGCGTTTCATTCCACGGGGGACTTTGTCAAAGAATGAATGGTAAACCGTCTACATACTCCTCTATATACCACCAGCTATACTGTGATAGGCTAATCACAAAAGTAGTTAAGAATGGCACCTCCTCTAAACAGCTGAAAGTTAATGAATTAGAGTGCCGTTCGGTCTATACAGACATAGCAGTGTACAAGAGAAGAGAGAAGGGTAAAAACATACAAATGTAATTATTACATAATAACATTTTAAGAATTAAACAAACAAAATAACAAACATCTAATTGCAACAATACTGTAAGATAGTATCAACAGTAATGGCAAAAATAATATAAAACCAACATACAAGCAACATGAGTAAGAACAAGGAGAGGATTTAAATGAAGAAATAACGTGAAATAACAATGAAATAACATTATCAAAATATGATCAGAGACAAGATGATAAATTCATAAATATATATAATAATTGAAGAATAATGATAATAACAAAAAGTATAAATATAACACATAATAATAATAAACATTAAATATGACTAGCATAAACCAGCCATAAAAAATGCAAAAACTATATATATGTAAATAATACTCACTATATATTTATATATATATGAAAAATAAATATTAAATCAATCATTAAATATCAGCCTGTCTCATATGAATATAACAGTAAGAGATTGTCACTTGAAACATATTATAGACATATTGAAACCACATAATAAATATAATAGCAACAGAAAACAATATATTGAAATAAATATAATATCAAAAGGAAAAAATAACGATAAACCAACTAAATTGAAAATAAGACAGAAGAAAGAAGAAGAAAAAGAAAGAGGCAAATATACACATAAAGTAAACCCATAGCAATATAAGAACAACAAAGAGTTCCTATATATCCGATACTCTTAAACTCCTCATTATTACGCTAGAAAATGCTTGAGTGCGTGAAAACCTATTTCACTAGTTTCATTATTTAATTTTAATTTTATTAAGAAACTCATGCTCTGAGATACCTGCTTTTCAGAATCTCTTTCAGTAGGTGGTATGTACTGAGTGTTTCTTATAATTTGATATTGCCACATGTTACACTGATGGTCAGTTGAAGATACCGTTGCTTTATAAGTTTATTGTTTTTAAACGCAGAGTGGTCACTGACTGATCTGAATTAAAGCTTCATTCTTTGGGTCCTATGGGACTTGGGGTTTAAACTCTACCCATGAACTGAATCCCCTGAGAACAGGTATCTCAGAGAGTGATTTCGTCAATCTGGCCCATTATTTTAAGCTTGGTTCATACTACATTTGAACTAAATTCATTTTATTGATTATTTATTATGTAACAAATACAGGTAAACCCCGTTATAACGCGCCTCGTTATACCGCGATTCGGTTATAACGCGGTTTTCCCGTGGCTCCCGTTTAAAAAAAAACTGCACACACTGCTCACACTGCACACAGCACACACTGCACACTGCTCACACTGCACACACTCTGCTCATTGCTCATACTGCACACTGCACACACACTGCTCATTGCTCATACTGCACACTGCACACAGCACACACTCTCACTGCACACACTGCACACTGCACACACACTGCTCATTGCTCACACTGCTCACACTGCTCACACTGCTCACAGCACACACTCACACTGCTCACACTGCACACAGCACACACTCTCACTGCACACACTGCACACTGCACACTGCACACTGCTCACACTGCACACACTGAACACACTGCTCATTGCTCATATTGCACACTGCACACACACTGCTCATTGCTCATACTGCACACTGCACACTGCACACAACACACACTCTCACTGCACACACTGCTGACACTGCACACAGCACACACTCTCACTGCACACACTGCACACTGCACACTGCTCACACTGCACACACTCTGCTCATTGCTCATACTGCACACACACTGTTCATTGCTTATACTGCACACTGCACACAGCACACACTCTCACTGCACACACTGCACACTGCACACACACTGCTCATTGCTCACACTGCGCACACTGCATACACTGTCACAGCACGCACACACACACACACACACGCACGCACGCACGCACACACACACACACACACACACATCCATATACACACACACACACACCCCCATACACACACACACCCATATATACACATACACATCCATATACACACACACACACACACACACGCCCACACCCATATATACACACACACACATATATATACACACACACACACAATATAAATATATATAAATATATATTTATATTCATCCCAGTGCACCTTAGTAATAAATAAACAGACTTGAAGCAGGGGAACAGGCACTTGAAGCAGCAGCCCGAGCAGCAGGAGAAGGAGGAGCCAGAGAGGACGGAGTGAGAGAGTGACCAGTGAGCACTGAGCAGCGTGGCATCGCAATGCAGGGCAGGACAGGAACAGGTGAGTGACCTGTAGCTGGCTGCAGTGGAGACAAAGAAAGTCAAGGAGGACTTGACTTCCGAATTGGGGGTACTTGGGAGCTCCCGTATGTGTGTGCGCACGCAGCACGCTCCACCACAGCCGTCCAATCCTGTGCCGCCCGGCTCCTATCACGCGGTGACAGGGGGAAGCGGGGACCGGAGGGACACCCCCCCTCCCATCTTCTGTCCCACGGGCTGTCACGCGGTGACAGGGGGAAGCGGGGAGCGGAGGGACATCCCTGCTCCCATCTCCTGTCCCGCGGGGTGAAGGGTGCTGCTGGGGGGAGAGAGTGATGATGCGCCGATGCGGCGGCCATTTTTTTTCCCCGCGACCCCGTTACTAGCGCGGTGGTCTTGGGGTGGATCCCGAGGCCCGTGTTATAACGGGGTTTACCTGTACCTTTTATTGTAAATATTTCTATCTTGCATCTTATCTGGTTTCAACTTTGGCTGTCAAGGACCCCATTTAATGGTGGGTTCTGTTTTATTTCAGCAAAAATTGACAAAACGTATACGATTAAGTTCAGGAATCTAACTTTGGTTCTTAAACTTGCAGTTTAAATTGTAAGGAATCCGCTCCACGGTTTACTGGTTGCCTTACCTTGCAGACCGGTGCAGTTCTGGAACAGCTTTCCTGAGGTTTGCTGCAGCCTGGATTCACTCAAAGCAATACACACTCCCTCTGGTATCTACTGCAGCTGTGCAGCCTTTCATTGCAAACTATACTTGCATTCACTCATTAGGGGCAGGACCTTCACACCCCCGCCGGGGATTGGCCCGCTGGCCTTTAAGTATTGCTTGCCCATAATGCTCCTTGCCGAGCATAGTCCTTACTGGATGTCAACTGTTTTGCCACAAGCTCTCGCTTGTTCCCCTTTGCTGATACCAGGTCACGCCCTGCGTCCTTCAGCTTCCTTCAAGCCGTTTGTTCTCCAATGCTGATTCCAGGTTACGTCCTGCATCCTTCAGCTCCCTTCAAGCCGCTTGTTCCCCTGTGCTGAAGCAGAGGTTCGTTCCTGCGTCCTTCAGCCTCCTGGATTCCTGCACTAAGTAGTGGTTTCGTCCCTGCGTTCTGTAGTCTCCTGGATTCCTGCACTGAAGCGGAGGTTTCCCTGTATCTACAGCTTCCTGGTTCCTGGGGCCTACTCTTTCCCTAATATAGAGAGGCCGTGTCCTGGTTCCTGCGCTGTAACAGTGGATTCCCTTGCCCGCTCAGGACTTTTGCGCTGTAGCACTGGTGCACCCGTGCAGCAAGACGGTGTGCTATTCTGGTCTGCCTACCATCTCCTGTGACCAGCACCATGGGCCATGGTCGTCGCTCGCGCAAAGGCCAACCCCGCGCTCCTAAGCTGAAGCGGGTTTCTCCTATCTCCTTATTGCCGAACTCTTGCATGGACAATGTTTATCCTGACGTCTCCTGTTCTGACCCTGGCTTGTACAACAACGACGCTGTCTTCTCCAATCCTGATCCTGCGACATATGACTACGAACTGCGCAATCCGGATCAGCCTGCGCGGTCTCAGGTCGGTGCTTTTACAACCCCACCTCAGCCTCGCGGTCCGACCCTGGTTTGTGGCGAGCAGAACCCTGACAGTATGCTCGGCCCTACAAACTCGGACCCCGCTGAGGTGTGGGTTGGTAAGTTTTTTCCTAAAAACCTGTCCCAGCCTGTAGACCAGTCCCAGTTTGAGAATAATTATTTGTGCGATATAATACCTCTGATGGAAGATCCGTTTATGTTGGAGGGCTTGACTCCCTTGCAAAAGAAATGCCGTAATAATCTGGTTTATAAGGCTTACTGCCTCAGAGACTTAAAACAGTATCTGGCCAGTGTTTTGGCCATTGCTAACATTGCTTGCTCCCCTGATTCCCCTTTAACTGGGGAGGAGCTGAGTGCTGTGGAACTGGTCAACGCCTGTAGTACACTCAATGCCCTGACTTTATCTTTGGACATTCCTATAGTATTCCCGGAACCTTCCGTCATGGTGGCTCTCGCTCACGAGACGCTGCATTTACTTTCCCGTGCATTGGATGATTGCTTGTTAAAACAGGATCGTCTCTTAGCCGCTCACGCCGTCGTTTGGCGGTATCCCTCGGCTACCAGTCCTGTTGCTAAACCGGGGGACGTATCTCTCTCTCCGGGAGATGACCAAACAGAACTATTACCAATATCTCCCAACGTAGCAACTGCCACAGTCCCAAGCTCTGATTGTATGCCCGGGTTCCCTGACACTAATGATATGTCTACATTAACCCCTGCCGATCAGTCCTGTGAGGTCCCCTTGGAGAACACATATGTGTCACTAACTAACACTAAGGTTCTTGTATCAGAGAATAAGTCCCTTGGTTCTCCTATTTCTAGCTTTGAATCCCTCTCTCTAGGTCTTGAGGGTTTTCCAGCTTTAAACTCTGCTAGACAGTCCTGCGCGCTTTCCCCGTCAGAGAAAGAATCCCTAAGTTCTGTTCCCAGGGTTATTTCTGTATTAACCTCTGTGGGGCAGCTCTCTGAGTTTCCTTTGGTAAATCCCTGTTCTCTGTCAGCCACGGTCACGCCCCTAGCTTCAGACGAGAGATTCCTGCGCTCTTCTAATACAGAGAAAAGGTTACCTATGTATTACTCTCAGGCATTGTCTGCATTAACCCCTGTAAATTCTTGCTGCCTCCAAGTTAATGCCTTCGTTGTAGCCTCAGAGAATGAGTCCACAAGTCAGACAGCAGAGGTTGCATTGAGGGATTCCCATAACCGTACAGAGTCTCTAGATATTCTTTGCTATAAATCCCCTGCTTCAGCTCAAGTTTCCGCAGTTTCGTCTCCGGAGACTTCGGCTAAAGTTCTGGTTCCTGTTAAATGTATTCAGGAGTCAGGTTTTCCCTAAGCTTAGTCGCAGAGTTCCTTCTCCCGGGTATTTCACTGAACCAGCCTGTCGTCCACATAGCGGTGATCCCTGCTTCAGCGCATAGTTCCCACATTATGGAGTCTGCAGTAAGTTCTGGTTTCCCAGACATTCCTTACCAAATACCTACTTCAGAGACCAGTACAGTTATGATTAACCCCCATGTACTGTCTGAGTTCTCCTCCTCTTTAAGCTTAGGGTTAAAGGCATACAGTAGTCTGTATGTCTCTCCTGGGGTTCATATTGTGTTCCCAGGAATGTTTGCGGACGCACGGTTTTCTCCCAAAATTGACGCTTTTTCATATAGATCAGTAAAAAGCTTGCATACTGTTTCCCTTTTCGCTGAATTGTGTCTTACTAGTTTTGAGACTCTGAGAGGTAATGATTCTCCTTCTGATTCTGAGGCTCTTTCTATAAGGGGTATCCTGTCTGGGGGCTCTCCTGATTTCTCTCTCCAGGCTAATCCTTTGGGGATCAGCATATCTGCGGTCACTCCCTTAGTACTGTCTGAGGACACCATGCACATATTACAAGTCCTGGGGTTTAAATTTGAGCTTTTTAGCTGTCCTGCCTTTGCTGAAACCCAGTCCCTCAGTACTGTGTCTAAATATGTCCCAGCAAACATGGGGTTACTCGGGGGGGAGATTAAAGCTCCTGTCTTAAAGGGTATTTTTTCTCACATGTCCAGCAAATTTAGTATCTCAGTAAGTGTTTCTATGTCACTTATCAATACATCTGATTTTTTCTCTAATCAAACCCAGATACCCTCACTATCGGTTAGGAGTCCTGTGATCAGAGATTTTGCACTAGAAAACACACCAATTCTTGTTTTTGTCAGGTTAGGTACCCCTGTGGTTAGGGCCATTGCAGTTTTAGAGAAGACTCTTTGTACTCCTAAGGTGCATGTCATTAAGAGTTTTCATAGTTCATACTTGCTGCTTGTTGATTCTCAGGGCCCTGTCATTGAGGTACAGACTTCAGCTTCTGATGTTAGCTTCCCTCCCACCACTACCCTGGCTCTGCCTTTTTCTCAAGCTACTGATTTGAAGATCCCAAGGACTATTCCTGATTCAATGACAATATTATCTCCCAATGAAGATTTCCCAGTATTGGAGAGCTCTACTGTTGTTTGCTTCTCTGCTCCTGCTAAACCATGGTTTTGTCCCTCGGAATTTTCGGTTGCCCCTGTTATTTCCTCTCAGTTGGAAATACTCTGTACGTATCCCAAGATTTCGGTCCCTATGCCTGGTTTACTGCTTGCCTTGTCACCTTCCATACCAATACCGGGAGATGCTTCTATACCAGCCTATACCCTTACTAACCATTACTTGGGAGCCTTCTAGAGGAAAAATTCCTCGCAAATTCCAACATGCAGTGGTCAGCCAAGACTTTTTCTGTTACAAAGTTCCTTCTGGTGTATTCGATCAACTATCAGGGCCGCTGATCCTAGATTCAGGTTTCTTTATTAAGGACTGGGCTTTCAGTGGGGGTTCTTCTACCGTTTTTGCTCTGGAACTCTCTGGTTCTTCACAGCCCTGGATTTCCAAGACATTTTGCGAGGCAAGCCATGTACCAAGGATGTTTCCTCCATCAATCTTATATCCTAGAACTGTACTCACCAAAGAACTGCTCGTTTACGGATGCCCTTTCTACCTAAAGAATTTTAGGAACAACTCAATGTCCCCAAGGCCCATGGATGGTCCTGTCTGGCCACAGTTCTCACCGGGGGGTGGGGGTACACTAAGGACTAATCATGAGTCTCTGGAGTACGACTCTAGCCCCAATCCTAGACGGTTCAGCAACAATTCCCGGGCCTCCAACTCTATGAGTGCTCATGTTCGCCCGGAGGTCTCGCGTGAAGGGGGGGGGTACTGTAAGGAATCCGCTCCACGGTTTACTGGTTACCTTACCTTGCAGACCGGTGCAGTTCTGGAACAGCTTTCCTGAGGTTTGCTGCAGCCTGGATTCACTCAAAGCAATACACACTCCCTCTGGTATCTACTGCAGCTGTGCAGCCTTTCATTGCAAACTATACTTGCATTCACTCATTAGGGGCAGGACCTTCACACCCCCGCCGGGGATTGGCCCGCTGGCCTTTAAGTATTGCTTGCCCATAATGCTCCTTGCCGAGCATAGTCCTTACTGGATGTCAACTGTTTTGCCACAAGCTCTCGCTTGTTCCCCTTTGCTGATACCAGGTCACGCCCTGCGTCCTTCAGCTTCCTTCAAGCCGTTTGTTCTCCAATGCTGATTCCAGGTTACGTCCTGCATCCTTCAGCTCCCTTCAAGCCGCTTGTTCCCCTGTGCTGAAGCAGAGGTTCGTTCCTGCGTCCTTCAGCCTCCTGGATTCCTGCACTAAGTAGTGGTTTCGTCCCTGCGTTCTGTAGTCTCCTGGATTCCTGCACTGAAGCGGAGGTTTCCCTGTATCTACAGCTTCCTGGTTCCTGGGGCCTACTCTTTCCCTAATATAGAGAGGCCGTGTCCTGGTTCCTGCGCTGTAACAGTGGATTCCGTTGCCCGCTCAGGACTTTTGCGCTGTAGCACTGGTGCACCCGTGCAGCAAGACGGTGTGCTATTCTGGTCTGCCTACCATCTCCTGTGACCAGCACCATGGGCCATGGTCGTCGCTCGCGCAAAGGCCAACCCCGCGCTCCTAAGCTGAAGCGGGTTTCTCCTATCTCCTTATTGCCGAACTCTTGCATGGACAATGTTTATCCTGACGTCTCCTGTTCTGACCCTGGCTTGTACAACAACGACACTGTCTTCTCCAATCCTGATCCTGCGACATATGACTACGAACTGCGCAATCCGGATCAGCCTGCGCGGTCTCAGGTCGGTGCTTTTACAACCCCACCTCAGCCTCGCGGTCCGACCCTGGTTTGTGGCGAGCAGAACCCTGACATAAATACACTCCGGTCTTGCTTGTTTCACTACCCTATCTATATTATTTGCAATTTTTGCAGCACTTTTATATAAATTATGGCTACATGTCTGCTTTTTCTAACCAATTGTGCTTTATTTTAGATTGATGGTGGGAAGCCTCTAAATAACCACACTATAAAGATTTAGAAATAATTTATTTATATATTTTTTATTAGTTGTCTGAATATTCTGATCTCACATGTCAGTCATTTGTGAGTCACAGACGCTATACTTTTATATCTGATTTGTGTGGTGTTATATGAACAAGCTGTGCAAGCAGTCCCTATCATTATTATTATGTATATATTGTCTGATACCGTATCTCACCACAGGCGATTAGTGCAATTTTGGCTGTTTGTAATGCCCTCTATTATGCCTTTGATTATGCATGCTTTTCACAATGTTTATAATGCTTATCATAATGATTTTTAATGCTTTTAAAAGCTATTTGAGAATGACACTGACTGCAGAATTTTTAACTAGTCAGAAGATGTCTGATGTGCCCTATGGACTGCTTCTGACATACACTAACAGTAATGCTTTGAACATTAGAAACTGTGGACATTGAATTATCACCACAAGTGAATCATGTGGATACAATTGCCAGTCATGCCCTTTCTATTCGAACCCTGGAAAGACAACTGAGAAGTACACCTGAGCCCGACGAAGCTGGATAAACGGCGAAACGCGTTGCTCTATTCTTGTCCCGAAGAGGCTTCCGTAGAGGTCTGTCCAGCTTGCGTTTCAGCTTTGCAACCGGACGAGGAAGCAGGGATTCTCTGACACGGATGTGTGTACGGACGCTACTGTTGCTGACGCAGGCTTTTTCATATGTAAGTGGGAGTTTTGTTTGGTTAAAAAATACTTTACATTTTACCTACATTTTTTCTCCATACATTCATCCTGATCACGAGGGAGGCTAACGAGACGGAGGGTACGCATAGCAATCAACAATCTCTGGTACCGCTCCACAGAACGAACAGAAAACTGCTGCAAAGAAAGGGACCTGGTACTCACACATGGCCGTGTTGAGTAGTGTTAATATATATATTTAGATTGATCCCTGTCTGGTCCCCGAGTACCAGGGCTAGTGCTTTGACTGCTGTATTTAACCCTTGAGCACTACACTGAGTACACATATGGTGGTCTGAATATCATTTCGGCTAATCTATTATCAAAATTGCTTAACACCATTTAACATCTTTATATTGGGATTTGTGCTTTGAAGATTTTGTTCATTTATCCTGTGCTCCCCTATTGTTTCTTTTGTTCACAAAGTGTTATAAGCCTGCAGCCACTTCACGGCATGACCAGTATGCAGGTCCTAACACAACCTGTGAAAATTCTCATTTACATCTGCAGTGGAGGAAGAATGGCCTCAGTGGACCTGTCCTGTACAGGAACATGATAAAACCTGCTACTTAAAAATTGGGGAGGGGTGAGCTTAAACCCCGGGAGAAGGGGCCGCCAACCTCCAATCAACTTGAATTGTGAGTAAAATATATTTGGCTACACTACCTTTTCTATTTTTCTTCTTATGCTATTTGAGCTAGCCACACTGTTGTGGTCTGTACCCCTCATATATTAATATGCCTTGATTTATATTTTTATACAAGAAACTGCACTTTTGTTCTTTTATGAAATGAAATTGCCGTATTTGAATACTAGTCTGAAGCCATAAAAAACATACTATCCATGATTTCTTTTCAGTCAATAAAGGCAATAAGGAAATCTTGTTACACTGTTTGAAACCCAAGCTGCAATATGTTTCTCTCTTTGAAAATAGTATTTTATTTACAGTTTTAGGTCCGAAATTACTCATGGACAAAAAAAAAAAAAAATATTTTTAGGGTCCATTGGGAAGTTCTACGCTGCTGTATACATGTAAGCTCCTATTCATTTTCTAAAATATAAACTTATTAAAGTAAACATTATTTTTCAAGCAACAGCCGTTTCCCCCAATGACACCGGGACTTTCATTGAATTTCTAAAAACACATCCTTCTGGCAGTCGCTTTTCTGTAACCAGTTTGGCAATGAAGCAGCATGATTCACAGTTGCAGTTTGTTCTCCGGAAAGTCAACAATAAGCAAGTATATTTTACGTGTATATTTAAAAAAAAAAAAAAACTAACTCCTTCACTGACAGTTTATGTATTGATCGTTTTCAAGTATGTCCTAGACACAGTTATGATGGCAGGTACATGGTTACAAATACATGGTTATATTAAGTGAACAGGGTTATACATTATATAGAAAGACATTGCATGAACAGTTAAAGATACAATATGTTATAGCCGTGTGAAAGAGTTACAGATTTTCATCTCCCTCATCAGGAAATATTTTGTCCCATATTTACGAAGCAGTCTTCTGCCATAAGACCCATACCGGTGCTGGAAAACAACTGATGGTCCATTGACTTGAGCAGCATGATATAGCATGACATAGCTATATTCTGTATAGCCCCAAGCATGGGGGTATATATTCCTCATCATTCCTCTACTCTAATGCTACCCCTCACCATCAGTTGACTGTTGTAACCTTGTAATAAACCTCCCATTCAAGCTGTTCAAAACTATGAGGCCTCTGCTGCCACCACCGCTCCTATTCAATATTCTGTGAATATGCTGACAACATACTGCGGAATAGATCAGCTCCAGTGAAATGAATGTGAACAAAGTCGTCTCCAGTGCGGGGAAGATGGCTGTACAACTTATTAAATGGTGTCCTACAAGGTTATCTCATTGTTAGGTCAGTTTTTGTATCCGTAAAACATTCTGCTAGCTGCCTAATTCCTCATCATTAAAAAAAAAATATCTATTTTCATTTTAGGCTCTATATTCCTCTGTCTCACCTTACTGTATATACTGTATCATCGCTTATCTTTCTCATTAATGCTACTTATCTCTTGCAATGTTTCCTGTCTTCTCTGTTTCACACATGAAATATTTCTGTACAGCATCATCTCCGAAACTCATGTCTAAATATTCTTAAAGCTGCAGGCCAAGCAATATCCTACATGTGTGACTTTCTTTTAAAATAAATATGTTCTGTACTATGAGAAAAAACTTGTAGCATTTTAAAATGAATCTTCACCAATCAATCACAGGAACATGGATCGATTGGCAACTTTTACTTATCATTCGGCTAATTACTTATCATTGTGGGGATTGTATTGATGCACATATTAAATGGGGGGGGGGGGGGGAGGCAGGCAAACGGCAGCTTGGACTGCTGCTTTAAGCAAGCCTACTCTAAATATAGTAATATATAGTAATATATATATACACTTAAATCAAAACATTTTTGTAATGCACATACATCACTCAATTAAGATCACCTTAAATAATTTGTAGAGAATGCAATCATGATCATAAGCTATAGGGATATTGGGCCATACAGATTTTTTTACTAAAACACCTTCCAGCATATCTTAGTAAATGGGCATTAAGGTGTCTTCCAGCAAAGAGAAATGGAAAGAACACTTCTTAATAAATTTGGACCATTATAGCTCCCTAAAAGTGCCTTTTATTCTGCTTCTTGTGTCTAAGTTGGTTATCAAGTACATTAGCTGCAGATCTTTAGCTAGACAGTGCTGAATGCTTTTACGAAGACTTTTTTCTACTGTACAGTATGTTCTCTTCAAAACAGTTTTACAGAATCCCACCGGTTCTCAAGTTAATTTTCCTGTATAAACCAAAAGAGAAACACACAACAACACTTCTATGGTGCAGACACCATTAGTCATATAATATATATTTAATACAATTATATATATACGTATGCAGAGGCCATTATCTGTCCATTTCTTGGACCAGTCTCTGTGACGTCTGCTGTCTTCTACGCGGCATTCACTCAATCATCTTCCCGTAAAATCTGCCAATCACACCTTTGTTTACCGTAGCTGATTACCTGTTTTGCCTGGATTCTGATTTGTGTGGTTGCAGTTCTAAGCGTATCCGCCAGATGGCAAAAGTGAATCTCTTTGCAAAGACTATACATTGGGTAGTGGGTTGTCAATGTGCAGGTGTTTAAAAAACAGGTAACAACAATGTTTTACAGTGATCCATTGTTAATTGACCTTGGTCGCTGAAGACGTTATCAAATGTAAGCGTTTCACATTAAAATATCAAAACAGAATGTGGTGGACATTATTTTACATTGCTATGCAATTGCTGAATGGACATACACTGAACAGTGACCTGCAGATTGGGCATGCCGTGACGTGGCTGCAAGCTTATAACCTTTTGGCCAAAGGGTGTAACTAAATTATCCTTTTTCATGAGCAAATAAGCACTGAGGTATTGCACTATATGTTGTGTCATTTTGTATGATGTGCTTGCCTTTCTGTTTTTATTTGTATATCTTGCCATGCTCAATAGCACTGCTTTTTGACACTAACATATATGCTGTATGTATGATGTGAGGGTGGGTTTTGGGGTTCTGCAGCTTGATGGGTTATGCAGCTGTTGTTGCTTGGAGGTGTGGCCCTCCTCCCCATGGTTTAAAGCTCACCCCGCCCCACTTTCCAATTACCAGTTTTTCATGATCCTGTGAATCACAGACCCAGTATGGTCATTCTCCCTCCAGCAGAAAAGAGAGGTGCATGAGAATTGTGCCAGGTAGTGTTATGACCTGCAGATTGGGCATGCCGTGAAGTGGCTGCCGGCTTATAACCTTTTGGCCAAAGGGTTTTAACTAAATTACCCTTTTTCATGAGCAGATAAGCACTGAGCACTGATGAGCACTATATGTTGTGTCATTTTATATGATGCGCTGGTCTTCCTGTTTTTGTTTATACACTGAACAGTGCATCATGTCAAGTCCTTAGAACAAAAAGTAGAAAAGCATCACAGGGCACTTCGGATTTTTATAACTATTAGCCAATCGTTTCGAGCTGAAGTGGTCTTTATCAAGTGAGAAAGTGGCATGTGATGGAGCAGATCAAATGGATGATTAACAGAGGGAATTATGGGGATTATGAGGACTACTTAAGAGACACTATATGTTGTTTATTACATGCCACTTTCGCACTTGAAAAAGACCACTTCAGGTTGAAACGTCGCTTTAAAAATTGGCTAATAAATAGTTATAAAAAGTGCCCTGTGATGCTTTTCTACTTTCATGTACCTTGGATCACCCACAGGCTATCTCTAATTGCAGGAGCACCGGTAACTGTGTATTTTTCACCACAAAAGTGTTCACTGCACTCCGAATGAATACTAAAGAATCAATGATATTTGAAATGCTGATATGTATTAATGAGCAAAAGTGAAGAACATGAATTGACAGTGTGCAAAAAAACACAAATCACATAAAATGAACAGGTGGGGGAGAGATGGTGAGGGAAGGGGGATGTGTGACATCACTAAAAAGTGAAGGATATGATAAAGAAATTTCTAACAGGGAAGGAAGTGGGTGCGATGCGATGTTGCATAGTGCTGTATAATTAGACTTTGCATGTGTAATTTATGCCGGCTAAAAACTCCTGAAAAAAAAATATTAATCTTTTTTTGGGAGGGGGGGGGGGGTTGGGGGGAGCTTTTTATTCAACACCAGCCATGGTCTGCTGTTCATATTGTTTACAGAAATATTCCACAAACACACACAGTCTCAGGCACTATACTGATAACTTTTATTACATTTTCAAACAGTTTAAACAGTTTTTTTCGAATCCTTCACGCTCATCCCTGCATTACACCAAGACAGACCAATTGAGTTGCACCTCCCCCCCAAAGCCAAGACAAAGCCATGAGAGCTACAGTATCAACACCTCCCCCGGGCCATTGGAAATTCACACAGAAAGACTCAGAAAGTTGCATGCTTTAACTGTTGGCTAAGAAATTTCATTTCCTGGTTCCACAAGCATGCGCATGGCAAACAAGTCCTGCCTGCATTGGTAATTTGTGTTTAAATCCTTGACTGGTAATACAGTACTCTAGGACATTGAAGTCTGAAAAAAAACAAGGATTTTATTTTTTCTTCTTCTCGAGAAGGAGAGAATTATTGAAGGGTTTAAACAAAACCTTATGTGATGCATAGTTTTTATATTTAAACAAATGTAACATTTTTAAAGTCATCACATGTTTATTTCTCAGTGATGTTGCATATTGCTGTATAATTAGACTTTGCATGTGTAATTTATGCTGACTTAGAACCCCCCCCCCAAAAAAATATGAATACATTTTTTTGGGGGAAGGGGGGGGGGGGCTTTCTATTCAATACTTAAATTGTCAACCTTTGGTAGGCTTGGTCTGCTAGGATAGAGAATTTCTTGTGGCGCTAAGGCAAAGGGAATGAGTGAGGACAAAATCTCTTCTTTGGAATTATGACCTCAAGAAATGGGAGACAAAACATATAGAACACTGCAATAGTGCATTACCCAAGGATGATATATAAACAGAGCAATTTAATAAGACACAAGTTACAAAACATAAGACAGCATATGTGATTTAAAAACGACTAAGTGCGGCTGCACTTGATGAATAAAACTTGCTCCGCCGTTTAGAAAAATTGGAATCCTACTCAACAGAGGTGGCTAGGACATGTGCAATGGTTTTTGGTATCTTTATAGCCTGTGGACACCGCTCGCCGTGGAATGACACCAGTCAGCTGCTCGAGGGGATCCGTCTTCCGTGCTCGGAGTCAAACACTTACAGAGTCTCAACGATCGGCTCCTCCGCTGATGTCACTTACGGTATCCGCTACGGTGTCCCTGCTAGTCCAAAAAACCTCCAACGCATTTCGAAACTCCTATTAGTGGGTTTCTTCGTCAGGGATAGATTCTACATGGAAGTGTGCTCCTATTTATACCCCCGTTCTTTCAATTACCATCATGGAATCAATTAGAAACGGCCGTAACTTACTTTGATATTCTAAATGGATAAAACATTTATACAGAGGTAATATAATGACTTATATCAATTTATACAGTTATTACGAATGCATTCACTAAACATTCATAAATCCGACTACTATGGAGTGTTATCACTTAAATGATAGGTCGTGTTGATGAATATTAGAACGATTAATTTATCTTTTAAATACTGACGACCGAACATAAGTGCACCCAACAATGTTCATTTGCTTATACATCATCATTATACAGCAAACATATTTACTTGGCAATGGGATTGAAGTACTATAAACATATTCATTTTAAATTTAACAACATAGATTTTTCAACATAGATTTCAATTCATAGATATTGGAAAGGCATTTATAGAGGATGGGAATTAATTGGATGGGTATACCAATATAAAATTAAGTATTGGCATTCATGAAATACTTATATAAAAGAATTTTAATGTGAATTCATTGTGTTATAATTTTTTGCAATATTGCTTAAATTAGAGAATTCATTTATCAAGATATAAATGATAAATATTAAGTGATTATTGTATATATATATATATATATGAAAATTATTATATATGAAAAATTTATATATGAAAAAATTACTTTTGGGAAAGCAGGCTCTAACAATAACTCTTGATGGACTATGGCAATCTAAAGAGTGCAATACTTGTCGGCAGACAATTCCATTATCCATACTACATGTTATTCAAAAATTGTTTGACAGTTATTTATTCATCATTTAAGGAAGGCTGAAAGGTCAAATTCCACATTTAACCCCTGCAGACTGAGTGTTTTCAACTCAAAAATCCAAAAGGATTCTCTTTGGGAGATATATTTAATTTTGTCTCCTCCTCGTTTACAGAAATTGGGACACTCGATGGCATGACATTTCAATCCTATTGGGCTCTGAGTATGTTTTAGTTTGAAGTGGAGTGACACATTGTGGGATTCAAATCCCCTTTTGATGTTCTTTGTAAAGTTCTGCCCGTGCGGCCCACGTATTGTAGGCCACACGGGCATTCCAAAAGATAAATTACAAACTGGCTATGACAATTAATTAGTGTTCTAATTGGATATTCTTTCTTTGTCACACAAGATATGAATTTATTCGTCTTAATACTATACTGACAAGCTGTGCATTTAGCACAAGGAAAGTAACCTTTTATTACCTCTCTTGTTTTAGATGACTTTCCACTAAAGGGACAACTGGGTGATAGTTTCATTTTTAGGTTGTTTTCTCTCCTAAAATATATTTCTGTTTTTTTTTCAGGGGACTTTTAAGGAACTTGTCCTGCCTCAAAAGACCCCAGTATTTCCCAAATGTTTTGATTATTTGTGGTGCTAAAGAATTATACTGTATAATAAATGCAACCGTGTCTGACTTTCCATCATTCTTCTCCTTTTGTTTATATTCCAATAAATCATCTCTCGTCATAGCTCTTTCTGTATCAACAGCTCGATCAAACAGATGTCTATTATAGTCTCGATCAATGAACCTTTGTTTTAGATTTTGTGCCTGTGCATCAAAAACCAAAGTATCTGAATAATTTCGTTTGATCCTGCCCAGCTGTCCTTTAGGGATATTTTTAATCCAGTTAGGATTATGATGACTGCTGGCCAGGAGATAATTATTCGCTTGTACTGGTTTATAGTAAGTTTTGGTCTGGAGAATGTTATTTTTAATATACAACTGAAGGTCTAAGAACTCAATGCAATTCTTACTTTCTTTAAATGTAAATTTTAGATTTCTATCGTTCCCATTTAGGTGTAATTTGAACAGCTCTAGTTCACATGGGGTGCCTCTCCATATGAAGATTACGTCATCTATGTAGCACCGCCATAGGACCAGATTCACCCCCAGCTCCATGTCGGACCAGATGACATCATCCTCCCACTTACCCATATATAGGTTCGCGTAGCTGGGGGCAAATCTAGTACCCATGGCGGTACCACATAGCTGTAAATAGAACTGTTCCATAAATAGGAAATAATTATGTCTTAGAATAAAATCAATTGATTCCATTAAGAATTTGGCCAGTTCGACAGGAATTAATTTATCCCTGTCAAATGTTGAGGCTATTGCATTACAGCCTTTCTCATGTGATATTACAGTGTAAAGTGATGTAACATCTGCTGTTACTATAATGAAATCTTGATGCCATCGAATGTCTCTCAGAACCTGTAGGATATGTGTTGTGTCCCTTCGGTATGAACGTAGTTTGATTACATATTGTTGCAAGTGGTGATCAATAAATTGTGATAGGGACGATGTGAGTGATCCTATACCCGATATTATTGGGCGACCCGGTGGTCTCAAAAGATCTTTATGTATTTTTGGTATCATATAAAAGATAGGGATCCTTGGATGTTTATTAAACAAAAAGTCATGTTCTTTCTCATTTATGACATACTCTTCTACAGCCCTCTCAAGTATTGATTGTAAAGATTCTTGGTATTGTAATGTGGGATTCCCATCTAATAAAAGATATGTATCTTTGTCTCCAAGTATGCGTTTTGACTCTTCAACATAGTAGGGGGCATCCATAATGACGATGCCCCCCCCTTTGTCTGCCGACTTTATTACAATCTGATCATTGCTTTCCAATTCAGTTATTGTCTGCTTCTCATCTTTGCTTAAATTCTCTCTCCTAATTCCAGCAAAACAAGAAAAAACACAAAAGCGCACCAAGATGAGAGATAGATATTGTATTAGCAACAAATAATAAAATTAGTAACTTACATATAAAATTTCTTTAATAATCCCCGATTCTGGTGTCTATCACAGGAGTAGGGCATCACATAGGAAGTATGAAGGGTAATCTCAGTTCTGAGAGATCAGACCCGCGCGCTGGGGCTGTCTCTGTTCACTCTCCTGTCCTCCACGTGTGGTAGGAACCGGGGCCTTCAATAGGTGTCCTTAGGATGCCTGTCCGTTTTTGATAGCATAGAAACGATCGGAAATAAGCAGGAACGGTACACTTGAGTGTGTACTGGTGGTGGGTAGTAAAACCGCCAGCCACAACAGTCGCGACGCGTTTCGTTTAACAAAGTAAACTTCTTCAGGCAATGACGAAACGCGTCGCGACTGTTGTGGCTGGCGGTTTTACTACCCACCACCAGTACACACTCAAGTGTACCGTTCCTGCTTATTTCCGATCGTTTCAATGCTATCAAAAACGGACAGGCATCCTAAGGACACCTATTGAAGGCCCCGGTTCCTACCACACGTGGAGGACAGGAGAGTGAACAGAGACAGCCCCAGCGCGCGGGTCTGATCTCTCAGAACTGAGATTACCCTTCATACTTCCTATGTGATGCCCTACTCCTGTGATAGACACCAGAATCGGGGATTATTAAAGAAATTTTATATGTAAGTTACTAATTTTATTATTTGTTGCTAATACAATATCTATCTCTCATCTTGGTGCGCTTTTGTGTTTTTTCTTGTTTTGCTGATATTGGTATCACCATCGGGGTTCCGGTGGAGACCACATTTGGAGGTGGGGGAGACACCTCATAAACACAGAAGCAGCAAGAGAACTGAGAGGGACCAACACTCCAAGTTTAAAGAGCCAGAGCGCGGACTGAACTTTTCATCTCTCTCCTAATTCCCTCCTCTAGAATATGCCTCTCCAAATCTGCTGAAACCATTTCAGCAAATGATTCTACTAGAAATGGTTGCAGCAGATTTGGAGAGGCACATTCTTGAGGAGGGAATTAGGAGAGAGAATTTAAGTGAAGATGAGAAGCAGGCAATAACTGAATTGGAAAGCATTAATCAGATTGTAATAAAGGGGGGGGGCATCGTCATTATGGATGCCCCCTACTATGTTGAAGAGTCAAAACGCATACTTGGAGACAAAGATACATATCTTTTATTAGATGGGAATCCCACATTTCAATACAAAGAATCTTTACAATCAATACTTGAGAGGGCTGTAGAAGGGGGTGTCATAAATGAGAAAGAACATGACTTTTTGTTTAATAAACATCCGAGGATGCCTATCTTTTATATGATACCAAAAATACATAAAGATCTTTTAAGACCGCCGGGTCGCCCAATAATATCGAGTATAGGATCACTCACATCGTCCCTATCACAATTTATTGATCACCACTTTCAAAAATATGTAATCAAACTACGTTCATACCTAAGGGACACAACACATATCCTACAGGTTCTGAGAGACATTCGATGGCATCAAGATTTCATTATAGTAACAGCTGATGTTACATCATTTTACACTGTAATATCACATGAGAAAGGCTGTAATGCAATAGCCTCAACATTTGACAGTGATAAATTAATTCCTATTGAACTGGCCAAATTCTTAATGGAATCAATTGATTTTATTCTAAGACATAATTATTTCCTATTTATGGAAAAGTTCTATTTACAGCTATGTGGTACCGCCATGGGTACTAGATTTGCCCCCAGCTACGCGAACCTATATATGGGTAAGTGGGAGGATGATGTCATCTGGTCCGACATGGAGCTAGGGGTGAATCTGGTCCTATGGCAGCGCTACATAGATGACGTAATCTTCATATGGAGAGGCACCCCATGTGAACTAGAGCTGTTCAAATTACACCTAAATGGGAACGATAGAAATCTAAAATTTACATTTAAAGAAAGTAGGAATTGCATTGAGTTCTTACACCTTCAGTTGTATATTGAAAATAACATTCTCCAGACCAAAACTTACTATAAACCAGTACAAGCAAATAATTATCTCCTGGCCAGCAGTCATCATAATCCTAACTGGATTAAAAATATCCCTAAAGGACAGCTGGTCAGGATCAAACGAAATTGTTCAGATCCTTTGGTTTTTGATGCACAGGCACAAAATCTAAAACAAATGTTCATTGATCGAGACTATAATAGACATCTGCTTGATAGAGCTGTTGATACAGTAAGAGCTATGACGAGAGATGATTTATTGGAATATAAACAAAAGGAGAAGAATGATGTAAAGTCAGACACGGTTGCATTTATTATACAGTATAATTCTTTAGCACCACAAATAATCAAAACATTTGGGAAATACTGGGGTCTTTTGAGGCAGGACAAGTTCCTTAAAAGTCCCCTGAAAGAAAAAACAGAAATATATTTTAGGAGAGAAAACAACCTAAAAATGAAACTATCACCCAGTTGTCCCTTTAGTGGAAAGTCATCTAAAACAAGAGAGGTAATAAAAGGTTACTTTCCTTGTGCTAAATGCACAGCTTGTCAGTATAGTATTAAGACGAATAAATTCATATCTTGTGTGACAAAGAAAGAATATCCAATTAGAACACTAATTAATTGTCATAGCCAGTTTGTAATTTATCTTTTGGAATGCCCGTGTGGCCTACAATACGTGGGCCGCACAGGCAGAACTTTACAAAGAACATCAAAAGGGGATTTGAATCCCACAATGTGTCACTCCACTTCAAACTAAAACATACTCAGAGCCCAATAGGATTGAAATGTCATGCCATCGAGTGTCCCAATTTCTGTAAACGAGGAGGAGACAAAATTAAATATATCTCCCAAAGAGAATCCTTTTGGATTTTTGAGTTGAAAACACTCAGTCTGCAGGGGTTAAATGTGGAATTTGACCTTTCAGCCTTCCTTAAATGATGAATAAATAACTGTCAAACAATTTTTGAATAACATGTAGTATGGATAATGGAATTGTCTGCCGACAAGTATTGCACTCTTTAGATTGCCATAGTCCATCAAGAGTTATTGTTAGAGCCTGCTTTCCCAAAAGTAATTTTTTCATATATAAATTTTTCATATATAATAATTTTCATATATATATATATACAATAATCACTTAATATTTATCATTTATATCTTGATAAATGAATTCTCTAATTTAAGCAATATTGCAAAAAATTATAACACAATGAATTCACATTAAAATTCTTTTATATAAGTATTTCATGAATGCCAATACTTAATTTTATATTGGTATACCCATCCAATTAATTCCCATCCTCTATAAATGCCTTTCCAATATCTATGAATTGAAATCTATGTTGAAAAATCTATGTTGTTAAATTTAAAATGAATATGTTTATAGTACTTCAATCCCATTGCCAAGTAAATATGTTTGCTGTATAATGATGATGTATAAGCAAATGAACATTGTTGGGTGCACTTATGTTCGGTCGTCAGTATTTAAAAGATAAATTAATCGTTCTAATATTCATCAACACGACCTATCATTTAAGTGATAACACTCCATAGTAGTCGGATTTATGAATGTTTAGTGAATGCATTCGTAATAACTGTATAAATTGATATAAGTCATTATATTACCTCTGTATAAATGTTTTATCCATTTAGAATATCAAAGTAAGTTACGGCCGTTTCTAATTGATTCCATGATGGTAATTGAAAGAACGGGGGTATAAATAGGAGCACACTTCCATGTAGAATCTATCCCTGACGAAGAAACCCACTAATAGGAGTTTCGAAATGCGTTGGAGGTTTTTTGGACTAGCAGGGACACCGTAGCGGATACCGTAAGTGACATCAGCGGAGGAGCCGATCGTTGAGACTCTGTAAGTGTTTGACTCCGAGCACGGAAGACGGATCCCCTCGAGCAGCTGACTGGTGTCATTCCACGGCGAGCGGTGTCCACAGGCTATAAAGATACCAAAAACCATTGCACATGTCCTAGCCACCTCTGTTGAGTAGGATTCCAATTTTTCTAAACGGCGGAGCAAGTTTTATTCATCAAGTGCAGCCACACTTAGTCGTTTTTAAATCACATATGCTGTTTTATGTTTTGTAACTTGTGTCTTATTAAATTGCTCTGTTTATATATCATCCTTGGGTAATGTACTATTGCAGTGTTCTATATGTTTTGTCTCCCATTTCTTGAGGTCATCATTCCTAAGGAATGATTTTGTCCTCACTCATTCCCTATCCTATAGGGCACCCTTTGCCTAAGCGCCACAAGAAGTTCTCTATCCTTACATCCTTTCTGGTTGTGAGATAGCCAGAGGAACCTTTTGGGCAGCTTCAGGACTCTTTTTGGACTCTTTATCACAGGTTTTTATTATATAATTTTGTTAATCACGCGAGCCCTATTGTACACTTATTTTTTCACAGGCTTGGTCTGCTGTTCATACTGTTTACAGAACTATTCCACACACACACGGTCTCAGGCACTGTAGTGATAACTTTTATTACATTTCAAACAGTTCAAACAGTTTTTTTTCTAATCCTTCATGTTCATCTCTGCAGTAGACCAAGACAGACCAATTGAGTTGCACCTCCCCTCCCCCCCACAAGAAAAAGGCATTCGACTCACTATCAACACCTCCCCCAGACCATAGGAAATTCACACACAAAGACTCCGAAAGTTTCATGCTTCAAATTTCATTTCCTGGTTCACACGCATGCGGTATGGCAAACAAGTCCTGCATTGTGAATTTGCGTAAAACACCATCACTGCCAATGCTCTATGAAATTGAAGTCCGAAAAAAGGCATATTTTTGTTTTTCTTGAGAAAGAGAGAACAATTGGGAGTTTAAACAAAACCTTATGTGATGCATAGATTTCTTATTTAAACAAATTTAACATTTTTAAAATCACTGCCTTTTTATTTCTCAATGATTTTGCATATTATGTGATGTATACAATATTTGTCATACGGTATGTAACCTAATGTGAAATATTCTTATGTATTCTTACTCTATGTAGACATATTCCATACATACACACAGTCTCTGGGAGTGATAACTTTTATTAATTTAACAAACAATTTTAACAGCTGACAACAAGAATACAGTACATTTCACGTTCAAAAGGGCTTTTAATTCCATGGGGCTTAGCTGAGTCACCGGTTGTAAACGACAGCTACAGTGCTGTATGCATCTTCTAAGGGGCTTCTAATTCCATGGGGTTAAGATGAGTCACTGGGTGTAAACGACATCAGATTTCTTTTGTCATTGAGAGAGGGGGAGATTAGGCCAAACTATTGACTGTTATTATGCAAACAGGACAATAAACGTGAAAATTTCTCCCCTTCTAGGAATGCTGCCTCTCCTGGGAAAGAAAAAAATGGCTGCAGGCTTAGTGTATTGAAGGACTTGACTGATTGACAGTATTGGCATCCACACCAAACAAATAAACTGCTAGTTACTGTACCTGTAATACAGAATGATTTTTTTTAATACTAGGTAATACACAGCAGATGTCGAATATAAATACACACTGTTTATAAAATATAAAAAGGGGAGAATAAGCACAGACATGAAATCATAACGTTAGAGTACTGTAACTTTACTGTAAGGCGAACATTTGGAGTGCTTCCTGTCAGTACCATACTTACCTGAACTGTACTTACGTGTACTTACCTGTACTGCACCTTACTACCTTACTACATGCCGATCGCTTTCCCATGACGCTCTAAGAGAACAGGCAAAATGCTCCTAATATGATTAATGTAGTTGTTGCATTTTTGTACAGTGAGTATGTCTCTCCAGAAACTCTTTATTCATTTTACTAGTGCCTCCTTGTTGGCCGGTTTCACAACCTTTCTTAGATGATCCTTCAGCACATTGCACACCAGTTCTTTAAGGTTCAAATCTGATGATCTGGAACAGTAGGGAAAATAAAATGGTGAATTAGTTGAAAATATCAAAACAGTTTAAAACAATGAGAAACAGTTACTGTACAGTAGAGCACTTACTCTGGTGGCGTTTTAACCTAGTTGATCCCACTAGCAAGAATATAGGCAGTAGAGGTGGTATGTTTCGGGTCATTGTCCAGGAAGAACCGGTGACCACCAGATGGGAAATCATGCGTAATGTATTTAACAATACAGGTAACAATTTGCTCTTGGAAGAATACTTTAACCATGATTCCTGGATCAAGAGAATTTTTTTTTATTTAAATACTTTACATTATGGTACAGAATACACTACTACAGTGCATAACGGTACAGCAAAAGACTTTGTGCATTACTGTGCAGTACCTTCAAATATAGCTATGCATCCAGGTCCACGTCTAGAGATAGCACCCCACACATGCATCTTAAGTGGGTGCTTGGGCCGCAGCTTCAAGGATAGGCGATTTTTTTTGCGGAAGGCAAAAGTGGCAAATCTCTCAAGAGCCACAGTTGTCTCATCATAAAAGATAAGATCCTGAAAAGTCTTGTCCCTTTCGATCCATGCCCATGCTTGGTCCTCTCTTTTAATCTTGTTGGGCTCCCTTATCATAAGATGAGCTCTGTAATGACAAGGAAGAATTTTATAGGTACTGTACAATAAAACCACACTTTTATCTACAACACTTTACCTGTACTGTACAATACTGCACTGTACTACATGGCAAGCTAAATGACCATTTTCTCCCCACCACAAAATGACAAACACATAATTTGTGGATAAACAAGACCACAGCTTTATTTAATTTGAAACCAGAGTTTGTTACCAAAACTCTTCCTTAACCACTGCCAGGCAGTCCGACCATAGTACAGAGCCCAATGGCGTCACCGCAGCTCGTGACTCCAACTGCTGCCCTTAAAAGGACATGCTTAATATTTCCACTCGCCACAATGAGGGTGCCATTACACCCGGTATCCATATACCTCCTGGGCTCTTCATGCCTGGCAGGCACCAAAACCCTGCCACGGCCAAAGACATTTACACCTAAATTGTCCTTGGCCCCCCCCATGGTGCAAGCTACACTGGCGACACACTTTATTCGAGCTCGGCTAGTCCCAGGAATTCGGGTATACCCGGGTGTATTGAGGTTTGTGACTGTTTTCTGCCCAAGTACATTGAGGTATTTTCCAAGCAGGGATTGAAGTATTTTATTCCCTCTGGCTGCAATACTGCACAGTATATATATATATACTGCATTACAATTCATGAATTTATGCCATCTGGTAGACACGCGAAGCATTGCAGCCTATTAAATCCTAATCATTATCATTTAACAGATCAGCCGCCCGTCAGCCAGGCATGAACCCAGGCTGGGAAGGCAAACGCAACGGGGCTTGTCAGAGGTGAGGAGCGGCGCATTCCAGGTATCTGCCAGGTACATACTGGGTATTTGCTCGAATAAAGTGTGTCGGTGCAGTACCTTTTGCCTTCTTACAAACCCAATATTACATATATTGTACCCAATATTTGAAAGGTGTTTTATCAAACCCACACAAACCAGGTATGGCCTCTTGTAACTCTGTGTGCTTTAAAGAATGGTCTCCCAAACCTTTTATAAATTTACCCATGGCCTTGTTTATCCTGCACCTGCAAATCACAATTGCTCTGGGGTCCCTAGCCCCAACACAACACAACCGTGGCATAATTTCAGACCAAATTAAAATTATTGTTTAATGCCACCAATATACAGTACTTGGCAAATTCCTTTTCATTTCCAGCACAAGATCCACTGAGCGTTTATAACTCAAGACGTTGCCCCCTGCATGTATTACCAAAAGATCCGAGTGGCAGCAGAACCGTTGCTGTCTTAATAAATCAGGCAAAATCTGCATCCAATGCAACCTCTACTGCCCAACCACTTAATGCAAGCCTGGTCCGGGTGAAATCTAAATCGATAGCCGTAAAAGTCGCTCTTTCACCAGGCGACTGGCCCAGAATACAAGTGAATCCCCACGACTCAGATCTGCCTACAACTAGGGGCTTACTGCCTCTGATGCGTAATGTTTTTGTCCCGTCATCATGCCAAACCCATCACGATTGTATGCTGACCCCATATGTATAACAATGAAACCTCCGTTGTCTTACCAATTCCGTCAACCTTTGTATCCAACACCCAACTTACATGGCCAACCTGCTCTTTTTGGAATTCGAGCCAAACGCTGTATACACTCTCCTGGGACTGACCTCAGAAGGCTATGCAAACCGACATAATAACTCTCCACTCCATACTAGAATGAAAGAAATAAAAGTTAAAATACACCTCAACCGGTTCCGATGTCCGTTATGTCGATGGCCACTACCCTCAGCTATTTCCAAACGAACCATGCTGTCAGATAAAAAGAACGGGGTGAGGAGAGATCAAACCACTCCCCCTGCTATTGTTGTGCACACACTGTGGTCCGTCCGCAAAACCCTGCAAACACCCTTGATGCATGGAAAATTTGCATGTATCCATCCTCACAGTCTTCTATTTCAATTGATTATTCAATAAGCTAACACCATAATAATCTATGACTAGCTGTATAGAGAAAGCCTGTTCCCTGAGGAAAATCTGCACCTTGACCACCAAAAGGCCCACCAGAGTGGAGCATCATAAACTCCTAATTCTTTACCCTCAGACCTGATGTCATTATAACCCGCAGCATGCCGTGCTTTCCCCTAAGGATCCTATACCCTGCCCCAGTATCTATATTGATGCCTAGCAAAGACATAACAGCATGAGGGCTCTCTGTCTTGTAATGAAAATGTTCAAAAGTGCCTAGTTTTCAGCAACTTACATGTAGCACCAAACACTCCCGGTTATTTCTTTGGGACTTACCCTAAAAAGGTGGGTTACCCCCCCAGATCTTGCCATCCTGTAATAATTCCTGTTTAATGTCATACTCTAACAGATTATAGAAATGAAACTAATATCTCCCTTTCTGATATTATAACCATAATTCTTAAACCTGATTGCTATTTTGTAACGTAACTGCATACAGGCATACCCCGCATTAACGTACGCAATGGGACCGGAGCATGTATGTAAAGCGAAAATGTACTTAAAGTGAAGCACACTACCTTTTCCCCACATTGATGCATGTTCTGTACTGTAATCATCATATACGTGCATAACTGATGTAAATAATACATGTGTAATAGGCTCTATAGTCTCCCCGCTTGCGCACAGCTTCGGTACAGGTAGCGAGCTGGTATTGCTGTTCAGGAAGAGCTGACAGGCGCATGCGTGCACTGCCGTTTGCCTATTGAGCGAGATGTACTTACTCGCGAGTGTACTTAAAGTGAGTGATCTTAATCCGGGGTATGCCTGTATATAGTTGCATCAATGGGTGACTCAGAAGACTGTAACCTATTGCATTAATGCATACCTCCCCATCTGGAGGTATGCTGATTTAAAAACTAAATCTTCTATTGTCACCTTGAAATCATAATCCCATAAATTCTTTATATAGGCTCAGGGGACCCAAAACATGTTCTATTTATGCAACCAAAATTAAATCAAGTAGATTTGGAAGCAGGATAACTGCACAGCCTATTCAGCCAAATTCTCATAATTCCATGCCACCATAACCTACACAAAATATATACTTCACTTTATCGCATGTACTGTGTATACTGTACTGTATAAATCTTGAAAATAAAAGTTGTTCTTACTGGTTGGATACACTTAGTCTTACAAGTACAGTACTAATGTCATTTAAATATATATATATAAATATCTAATTCACATACTGTATAGTATTGTAAGGCACCGGGGAACTCTTCTCTCAAAGAGGGTCCCCGCTGATGCACACCGCAGAGGAAGACATCCTCTCTCTGCCCCTGCCCCCGCTCCTGTCACAACACGAGCGCACGCAGGGGACTTCCTGGACTCTCGAGGAGTGAGGCACTGCCCCCGCCCAGGCCGCACGCGCCCTCCCTGCACAGTGCACATGCGTGACGCGTGTGCACTGCTCACAAGCCGTGTGGCAAGCTCATCAGCTGTTCTCCCCGTCTTCCCCAGCTGACAGCCAATCTCTGTCCCAGGAGCCTCCATTCCACCCACAGCTCTATTCGTCCAGCCCTCCTATTTAGTTCCTGCTCTTACCCCCACTCCTTGCTGAGCATAGTTCTATGGTTCCCTCGCATTCCCACTACTCTGTCTTGCGCGCTTCCCTCTCATTGCCATCTCTCCTGTGTACCGACCCGGCTTGACCTTAGGACCCCTCTCTGGAATTCGACCCTGGCTGCCTCCTGACCATCCACTGCTCTCCAACCATTGACCTTGGCTTTCGGACACTGACCATTCTCCTGGCTCCAACCCTGGACCTCTCTTCCTGCTCCGCCCCATTACCCGGCAAGTATTTTACTAACCCACCTTCTCCAACCCTGACCAGGCATTACAGACTATCCTCCTACCGGGCCTGGCTCCGTCGCCTTGGATGCATGGTACCATACCTTCCCACCTCAGTATCGGGTCCATCCTTGTTTGTGGTGAACGCAGGCATTACAAGTATACACTGTATAAATCTGCTCCAGAGGCTGGTGACACGTATGAGCTTATGAGACTACTACTTTTGTGGAACCTTGTTTCTGCTGACTTTTTTGTCTCTTAAATAGCTGACATTTTCTCCCTATTCATTGGAATGTTGCCATAGGGTGAGCCACATGTAAAGTAGCATTGCTTAGTTGTCTGTTCTAGATTCCTTTTCATTGTAATTGTACTACAGTAGGCTGGTTCTCCATTAATCTAATATTGTGACATACCTGAAATTGTATACATTAATGTACCAGGGTTTCTCAGTTAACATTTAACAGGTATTGATTGGATTACTGGCTATAGCAATGTTAACCTGTGTGGACCTACAGTATTGGCAGGATTATTTCCTGTTTCTCTATGTATTGACTTCCCTGTCTATGGAAGTACAACCTAATGTTCTGTTTTGTACATGATTGCATTACAGACGGGAGGGAGATATTTTTGGTATGGTATGAAGGGAAGTACCACAGGTTTCTTTTTTAGGGATCTGTGGGTACGGGCCTGAGAAAGGGGCATCCTGCCCCGAAACGTTGCCCCCCTTTACTTTATCACATCTGCTCTGTTTTTTGCCATAAATCAGTGTAAAATGTATTGTTGCTGGGTCAGTGTCTGCATAACCCACCCACTGGGACTTAAGGGGTTAATCTTATATGCAGTGCTGAATAAACAGTTACCTGAAAACTGGTAATTTGGTAACGGAGTAAGCCAGGACCCTGAGCCTTGGGGTACAGCCTCCGGGTCACCCCCCAAGTACACACATATTAAAAATATAACTTTGTCATAAGAGGAACATATATTTTTGATAAAGTGACTTTTTGCAGTCTTACAATGTACAGGCCAAATGCTAACTACCTCTGCCTGCCTTTGTAATGCGTACCAGGACCAACTGGGTCTATTCACGTTTGATATGCAAGCTTCCTCACTGGAAGTGTATATCAACAGAGAGGTCTGGGCTTAGGTGTGATACATAAGTGATCAAGAGAGTGATTACCTAATTGCTATGCAAGGCCCAGGAAGCAGCCAACAGGTACTGCCCTAGTTGGTTATGCGAGAAGCTACAAGCCTACTTCAAAAGGTTTTATTGATGGGGGTAGGGGTGGAGCTACCCAAGAAGGGAATCAAAAGGAGTAACCTTATTAAATATAAGAATATTATGAGATGTCCTTGGCTGAAAAGGATAAGAATTACATATTTTTATTCGTGGGACTTCCCCGCCACCAACCGTTACAAACACTTAATATCTGGCCCTTAGTGGCTGCCAGATATTAATATCTCTATTAATTTTCATATTACACTGTAATGTTTGGTCTCTCTGTGAGCGTCCGGTGGGACGGACTGTATTAATATATCTCACCTGACATTATGTATTACTGAACTCAAGTTATGAGGTGATTTGCAGTAAATATGAAATTTTGGTTGAGTTCTGAGAAACTGCAACCCCCTGCTATGATAATGAGCAGGAATGCCATAATTTACAAGCCTGGTCATCAAAGGCTAAGTGGCTAATTGCTTATGCTTGGCCCAATGGACAAAAGGAATTAACCAGAGTAAGTGTGACTTTTCACACTGGACCCTGGAAGCCCAAAGTCAGCTTCAAAAGCTTCAAAGGGGATTTTACTAGACGGCACGGCGCCGTAAGCTGGGGTACAAGGGTTAAAATGATATATAAGTCATAGCCACCCTTTTATCCATGTTGTTCATGCAAAGTTGTTCATGCAAAGTTGTTCATGCAAAGTGCTTCATGGTTCTCCATGCAAATGATCTTCATGCCTGCATGTCATCAGGCCTGTTGTTGTGCTATACCATCTTGATTGCTGAGAAGAAATGCCATGCATGTGTCCTGCCTGTTTTGCTGTGATGTCAACTGAAATATGGGAGAAGTGGCCAGTCTGTAATCCTGATGGCTTTCTTGCCATAATCTTTAAGTAAGTGTCTATATTTTGCTGTTATTGTATAATCTGCTGTGTTCACCTTTATCAAGGAATAAATTATATTTATCATATCTACGTCTCGTCCCAGTTCAAACCCAGGTATATATATATTTATATATAGTTTTGGTGTAAATTACAACCTGTCACAAGCTACCGTGACACACATATGCGTGTCATCACATTTAGATAAACTTTTGTAACTCATCAAAATAGCACTTATATTTTATCTCAGGCATGACTGTTTTTTCCTATTGCACTGACAAATCAGTAAATCACAAACGTTCAAATTTGGGGCCCTAAAGAATTCAGCCCTTTTAATGCGAGCGAGTGTTTTGTATCAAATCCTAATTTATAATGCAGCCCCATTTACCAGAAAAGTTATTTGAAGGCAAATCTACAACTATGCGATCCATCAGTTTACTAGCTGCAAAACTTCAAGGAAAAGGGATTCCATTGAATTCAACCAGATTTTGTTCTTTGATAAATCTAGTGCAATTCTATTCTAAGCAGATAATGCGTATGAACGCTTTTATCTGAAGATATTCAGTAAATCTGGCCTGAATACAACTTCTAGATAAATGAGTTCATTGTTATATAGCAAAATAGAATTAGGTGAGCTCAGTCCTACCCCTATAAAAGAATGTATCAGTAACACTAGACCTTTCAATACCTTTATAAAGTATGCTGCTAGGGAAAGAAAATTGGCCTTCCAAATTGGCATGCTATTTATTATTGAAATTCTATATTTCGATCCCAGGTCTTATAACAAAGGAGTCATTTAGTTGCATCTTCTGATCAAAAAATTATTCACGTCTAAAAAGTCTGTCAATTTAAACTCCATTTAAGCAGGTACCTACACTAAATGCATGATATGTCTTATTGTCTTGTGGACTAAACATTGTGAACTATGTGAAAGTGCCTAAAGGGTTAATTGAATGAAGCATTTATGCTATCTGCATTTAGTGCAATAAAAACTGACAAAAAACAGAACATTTTGAATGTAGAAGTTCCTTAGTGAAAAGTAATATATATTTATATATGAAAGGGAAAAAAAGAGACCGCACAACCACTAAGTGTAGTATATATAAAAATAATTTGTATTCACATGTGGAAGGTAAGTAATGCACGTACAAAAATGCAAATATAAAAGTGGATTTGACAAAGACAAAGCCACTCAGCCTGTTCGTAGCCAGAAATGTACCACTCTGCAGCAAACATCCGGATCAGCTGCTCTGTGCAGGGACATCCGACATGACGGCCATCAGGAGAGTATCACTCACCTGTTACATACCGGGGGCAGTCACTGCTACTCATGATCTAGAGACGCTTGCGCAACACAGTGACATCAGTCCAAGGAAATAAAGTTCTATTTGAACAGTCTTTCTGGCTTGTTGGATCCTCGGCTGAGTATATGAAACTCTGAGAGTATGTATTCCCAGGGCACTCAAGCTATCATGGGATAATTGTGGCCAAGAAAGAATATAGTCCCCAAAAAAACACTGTAGTATGTGAGGCAAAGAGATCATACACATTAGTGACCTTAAGAATGGTTCTTTGCTGCTCTCTGAGTTCATAAAGCAGTAGCCCTGAGGGGACTCCATAGTGCAAGAGCTCCCAGGAATAGTTGGACCAGCCCCATGGGAGGATCCATAGCTGGCCCCACTACTGATCGCCACAAGGTGGCATGCAGTGGCTGTGAGAGGGACACTGATCACAGACAGAGAGAGTGCAGGAAAAGGCCAGACAGAGGCCCTAAAGCAAGCATGTCAAACTCAAAGGCTAACCCGGGCCAAATAAACAAGGTTTACGTTTACGTTTAGGTGGGCCGCAAAAAAACAAAAACTTCCATTTTCATAGAAACGTAGGTTTATTTCGAAAAGTAAAAAAAAATAACGATAAAATTAATGTTTTCTTCCTGACACTTGGCATCTCTGACTCTCTCTCTCTCTCTGTGACTCTCTCTCTCTGTGACTCTCTCTCTCTCTGACTCTCTCTCTCTGACTCTCTCTCTCTCTGACTCTCTCTCTCTGACTCTCTCTCTCTCTCTGACTCTCTCTCTCTGACTCTCTGGCTCTCTCTCTCTCTCTGACTCTCTCTCTCTCTCTCTGACTCTCACTCTCTCTGACTCTCACTCTCTCTGACTCACTCTCTCTGACACTCACTCTCTCTGACACTCACTCTCTCTGACACTCACTCTCCCTCTCCCTGACACTCTCTCTCCCTCTCCCTGACACACTCTCTCTCTCCCTCCCTCTGACACTCTCTCTCTCTCTCCCTCTCCCTGACACTCTCACTCTCCCTGACACTCTCCCTCTCCCTGACACTCTCTCTCTCCCTCTCCCTGACACACTCCCTCTCTCCCTCCCCCTGACACTCTCTCTCTCTCTCCCTCTCCCTGACACTTTCACTCTCCCTGACACTCTCTCTCTCCCTGACACTCTCCCTCTCCCTGACACTCTCCCTGACACTCTCCCTTTCCCTGACACTCTCCCTCTCCCTGACCCTCTCTCCCTCTCCCAGACCCACTCTCCCTCTCCCTCTCCCTGACCCTCTCTCCCTCTCCCTGACTCTCTCTCCCTCTCTGTGACTCTCCCTCTCTGTGACTCTCCCTCTCTGTCCCCATCTCCCTCTCTGTCCCCCTCTCCCTCCGACTCTCTCCCCCTCTCCGACTCTCTCCCCCTCTCCGACTCTCTCCCCCTCTCCAACTCTCTCCCCCTCTCCGACTCTCTCTCTCAGACACACACACTCTCTCAGACACACACACACTCTCAGACACACACACACACACACACACACACACACACACACACACACACACACACACACACACACACACACACACACACACACACACACACTCTCTCTCAGACACACACACACTCTCTCAGACACACACACACTCTCTCAGACACACACACACACACACACACACACACACACACACACACACACACACACACACACACACACACACACACACACACACACACACACACACACACACACACACACACACACACACACACACACTCTCAGACACACACACTCTCTCAGACACACACACACACACTCTCTCAGACACACACACACTCTCAGACACACACACACACACACTCTCTCAGACACACTCTCTCTCAGACACACTCTCTCTCTCTCTCAGACACACTCTCTCTCAGACACTCTCTCTCAGACACTCTCTCTCTCAGACACTATCTCTCTCTCAGACACTCTCTCTCTCAGACACTCTCTCTCAGACACTCTCTCTCTCAGACACTCTCTCTCAGACACTTTCTCTCTCTATCAGACACTCTCTCTCAGACACTCTCTCAGACACTCTCTCTCAGACACTCTCTGTCTCTGACACACTCTCTCTCTCAGACACGCTCTCTCTCAGACACGCTCTCTCTCTCAGACATGCTCTCTTTCTCAGACATGCTCGCTCTCTCAGACACGCTCTCTCTCTCAGACACGCTCTCTCTCTCAGACACACTCTCTCTCTCTCAGACACACTCTGTCTCTGACACACTCTCTCTCTCAGACACGCTCTCTCTCAGACACTCTCTCTCTCTGTCAGACACTCTCTCTCTCTCAGACACACTCTCTCTCTCTCTCAGACACTCTCTCTCTCACTCTCTCTCTGACACACTCGCTCTCTCACACTCTCTCTCAGACACACACACTCAGACACACACACACACACACTCAGACACACACACACACACACACACACACACACACACACACACACACACACACACACACACACACACACACACACACACACACACACACACACACACACACACACACACACTCAGATACACACTCACACAGACACACACTCACACAGACACACACTCACACAGACACACACTCACACAGACACACACACAGAGACACACTCACACAGACACACACTCACACAGACACACACAGACACACACACACGGGAAATCAGAACGGGGGAGGAAATCGGAGCAGGAGGGCAAGGGGAAGCAAGGCAGGCACCTGACTTGCTCCATGCAGCAGGAAGAGGCGGGCAGCAGGCAGCAGGAAGAGGCGGGCAGCAGGAAGAGGCGGGACTCACTATGCAATGCTCCGAGCCTCCGTATGCAAGCTCGGATAGAGCTTGCTCCGGGTCAAAAAAAATTCTGGCAGCGTGCCAACACGCGCCAGCCAATCGGGAGAGGGGGGAGGTTTTTTTTTTTCCTTTGGAGAAAGCCCGCGCAGCGCAAGTTAAATATTGGCGAGCTGGGCCGCAAATATGTTTGTTGTGGGCCGCATTCGGCCTACGGGCCGCGAGTTTGACATGCTTGCCCTAAAGGGATGAAGCCCTACCCAGGCCACCCAGAAGATGGCTACTTTAGGTAACATAAAGGGATCAAGCCTTATTACCAGCTCAGCGGGCCGAGATAGGGGCAGCTAAGGAAGAAAAAGTTCAGACAGCACAAGGGAGAATGCAGTTATGTTCATACCACGATCCATGTGTATGTTGATATAACAAATTGTTAAATTAATAAAGTTCCTGGCACCCATCATTCCTACCACACAACCATGCTGCACAAATCTAGACCCTGATAAGGTAATACCCTCTGAGTAAGCCAATATAAGAGACATTCAATGTAAACTCCCAAGGAGCCGGACAGGGAGGGTTATATTTCACGCCCAACGTAGGGCTGTTCATGCAACGAAAAAAAGAGAAATGTTTTTGTGTTTTGCTCGTTTTGCAACTTTTGGAGTGAAGTGTCTGTTTTGGTGAGATACTGCTGTCTGAAAGTCTATAGAAAGAAAATGGATGTGTCGCTACTGATCTCCTCTTCTCCTTCTTCTCCCTCTACCACTTGTCCTCTCGGCCCCATTCCCTCCCATCTCCTCAAACCTCTTGCTCCTGCTATAATTTGTACGTTCACACATATTTTCAACTCCTCCCTCTACTCTGGTACCTTTCTCTCCTCCTGCAAACATGCAACAGTTAAACAATTACTCAATAACAGCAAGCTTCATCCTACCTGTCTCACTAACTATTGTCTTGTCTCCATCCTGCTTTTTGCCTCTAAACTCCTTGAATGCCTTGTATTCTCTCGTTTGCTTGATTTTCTCACCTCCAATTCTCTCCTAGAACCTCTGCAATCTGGCTTCGGCACTGCTCACTCCACTGAAACTGCCCTCAATAAAATAACTAATTACCTCAATGCTGCCAAAGACAAAGGTAATTACACTTTGCTCATATTCTTGAATTCTCAGCCTCTCATACTGCAGACCACCCTCTTTTTCACATTCTCCGTACTCTTGGAATCCGTAACAGAGCTTTATTCTGGATTTCCTCTTATCTCTCTTATCTTTCCCATTGTACTTTCAGTGTTTCGTTTGCAAACTTCTCCTCTGTGGTGGTACCCTAGGGATCTGTCCTGAGACCTCCTCTCTTTTCTCTTTACACACTCTATTTAGGTGACCTTATTACATTTCTTGGGTTCAAATATCACTTTTATGCTGATGACACACAATTGATTGGAGGACAATAATGGCTATAAAGTGAGTGGTGTACTGGGAAATGAGGAACACATGACATGGGGACATTAAGGAGTGAACCAATTGCCAGAATGTTAAAGTATGTGTGTAAGGGCAATAATTAAACAAGGATACTAGTATCAATGCACTCATTAAGGCCTGAAAGTGCAAGTGTCCACATATAGTAGATCCAAAAGGATTCACAAATAGAGAGAGATTTGAATCTGTCACCCCCCCCCCCCAGTTTAGATGCAGGAATGTGTTTCAAACCTGTAACAGTTAAACTGGCAGGATCTTTAAAATGACAAGACAAAAGTGTCTGGGAACACTATGTGTAAGGTTACCTTTGAGAACAGATAATGTAGAAAATTCAGCGCTCGTGCTGCAGATGTGTAGTATGTTGGAAATGTAAATCCCCTTGCAGCATGTGTGCGGAGCGTCTCCCCAGTAGGCTCCTGAAGCAGGATGACTCCCAGAATGGGGGGCACCTTGGATGAAAAGAAAAAAATGCACACAATGCGCACCAGGGATTAGTAATTGTAAAATATTTATTAATAAAAAGTGACCGAGGGGATCCAACCCCACCTCAGTACATATGCGTTGCAGAACTAAGTTCGGTTACGGAGAACCCAAACCCTATGGTTGATTACTACTACCTAGTAAAACTAAGTTCATCAAACGCATAACACACAATGAACAATAAAAATAATAAAAAGACAGTGTTCAGGATAACTAAATCTAAAATAGACTATAGTATAGTTAAACAGCTGTCTATAAGCTGACAGGGGGAGACGGAGACTTACACTAAAGCCCAGGACGGGTGCCGCGGCAAACGTATAAGGATCCGGATCACGTCACCGCAGAGATCTAAACACCGCCGGAGTTATCCTGAACACTGTCTTTTTATTATTTTTATTCTTCATTGTGTGTTATGCGTTTGATGAACTTAGTTTTACTAGGTAGTAGTAATCAACCATAGGGTTTGGGTTATCCGTAACCGAACTTAGTTCTGCAACGCATATGTACTGAGGTGGGGTTGGATCCCCTCGGTCACTTTTTATTAATAAATATTTTACTATTACTAATCCCTGGTGCGCATTGTGTGCATTTTTTTCTTTATTTTTTTCTTTTTTGTTTTCTTTTCTACCTTTGAGAACAGCACATCTGTGCTCAAGAAACCTTAACCTTAGAGGACGCTTAGTGCGTCCTACATATTGCATGCCATAGGAAAGTGCATAACCACATGCATGGTTAGGCAATAGATGGAGCTTTTAACAGGGAATACAGTACAGTGCCTCAAGAAAATTAGGAAAACTAATCACTTAAAACAATATGCTTACATGTTAGGCACTGATTCCTCCCACATTTGTGATTACCATTAATGGCCACAACTAAGGCTGAGCTAGATCCCCTAGATGCTCTCAGCTTTCTGGGGGCCAGAACATTTTTGATGTTAGAGGCCTTGCGAAAAACTATATGTAGCGCAGTTTCTCCCACCCTATGGGAGATATGGCAGCTACTAAGTGTGTGTGGTGCATTACCTGTGGTTCACAGGAGGCCTGAACCTCTGCTGCTGGGAGTCTGGGGTGTACCTGGATCATCTGGTGACAGCGCCTCCACCTGTGAGGGATCCTGACAACGCCGGATAACCCCTTCGCAGGACCCAATGCAATAAGGACACACAATGTATATATAACAAGTTTACTGGCATGCAAAAGGCAACACAATAACAATAGAACTCAGGCTTCACACGGCCTTACACACACACCATACCCTACTGTCCATCAACTTAGTCCACACCCCGGTGAGAGTGTCCCCCAATGTCTACCCAACCCGGTGTCCACAGGAGCCAACCCACCCAATGTATGTGTTACTGCGCAGCCCACAATGTTATAGTTGGTGCACTTTGCAGATGGTGGTATACCTGCCGGTTGCTCCAACACCCGGTAGCACAGACAGAATGGTAACAAGGATCCGCTGATCCAGTGACGTTGTCCGCGATGGTGTTCACCTCCACGTGGGCTGGTATCCAGCTGGAGGGTCCCACCTTAATAGTCTCTTTAGGCTGTGGTGGTCTGGTCCCAGACCACAGGCCTCATCTGCTGCACGGCGTTCTCTGCTGTTTCCCTGTCATTAATCAATACAGGGGCAAGGTCCCTATCTAGAGGGGGAGTCCTTGTAGCATCCACAATCTAGTGGGAGTCGGGACCCAGATGGGGCCTATAAAGGGTCTCTGGTCTAATGCAGGAGCCACAGACACCCTGCACATACTGTACAACCTCACCCTACCATGTCCCAGCTCCGACTGGCATGCTCTTCAGTGCGCCAAATGTATCAACTCTCGTGCTCTCGCGAACCTAGCCTTCCCATAGGCTCTGGTGTAGCACATGTCTCCCATCCCCTGTGCATTCTGGGGGCTGTAGTCCCCACGGAGACCTCTCTGTAATGGCTGCCACTATCTATTGCTCTGCTGCGCATGCGCGCATCTGTAATGGCCGCCGCACTTGGATACCCCCTGCGCATACGCAACACATCACTGCACATGTGCAGCTACCATTAAGATGGCGACGCCCTGCAAAGGGTGCTGCCATGGACCTCTGGCGACCCGGTCGCCTCTCCTAACTGCCCGCACGCTACCTAAGCCCTCCCCACACTCTCCCCAGCCTCTGCTGCCGGTCACAGCCACAGCGGAATGTAAGGGACGAACGGGGACCCAGGGGGACCCTGACCACATATAGAAGCAGTTCTATTAAGTGAATGACCTAGATGTGGATCACAAAGTAAAACGTTCCAATATTTATTGAGAACTTTATTGATTTTATTGGAATTACATACTTGGTGATAAATTTGATGGAGCCATGGGTGGGTTTCTCATTTTAGGAGAACCAGAAATCCTACTGTCACAGAGGGACTTGCTCTTGGATTTAGATTTCTCTACAAGATGTGATCTACTGTATCAAGGGCCCTCACTTTAATGTAAGATGTTTAAAAACCTCACTATTATGGGCAGGGCCACAGATAGCATGCCCGGGGTCCAGGACTAAACTTTCCACTGGGTCCCCCTCACTGACGTGTTGGCAGCCTTGCGGGAACCTACTCCCCCACTTATCACACACCTCCTCCACCTCTAAACCCCTTCACACATTCCCCGTCACCCTTTCCTTCCCCCCTCCCTCACACCCCACTCTCACCCTGTTCCTCCCCCCCCATGTATTTCTCCCCTCAGTCAATAGCTCCCCTCCACAAATACACACACACACACATACACTAAAGCCCCCTCCCCAAACACACACACACACACGCGCACACACACACAGTGAACAGTACCTCCATTGAGAGGCAGGGGGTCTCTGGAGCTGAACCCCATTCATTTCAGGTCCAGGGACCCCTGCTTCTGAGATACAGAAGCAGGGGTCTCAGGACCTGAAATCAATAAGGTTCAGCTCTGGGTTCCCCTTTGTTTGCACCCTTGTGAATTAACCCCCCTCTTTATCTTACAATCCCCCCTTCTGACACAGCTCCTTGCTCTCTAACCCCCCTCTATTTATCTCCCCCTTCTGACACTGCCCCTTCTCATCCTCTGTCCCCCCATGTATATCTCTCCCCTGTCTCAATCTCCCCCTCCATATTTTACACCCTCAGCTTTCCCCCTCCCACTCAATCACTGCCCCTCCCTATAACACCTTCTCTCGCTCACTATCTCGTCCTCCTCCTCTCACACTCAATGCCCCCTCCTCACTCAATCGTACTTCCTTTCTCAAATCCCACCTCCTCACTTCACACTCAATCCCCCCATCTCACACTCAATTCCTGCCACCCCTGCTCAAACTCATGAATCCCCCTTCCCCTCCTCACACTCATTAACCCCCCACCCCTGCTCAAACTCATGAATCCCCCTTCCCCTCCTCACACTCATTAACCCCCCCTTCCTCCCTTTACACTCATTAACCCCCCCCCTCCCCTCTTAACACACAATAATCCCCCACTTCACACTAAATAATCCCATCTCCTCACTCACTCACCAGCCTCCAAAGCACGCATACACACACACTCTTATCTTGGGGGGAGGCCACTCGTGCTGGGTTGATACGAAAGTTGGGCACTACTTTCCGATGGGCCCAACTTCCAGTGCGCTCGCAGGGGTGGTGCTTGAAGTGAAGCTCGGGCTGCAGCCAGGGAGAGCTGGGGTTTGGCAGTCAATAGAGGCCCGGCACCTGGTCATGGATGTCAGGCACAACTTCCAGCACCGGCAAGCCAGGCCCCCTGCAGTAGGCTCCCCTCCCCCCCTGTCGTCGGCCCTATATTGGAGCACATTAACAACATTAAAAACATTCCAACGCTGGTTTCTGAATACAAAGCATTTAGTTATTTATTATTGAATTTTGCAGATCTAAAGCATAATATTCCATATTTTCTTCAGTTTTCAGCGATTGATTATATAACACGTAATATCAGAGGTAGAGATAGGGATCATATTTTGACCAAAAAAGAACAATCTTGAATCTATACCCTAAACATATCCTTTGGGTTTAAATGATCAAATTGTGCCATTTTTAAAGGATGAATGTTTTTTTCTTTTTTTTGTATAGCTCTTCATCTGTATATTACTTTTACAATTTATGTTAATTATTAAATGTGTCAATGCTATTAGTGTTTATATTTGATGTATCATTGTCATATTGTATTGATTACACATTTTATTTGAATATTATATGTAGTGTTTGTTATAACTATTATGTATTTGTATAGTAAAGATGATCAACAATATCTTTTTTTTCCCCCATTTAGTATTTTCAAATATGTTTCATATTCACAAATGTAATTATATATTGTTATTGTTATCATATTTCACAATAATAATTAATCTTATTAAATATATTTATTTCAAAAATTAATTTTTACCTTGATCTAACTACATTTTTTATGTTCACTTTAACTTATCAAATATTGATATAAATATTATCAATATTAATTAAATTCACCATATAATTTGCTTTATATTTGAGCTTATGACCTTTTCTCTAAATAAATTTATGGGTGTGACTATCTGTTATCCAATGAATGTGGACTAGTTGGAGTATACAGATGCAGCGGACGTTATTTGAACAAATCACAGAGTCGTTTTCGTGTGCTCTGCTGTATTCCACGTGGCATTTACGCGACCAATCGCCCCAGGCACCCGTGTTTATCGCGGTTGCTTTGTTTGAATTTCATGGATTCTGTTTCTTTGTGTGCAATGAAATGAATGAATTGTAATGTGTACAGTACTGTGCTACTGTGTCAATTTCGGGTGTTTAAAAACCAGACACTAAAATGCCATTCTCTGCACTCGCGTCTTAAGGCGGTACGGTTGGAAGAAATCACGCGCCATGACATGGGTATTCCGAGGTATACAACGTGTGAAGTGTTCAAATAATGGCCGCTGCATCTGTACATATATACATTTCTAAGTGCATCTCTATGGCTCATCCCCTGCCAAAGCATTGTGATGAAAAATGCATAGGGATTGGTTGAGCTTTTGGAGACGTCACTTCCTGCTCTCAGAGCGATTAAGGACTGCACTAGCTGCAGGAGCGTTCATACTAGTCGAATGCTTATTTGACTCCATCCAAGGTTTCCGTTATGAGCCTGCTACTATTTACTATGTTGTAAGTTTGGATATTTACAGTTTATCTTGATACATTTTATTATGTACTTACCTCAGTGCGCCGTGTGTTTTTCTCTATTTTTGTGCCAAAGCGTGTGGAGAGGATCGGTCCATTGGAGATAGGCAGCGAGACTTAGCTGCCTAATCAGGATCACACCTGCCTGGCAATACAAGGAAAAACAAACAAAGTGGACCTGGTCAGAGTATGTCTTGTATTTAGTCCACAAGACAACAGGAAATAGTATGAGATTTGTGTACAATAGGTTCCTGCTCAAATGGAGTTTGCTTTGACGGTGTTAGCAGGCATGAATAATTTTTTGATCAAAAGATGTAACAAAGTGACTCCTTTCACATAAGGGCTGGGACCCGCTGCGCCCGGCGATGCGGGCGGCCGCGTGAGCATTCCCCACCAGCAGGTCCCAGTCCCCCCTCGCTGCACGGCTCACTACGTGCTGTGACGGGTCAGCCGCCAGGGGATGCAAGAAAATTGTGATCCCGAGCGGTGACGTGTCACGTGGTGCGCTGATGAGCCTATCAGCGGCGGGAGCGGGAGCTGTCAGACAGCTTCCTACACAAGGTAGGGGTGTGTGTGTGTGTCTGTCTGTGTGTCTTACCTTGCAGCAGCTCCCTCCTGCAGCCCGAGTTCGTGGAGGGAGGGGGGGAGTAGCGGGTCCCTCCGCTCAAACCACGCCCCCCCCCCGCTCCGGCTCCCGGCTCCCTACAGACCGCATATCGCGGTCTGTGCCTGTCAGCGCGCCGCCTGTATGCACTGCGGGTGCGCTGACTGAGGGAGCGGGGCCTTAGCCTAAGACTAAGGATCTGCAGGTAGAATTTCCATAATAAATTGCAAGCCAATTTGGAAGGAGCACAAGGTATTTCTATTTGTTTTCCATGATTATATAGCGTTTTCAACTTTTCAGTGTGCTTATCCCTGCAAGCAAGCAAGCCAGCCACAACATTCACATTTAAACTGCATCAAGTTTCGGTTTTCCATTTGATTTATAGATTTAATAAATCTTGCTCACGTCTTGTGACCTGCCGTCGTAGAGCAAATCTGGCACCATATGAGATTTTCATGTGGGGCTATACAACTGCATATAAAAAAAAAATCGCAAATGCTGGGGGCTTACAAATGTTCTTGCAATTGCATAAGATATTTTGTAAAGAAGTGTCCTAATCAATACCCTGAGAACGAGAAAACTCACTTGTGCCGTAATTGCTCTTTGGTAATTGTTTCAGTCCTATAACTTGGATCAATGTTCTGCAGGGAACTATTTAGAACTGATTTAAATGCATTGACAGCTATGACGGCATTTTAGCATATGCGAGCATGTCTGCGTATAATGTTCACTACTGTTATTAGTATGCATACTTTCCATTGTATCACTGCCACTGTCCTCAGGGTTCTCATTAATGTTATCATTGCATTCTTGAATTCTGAAAGCATTCCGAAGAATGCTCACCACATTGTCAACAGCTAATCTGATTTTGTGACAAAGCTAACTAGATGCAGTCATCACGGTTATCATATGTGCTGTCTCAGTCTGCTTTGCTTTCAAAGCTCGGCCAACGGAGTGATCATGTGGTGTCTCTCGCTGCTGGCCCTGTACCAAGAATGCTGTAGTGACATCCTAAATGTTAACAAATTAATATACTGCAGCTGAATACACTGTTTTGCCTTTGTAGGATTTAAATGTGTACGTGCAGCAGTAGTGGAAAAAAAAATGCCTTGTTTGTTATCATGGATTTAGCTGTCAGGGAGGAATATAATAGAGCTAATTTCAGACGTGCCATGTACATGTAGAATTTCTTTCTCCTGGTAAAGGGGAGCGCTGGTTGCTCACATGGAATGGTATATGTGAAAAGAGAAAAAAATGCAATAGTATAGCCAATTTAAATAAAAAGGCCATATCCATAATATAGCAATGGTTTCACTCACAAACTAGACGAATATAAAGTGTGAATCAGAGATGCTTCTCTCTCTGATAGGAGCCCTTTAAGAATCCTCACACTCACAGCACACAGCTCTCACAGCACACAGCACTCATAGCACACTCTCACAGCACACAGCTCTCACAGCACTCAGCACTCATAGCACACTCTCACAGCACACAGCTCTCACAGCACACAGCACTCACAGCACACTCTCACAGCACTCACAACACACTCTCACAGCACTCACAGCACACTACACCACACCTCCCACTCCCCCTCCCTATCTTTGGTGTCGGCTGCTGAGATCGGAGCGGAGCTGGCATCAGGAGGAAGGGGGGTGTCGGGAGGAGGGAGGGGTGAGTGAGGAGCAGGCGGGGACTCGGAGGGCCGCGTGGGCTCTGCCGCGGAGGGCCGGTAGGTGTGGGGGCCTGGGTGGGAGGTAAGGAGCAGGTTGCGGCTGGACTGGCCATTGCTAGGGGACGTGTAGGGCCTCCGGCCACCTCTTCCTTCCTTCCTTCCCTCCTCACTCCCTCCCTCCCGATCAGGCGTGCGGCGGCCATTTAAAAAAAAAAAAATTAGCGCGACCCCGGTTCTAGCGCGGTCGGATTGGGTGGCCCCCGAGGACCGCGCTATAACAGGGTTTAGCTGTATATGACAGTAAAAGGTTATTGCATAATCTGTGAGCTGTTATTATTGGTCCCTGTTCGGGGTTACCTCATATAATTGGGATCCTGTGCAGGTGGAGGCGCTGCCACTTTATATATTTGTTAACCCAGGCTCCCTGTGGCGGAGGCTCAGCTCTCTGTGAGCCTACAGGTAACGCCTGCACCAGTAGTCCCTTCATGCTAGAGGGAAAAAGGGCTACATATATATATGATGTAGTGGTTCTGGGGTTAGAGCTTGCTGGGATTGTGTGTTTATTAATTTTAAGTACCAAGTATGTCAATATCGGTGGAGAATTATTGACTGCTGTCAAATAAAGCACCAGTTTATTTTATAAAAGTTCCTGGCACTCATTTGTTCCTATCTGCTTATTCACGCCCAGCCAGCACCTACCCAGCACCCTACAAAGGCCTGAGAGACTGAGCACTGCCAATGTGTATAGTTAATCTGATGTGACCTCCTTTATTAACTGCTGCTTTTGAACTGGGATCCCAATTATCACACTTAATAATAAACACCTATCAATGGTGAATTAATGTGACCTAATGTGCATATAGCTAACAATAAAAAATATATTATAAATACCTATTAATAGTGAAATAGTAAATAATCTATATATAAGTGTAACGGGTTCCCCCCCCCCCCAATCTCACATTGGCCCGGGTACTCTAACAACCAACACCCATTACGTGTTTGTGTTTGGTGGTGCACCTGTAGGCAACAGGACTCCTGAGTCTCCCGCTTAATGGTAGTAGGGGATGTCATCAGGACTGGTAGCCGAGGTAGTGGGTGCGAGTTCAACTTACATCATGTGCAGCGCCTCCACCTCATCAGGATCTGTGCTTCCGCAGGGAGATAGTCCTGGTGAGGAACTCCTTCTTGGTGGTGACTGCCACAGTTGAGTAACTTCATACTCACACAGTGGGGGTATCGTTAACAAGGCCATCTTTATTGCAGATTGGGATGTAGCAGACTGCCCCATGCAGCTGCCGGCTCTAGCCGCACATCTCTCCGTGCTGTCCCTTTGCCAGGTACGCCCTCCCAAATTGAAGTGGGATTCCCTCTTCTCCTAGGGAGATCCTCTCTGCGCCAGGTCCCTGGACACAGAGTGGCTTAGACAGGCCGATTGGTCAACCTGGACCGCTAGTTACTGCACTAGGGTCACAAAGTGTTCCTACAATACCTTATGCAGGAAAATACAACTTCCCAACAACTTCCCACAGCTGCTGGAACACACTGTAACTAACTGTGTTGTGCCTTATATACTTCAGGAGGCAGGCGCATCCCTGATGTCACTATCCATGGACTCAGAGCCTACAGCCACTCCCCTCCATACATAGGGCACCTCACCATGGAGTGAGGGAAAACCTCCATAACTACTGCTGGCATACCTGTACTTACCAGGACTTACTGCCAACAGAGAGGAAAGTAATATACCATTATTATGCATGGCTATATAAGTGATAAAATAAATGACCTAAACCCAATAATACAATAATAATGAAAAAGCTGCTCAACACCCTTAGATTGAACTGTTCGAAGGTCCAATGGTTGTAGAATTTCTTTCTCCTGGTAAAGGGGAGCGCTGGTTGCTCACATGGAATGGTATATGTGAAAAGAGAAAAAAATGCAATAGTGTAGCCAATTTAAATAAAATAGCCCTATCCGTAATATAGCAATGGTTTCACTCACAAACTAGACGAATATAAAGCGTGAATCAGAGATTCTTTTCTCTCTGATAGGAGCCCTTTAAGAATCCTCACACATGGAGTTGTAGGTGGGTCAATATTCCTTAATCCCTCAGATGATGATCCCCGAAAATAAAAGCAGAGAGAATCCAAATAGTATAATATTGCCACAATAGCAGATTGTATTGAAAGAATATGTTATATCACTCACATTTGAAAAGAGTAAAAGTACAGTGGAGAGAGCCAACTGGGTGATGCCGCTCGTGTATCGGGTCACAGCGCCGCTTCACTTCCTCATGCGTCACTAACGGTGACGTCTCAACCTCTGGCGGAAGTGTCCTCTATGGTAACTGCGGTGCCCTCAGTTCCCAGCTCTACACATCTTGCGTCTCACTCTCCCTGGTACTCCCACAGCTTCTCTGATCCGATTCAACGCATTTCACATTAGCTTCCTCAGGAATCGTATCAGCTATCTATTCAAGCTTCCTATAAGTAGCTTCTAGTTATAATATCAACCAATCAAAATAATACATCAATCTGTGACATTAACCCACTCCGCACAAAGTGGTTAATGAAGTAAATCCTAACACATAACATATAATACATACAATCTATTTATGACATTAAAATATATCAATCAAAAAATTAGTTTTAATATTAAAAAAACGACGCAAAGGACAAAAATACTACATAAAAGCTCATATCTAAATGCTAAAAATAAAATAACTGTTAAACATCTTAAGTATAGTGGAGACTAACTAAGACAAGTCATAAATACTAAAACAACGTGTGGAGGTTTGTCTACAAAGAGGAGGACAAAAATTAATTCATTAAATAGTAATAACATATGAATATCAATTAATAATCCTAAAAATGAAAATATGGAATATAAAAGGATAAATTCATAAAAAGTAAATGCATAAAAAAATGGATATGCATAAAAGGAGCAGAAGACATGGGGAGGGTGTTCAACTCACCCTAACCCTCCCCATGTCTTCTGCTGCTTTTATGCATATCCATTTTTTTTATGCATTTAATTTTTATGATTATTAATTGATATTTCATATGTTATTTAAGTAATAATCCCTGAAGAACAGGGCATTACTGGCCAATAATGCCCTGTTCCGAGGGGATTACTATTATAGGCTAAATATAGGCTTATTTAAAAATAATAGACACTTTTGTATAGTTAAATAGATTTTTTAATTAAAATAAAATGGTAAATACATGAAACCACCTCTATATACTCTTACACTGCAGATATCTATATCCACACACTGCCGCCCTGAATTTTACTGCTTTAGCCTATATACCTGGCTTTAGCCTATACTGCTTTAGCCTATAATACTATTTAATGAACTAATTTTTGTCCTCCTCTTTGTAGACAAACCTCCACACGTCGTTTTAGTATTTATGACTTGTCTTAGTTAGTCTCCACTATACTTATTAAGATGTTTAACAGTTATTTTATTTTTAGCATTTAGATATGAGCTTATATGTAGTATTTTTGTCATTTGCGTCGTTTTTTTAATATTAAAACTAATTTTATGACTGATATATTGTAAAGTCATAAATAGATTGTATGTATTATATGCAGTGTTCGACAAATAATTATAACTACACGCCCGTGGCGAGTGGATTTAGGCCTTTGGCGAGCCGTGTTGCGACTCTATGAATTCCCCATGCAATTTTCCCTGCTAGCACTATGTGAGCCCATTATTTGGCTCCTTCTGTACCTGCAATGGCCGCGCGGCGTCAGACGCCATGTTGCCATGCCAACATGACGCTCTTGACGTCATGACGTCACGCAGTGTCAAGGAGCTGAGGAGCACGAGCCACCATTGGAGCCTGGCGCCGGCATGTCCCATCTGCCGCCCCCGCGTGTCCCATCTGCTGCCCGCATCTCCCATCTACCGCCCGGCTGGCCGCATTTCCCATCTCCTGCCCACATCTCCCATCCGCATTTCCCATCTCCCGCCCGCATCTCCCACCTGGCTGGCCGCATCTTCCACCCGCATTTCCCATCTCCCGCCCGACCTCCAGCACAGCCCGCATCTCCCGCCCGACCTCACTCACCTCACACCTCACACACAGACACACTCACAGACACACACACACACACACACACACACACACACACACACACACACACACACACACACACACACACACACAGAGACACACTCACACACAGCGACACACTCACACAGAGAGACACACTCACACAGAGAGACACACTCACACACAGACACACAGACACACACTCCCAGCAAGCTCTAACCCCAGAACCACTACATCATATATATATGTAGCCCTTTTCCCCTCTAGCATGAAGGGACTACTGGTGCAGGCGTTACCTGTAGGCTCACAGAGAGCTGAGCCTCTGCCACTGGGAGCCTGGGTTAACAAATATATAAAGTGCCAGCGCCTCCACCTGCAAAGGATCCCAATTATATGAGGTAACCCCGAACAGGAACCAATAATAACAGCTTACAGATTAACCTTTTACTGTCATATACAGCTAAACCCTGTTATAGCACGGTCTTCGGGGGCCACCCGATCCGACCGCGCTAGAACCGGGGTCGCGCTAATTGAAAAAAAAAAAATGGCCGCCGCGCACCTGATCGGGAGGGAGTGAGGTGGGAAGGAAGAAAGAGGTGGCCAGAAGCCCTACACGTCCCCTAGCAATGGCGAGTCCAGCCGCAACCTGCTCCTTACCTCCCACCACCGGCATCCATTTCCTCCCCCCCAGGTGCCCACACCTACCGGCCCTCCGCGGCATAGCCCACGTGGCCCTCCGAGTCCCAGCCTGCTCCACACTCACCCCCCCTCCTCCCGACACCCCCCTCCTCCCGACACCCCCCTCCTCCTGATGCCAGCTCCGCTCCGATCTCAGCAGCCGACACCAAAGGTAAAGAGGGGGAGTGGGAGGTGTGGTGTAGTGTGCTGTGAGAGTGTGTTGTGAGTGCTGTGAGAGTGTGCTGTGAGTGCTGTGTGCTGTGAGAGTGTGCTGTGAGAACTATGTGCTGTGAGCAGTGTGCAGTGAGAGTGTGTGCTGTGAGCAGTGTGCAGTGAGAGTGTGTTCTGTGAGCAGTGTGCTGGGAGTGTGTGCAGTGTGCAGTGTGTGCAGTGAGAGTGTGTGCAGTGGTGCAGTGAGAGTGTGTGCAGTGAGAGTGTGTGCAGTGAGAGTGTGTGCAGTGAGTGTGTGTGCAGTGAGTGTGTGTGCAGTGAGTGTGTGTGCAGTGAGTGTTTGTGCAGTGAGTGTGTGCAGTGAGCGTGTGTGCAGGGTGCAGTGTGCAGTGAGTGCTGGGAGTGTGTGCAGTGTGGTGTGTGGTGTGTGCAGTGTGGTGTGTGGTGTGTGCAGTGTGCAGTGAGAGTGTGTGCAGTGAGAGTGTGTGCAGTGGTGCAGGTAGAGTGTGTGCAGTGTGCAGTGAGAGTGTGTGCAGTGAGAGTGTGTGCAGTGGTGCAGGTAGAGTGTGTGCAGTGAGAGTGTGTGCAGTGAGTGCTGGGAGTATGTGCAGTGCGCAGTGAGAGTGTGTGCAGTGTGTGCAGTGTAGAGTGTGTGCAGTGTACAGTGTGTGCAGTGTACAGTGTGCAGTGAGAGTGTGTGCAGTGAGTGCTGGGAGTGTGTGCTCTGTGCAGTGTGCAGTGTGCAGTGTGCTGTGAGAGTGTGTGCAGTGAAAGTGTGTGCAGTGAGAGTGTGCAGTGTGTGCAGTGTGTGCAGTGTGCAGTGTGCAAAAAAATTAATTTTTTTTTTAAATTAAAACATTTTAAAAAAATAATAAAAAAAAAAAAATCGGGAGCCACGTGAAAACCGTGTTATAACTGAATTCGCGTTATAACGGGTTGCGCTATAACGGGGTTCAGCTGTATAAACTAATCAACACAGAGGATATAATAACTCTACTGGCTACAGGTATCACAGTTATCACTAGCCGTGCAGGGCTCTGCCCCACCACTGTGTACCCCACAGCGTATCCACAATACAAGAAGAGTCCCGGAGTCACCTCACCCTCTGAGTGTCCCCTAGAGCTGCCACAATCTAGGGTGAGTTGGGCCTAGGGGGTCTCTGTCCTAGTGCAGAAGGTCACAGACCCCGGCACCTACACACCTTCCCCTCTCTTAGTCCTGGCTCCAACTGCCTTCCTTGTTTAAATGCACGGAATGTAACTGCCTCTGCAAAAGATCTTTGCCGCACGATTGGCTCTCTGGTATCATGTGTCACATGCCCCATGCCTGCTGGGGACCATGGGGGACCGGGTTACATCCTCCCCCCGGTTAAATACCAACGTCCCCACTTGGGAACAGCAAACATAATATGACCATACACATATTTTACACAAAAAAATGCAGATCATATATACATCTTTTAATATACATAAGCTCTACATAAGATTATACATTTCGCTGAACTGTGAGGATGCACTGGGTATTCAGACGTTCCTGCAGCGCTTGTACCTCTTTAACAGCCTGCAGATTTTCTTCCTGAATATTTCGCTGCTTCTCCTTGGCATTCTGGAGGTGTGTATGCAGACCTTGGAGTTGGTTCTGCAGTCAGTGCTCTGCTTCAACCTTTTCACCTTCCAGAAGTTTCTTTATTTTTTCCAGCTCGTGGAGCTTTTCATTCTTTCCATTGACGTGGTCTGTCAACTCAGATTTTTTTTTTTTAGTCTTAAATTTCTCTTTTTCAGTCTCTGTAATATTCAGGGCCTCCTTGTAGTCTGCCGTCCATTTCCGCACCTCTGCTTGGAGACTGACTGTCTCCTGGCGTGAGACTTCCATCTCTAGGGTGAGGGTTTGAAGCTCCTTCTGAGAGACTTTGAGATCTATATTAAGATTGACAATAGTTTTTTTAGAATTGTCCAGCTCCTCAGCGAAACTGTGAAGTTCCTTTTTGGAGACTTCCAGTTTTGTACGGCAGCTGTCGATCTCGTGGTGTGAGGCATCCAGTGCTGTGCGGAGTGTATGAACCTCCTTCTGGGATAAGTCCACCTCTGTCCGGACACTGTTGACCTCCTGGTGTGAGGCATTCAGTTCTATGCGGAGAATGTGAACCTCATTCTGAGAAACTTCCACCTCTCTATGGGATTTGCGAACGTCTTGATGAAAGACTGTAATCTCCTTCAGTGCCTCTTCATACTTCTGCTTCAGAATAGCAATAATTCTATTAGATTGACTCTGCTTTCCATCCATGGTGGTAATAGTAGCATTTGCTGTATCTAGATCTGTCCTTAGATTCTCCAATTCGGTTCCAGATTCAGAGTACATTGCGAGAACAGTCTTCTGTAGCTAAGCATTATCTTCCTTCTCCAGTTTCAATTGTTCCAGTAGCTGATCACAGTCACGCCTGGCAATTTTCAGGGCATCTTCGGAGCTGGTCAAGGAATCGTCACTCATTGGTTCCGGCTTCGCTTCCCTGGTATGGTTGGTTGAGGGTTTCTCACTATTAGCACCGGACAGACACTTCTTTGGGTTACACGACTTCTGCCTTGGGCCCTCTGGATATTCTGTCATCCGCGTGACAAATCCTCCATTTTCTCTAGGCTGCAGGGTATGTCGGACACCCTACGTCTCCACGTGATCTGCGGATGTGTCTGTTCCTTCCACAGTAACGTGAAGAACAGCTTTTCTTTTTCTGCCTTTTTATTTTGGACGACTCCGTCCCATCAGGGATACTGGGGTCTCCGTCTTTATTTGAAACTTCAGCAGCTTCCCTGTATACGCCAGGCTTTTCTTGCAGTTGCGTTAGCTGACAGGAATATTCGGTGATCTGCTGCTTCTGCTCTTTCTCCTGCCGATCACATTCGTCATCATAGAGAGCTGTCTTTTCGGTTCGTACCGAGTTCAGGCACCCCCACCATTCTTGGGGTGTTTTGTGGGTGTGACTCGGTTTGGATTCCCCGTAAGAGATGTCTTCCTCCTTATCGGACCGGAAGGTCCACTCTTCCGTATGGTAGGGTTCATTACAGGAACGCCACATCTTGTCCTCCATTTAGGGGCTATCAGGTGTATTTTTCTTCCTGAACTCAGGAGGCGCTATTGCAGCTGTTGTCACTATATTCGCTAGAACCCCAAATTGTGGTAGTCCTACCGGTGAACAGAAAAGAAAGTCTGCACGCCGCTGGAAGCTGCAGAGTTGACTCTGCTCAAGCAAAGGAGGGGATTGATCCAAACAATTGTTGAAAGGGTGGTGCTCACAGGGAATATATGCACAGTGAATAAGAGGAAAGATAGAATCCCTTTAGTGTGGCACTAGAAAAAATACACCCTAATTAAAACTTAACTTTATTATAACTGATTAAAATAAATTGTTTGGAGAACCCACATACATAAAACAAACATACAAATAATGATTAAAAGACGGAGAGGTGTGATAGGGTGTTTAGTGAAGGTGTAATTATATATAAATACCTCTCTATTAATACTTAATAAACCCTAGAATGAGGGTGATCTCTATAATAAATAGGTATAGGTACATATATCTGGACCCCTATAACCAAAGCAATGGAAAGAGGTAAAAGCAGGTGAATGTGCTTATCTGCTGAATGGAGGAGTGAGGCTGAATATAATGGTGGCTGAGTTGAAACAGCCACTGCACACCTCACTTAGTATATCAATGTACACTGTTATAAGCTCTATTGCGACCAGTCTATTGTAAAACCAGCCACATTCACTGCTGATATATAGTAGTAGATCAACCCTGAAGTCTGAGTGCTCTTGCTGCCCACGAACGCAGTCTACGAAGCACTCAGACAGTGTATGGCCCACACCTCACCGATGAGCCGACGTCACGTGACGGTGACGTCAGACGTACCCTACGTACGTTTCACCGTAACTGGCTTCATCGGGGGGGGGGGTTCCAAGTGGTCTAGCTATGTTTTTATTGGGTCCTGTTGCTATAGCAGCAAATCTCAGGTCTCTCCTGATTGGGTGCATAAGCCGGCCTATCGCGCGGCTTGGTGCACTGACGCTCCCCCCTGTATGTAGGGGAACAACCAGTTCATTTGTGACCTTTTGAATTTTGTGTTAACACACAATTATTTCTTGTTCAATGATAAGGTTTATCTCCAGGTACAGGGTACCGCTATGGGGACAACATGTGCCCCCACATATGCGAACCTGTACCTGGGGTGGTGGGAGAAACATACCATCCTAAGTGATACATTACAGGAATACACAGATAACATCATACTTTGGCTACGCTATATTGATGATGTGTGTATATTATGGAAAGGGAGCCAAACTTCATTTAATAAGTTTGTGGAAATCTTCAACACCAACACACACAATCTGAGACTCACACATGAGATTAGCAATAAAAGTATTATATTCCTAGACTTATGTATCAGCATTAGTAGAGAGGGTGTAATCACCACCTGTACTCACACCAAAAAAACTGCCACCAACAGCTATCTCAGAGCAGATAGCCATCAACCTGTTTCCCTTATTAACAGGACAATTCCTACGTATAAGAAGGAACTGCTCTGAGATAGCTACATGCAGAGTCTATGCACCAAAAATTCCTACAACGTGGGTATTGCCATAAAGTCATTAAAAAAGCATACCACAGGGCGCTTGTGACACAGAGAGAATCCCTTTTGCATGTAAAAGAAAAACCAGAGGACAAGAATCTTGTTCGTTTCATAGGCACCTACAATGCACAATGGAGGAGTATCAAAAGTATTTACTCTAAGTATTGGCATATACTAATCCAAGACCCAGATCTCAATGAGGGTTTGAATAATGAACCCACTATGGTAAGCAGACGAGCAAGAAATTTGAAGGACACTTTGGTCCACAGCCACTTTGTTAAATCGAAGAGCGCCTCCCCACGTACATGGCTTCCATCTAAACCACAGGGAACGTATAAATGTGGTTCATGCAAAGCATGTCAATATATAAGAACAAGCAAAACCTATACAAGTAATGGTAAAGAGTACACCACACGGGGTTTCTTTAATTGCAAATCAATGAAAATTGTGTATCTCCTTACATGCTGCTGCAACCTACAATATGTAGGAAAAACAGGCAGAGAATTCCGCCGCCGGATCCTAGAGCACATTAGCTCTATTAAAAACAGTGCAGACACCCCAGTATCAAGGCACGTGAGAGAGCATCACCAGGGTGATGTCAAATCATTGGTATTTCAGGGTATTGACAGGGTTATCTCCACCAACAGAGGGTAAGACTGGAATAAAAACTCCTGCAAAAGGAATCAAGATGGATTTTTACATTATCCACCCTGACTCCAGGAGGATTAAATGAAGGGTTTTTATACACCCCATTTCTATGAGCAATATCCTGCATTTTTTCAAGCTTGCAAGGATAGTTCCTTTCCCTCTGGATGGGTACCCTATATATAGTCATCTATGTGGTTAACATCATATGAGCATTAGCTGTGTAATACACCCATATTTATCCTACTTCCCTTGATAAAGGTTTTTGGAGATAATTTTCCCAGTAGGTAATAATGAAACACACAGAACTTCATTTATGCTTTATTAACCCCATCAATATACCCTTGCTATGCAACATCACCCATCCTTGTGGTTACCATCACATAAGCATTAGCTGTGTAACATCTATCCTACTTCCCTGGATAAGGTCTTTGTAGACACTTTTCCTAGTAGGTAATAATAAAACACACAGAATTTCATCTTTGCTTTATTAACCCCAGAAATACACCCTTACCATGCAAGATCTAATTCAAATTATACTTACCTTATTGCATGGACCAACAGGTAATTTGAGATGCAGTACTCTGTGAAGTGTATGTGTAGAGACATGTATATACACGAGTCACTTTAGATTCATGTCTTTCCAACATAATGGTTAACATATCTGCACTTTATTAACCAACCATTTATAGTAGTCAAGGGGTCACTGACCTAAATCTGGCAAGGTTTGAACGGCTCAGGAGCATGACACATACCCTGCAATATTTTTCATTAGGATGCCGTCTCTATTCATTATCAGCTCCCGCCCCCACACATGAGGAGGAGCAACAATGCACTAAGCCGCGCGATTGGTTGTTAGGTTCTCCCAAGCAGCCAATCAGACAATAAGCTAGACAGCCTCCTCCCCTACATACAGGGGGGAGCGTCAGTGCACCAAGCCGCACGATAGGCCGGCTGATGCACCCAATCAGGAGAGACCTGAGATTTGCTGCTATAGCAACGGGACCCAATAAAAACATAGCTAGACCACTTGGAACCCGCCCCCAATAAAGCCAGTTATGGTGAAACGTACGTAGGGTACGTCTGATGTCACCGTCACGTGACGTCGGCTCATCGGTGAGGTGTGGGCCATACACTGTCTGAGTGCTTCGTAGACTGCGTTCGTGGGCAGCAAGAGCACTCAGACTTCAGGGTTGATCTACTACTATATATCAGCAGTGAATGTGGCTGGTCTTACAATAGACTGGTCGCAATAGAGCTTATAACAGTGTTCATTGATATACTAAGTGAGGTGTGCAGTGGCTATTTCAACTCAGCCACCATTATATTCAGCCTCACTCCTCCATTCAGCAGATAAGCACATTCACCTGCTTTTACCTCTTTCCATTGCTTTGGTTATAGGGGTCCAGATATATGTACTGTGACAGAAACCAGGGGATGCTAATAAATTCCGTATATAGGGCTCCCAGGATACTAGACAGTTTCTATCCTGTTTGGCCTGGGAGTGCAGCCTTATAATACATACACTCCATCCCACAGTTTGGCAAGCGCTGGAACTGAGGGATGAGAGATCCAGACCAGAGTTTGTCTGCTGCCTGATTTCTGTCACCTGTCATGCTAATTAGGAATCAGGTATGAAAGACTGATTTCCTGTTTGCTCTGGTCTCCCCACAAGAGCCAGGAGGCTGGAAGGCTGCTGAACTACAGAGGGGAGAAGCCTCTTCCCCAAACAGGTTCAATCTTTCTGTTCATTTGTGTAAGACTGCAAAAGTACCGTGTTTTGATGTTGGAAGTGGAAAAGCCACTTCCAACCCTGAGTCAGGGATATCTAAGTTAAGTTATCGCTCAGGTGAGCAGCTTTTGTTTTTGATCTGTTTTCTGTTGTATGCACTGTGGCAGTCTCAGTGCCTGGGACTGAATAAACCAGGCATAGCCTGTTTAAAGGAACAGTACGTGACGCCTCATCATTTAACCTACCCTAAAAGACCGTGTTCTAAACAGTCCCGGACAAACGACGGAGCCCCGGAGTAAGCCGTTTGTCACATATGGTGGAGAATGCGGGCAGAGCACTAGGGGGTCTGCGGGTTGAAGAACTTTGAAAAAAAAAAAAAAGTTTTTTTCATCCTCTGCAAACAAGATGGAAGACGTGGTGGGTGCGCTGGTACGCAATGTCGCTGCCCAGAAAGACGCGAATGAAACCCAGCAACAGCTGTTAATAGCCAAGCAAGAAACTAATGCAAACCAGCAGCAGACGAATGCAGCCCATCAACAGCTGCTAATAGCCCAGCAAGAGATTAATGCCAACCAGCAACAGGCGAATGCCAACCAGCAACAGGCGAATGCAAACCAGCAACAGACGAATGAAGCCCTGCAAAACGCGAATGCAAACCAGCAAGAGACAAACCGCTTGCTGAGAGAGGAGCAACAGCGGTTTGCTCAGGGCTTACAGCAGGAACTCGAGATCCTGAGGGGGACTATCAGTAACCTTCCACTGGCAGCGGCAGCCCCAGTACCGAAAATGACCAGGGCAAGCCACTACCTTCAGAAGATGGGACCCTCGGATGATGTGGAAGCCTATCTTCTCACGTTTGAACGCACGGCACAGAGAGAGGGATGGCCAGAAGCTGAGTGGGCTGGTCTAATCGCACCCTTCCTAAGCGGCGAACCCCAGAAGGCTTACTTTGATCTAGAGCCAGCCGAAGCTAACGTCTATGCAAAATTGAAGTTCGAGATCCTCGCCCGCCTCGGCGTAACCACGGCTGTTCGCGCCCAAAGGTTTCACGCATGGTCCTTCACGATGGATAAAGCCACCCGAAGCCAGATGTATGACCTCATCCACCTCGCCCGGAAGTGGCTACAACCCGAGATCAACTCAGCCAGCCACATCGTGGAACGGTTGGTCATGGACCAGTTCTTGAGGAAACTTCCCTCTGCCTTACGCCGTTGGGTCAGTCGGAGTGACCCCCACAATGCGGATGAGCTTGTGGCCCTCGTAGAAAGGTACAATGCAGCAGAAGAGCACCCGCAACCCACAGTCGTGGAGCAACCCCACTACCCGAGGTTCCAGGACTCTTCCAGAGACGGTAAAAGGGTACCGGGGTTAAGGGGCGCTGAAGAGCGGCGACCACCTTCACGCAGCACCAGCAACAGTGGTTCGCACACTAAGGGCAATAGCCAACATGGGGAGCCGGGAAAAGGCTCTAAGTGGGACACAGACTATGTACCTAAATGTGTAAATTGTCATGAGAGGGGCCACACAGCAAAAATCTGCCCACTAAATGATGAGCCCATGCAATGCAACAGCGTGGAACCTTATTCGCTGTTGTCCCAATGTATGGGCCCTAGCCCAGAGGACCCCTTGAATAACCATCTGTGGGCATTTGTAAAGGTTAATGGTAAGAGGGTTCGGGCACTTCTTGACTCTGGGAGCATGGTCACACTAGTGTCCGAATACCTCTTGCCCATTAAGAAGAAACAGGGAAACAGTTCACAAAGAGTGGCAATTTGTTGTATACATGGGGATAATCATGAATATTCCACTGTTGATGTTTTTTTTGAAACAGAGTTTGGTTCTTTAGATTTCAAGGTGGGTATTGTACCCAAACTGGCACATGATGTGTTAATAGGGACCGACTTTCCCCATTTTCTAAAAATGTGGTCCCCCGCTCAGAATAGCGCCCAGAGTTCAATAGCGGACCATAATGAAGTATTAGAAGAAACAAATCCTTTCCCTTTTTCAGAAATGGAGGTTGACGAGGGCCCAAATAAGAAGGGGGAAAAGGAGGAGTGCTGTAAAATTCCCTTCCCCATCACTACTTTGGTAGGGAATACCCCAAATCAAGATGTTGAGCAGACACTTACCACCCCAGAACCGGATAAGACCCTCGCTGACATAGAGGTCAGTCCTGGGAGTTTTAAGAAGGCCCAGTGGGAGGACCCCACATTAGCGGTAGCAAGGGGAAATATACGGGACCAGAATAGTACTCCTGGCCAACCAGATAGGTCACTTGCTTACCCCTACTTCGAGGTAGAGAACGACCTAGTATATCGGGTTGATAAAAGGAAATCAGTTACAACTAAACAATTGTTGGTACCACGGACATTCCGTAATGTAGTATTACACCTCGCACATAGTCATCCATTGGGGGGACACCTAGGGGTGGAAAAGACAAAAGAAAAGGTTCTTCGAAGCTTCTATTGGCCTGGGGTTCTGGCAGAAATTACGAATTATTGTTCCTCATGCCCAGAATGTCAGATCACCGCCCCGTTCAAGGCGTACCGCAGCCCATTGGTACCCCTTCCCATAATAGAGGTACCATTTGACCGGATTGCTATGGATCTAGTAGGACCCCTAATAAAGTCTGCTAGGGGACATCAGCATATATTGGTAATATTAGATTATGCCACCCGATATCCGGAGGCAGTTCCCCTACGTAGCACCTCAGCTAAAAACATAGCAAAAGAGTTAGTAGTTCTGTTTTCCCGGGTCGGGATTCCTAAAGAGATTCTATCTGACCAGGGAACACCATTTATGTCCCAAGTAACGAAAGAGCTATGTAAACTCCTAAAAATCAAGCATCTCAGAACCTCAGTCTATCATCCACAAACAGATGGTTTAGTGGAAAGGTTCAATAAAACCTTAAAGAGCATGTTACGGCGGGCGGTTGATAAAGATGGGAAAAACTGGGATTGTTTGTTACCGTACCTGTTATTTGCCATTAGGGAAGTTCCCCAATCATCCACTGGCTTCTCCCCGTTTGAACTATTGTATGGCCGACACCCAAGGGGCTTACTGGATATAGCCAAAGAGACTTGGGAACACGAGGTTACCCCTTACAGAAGTGTAATAGAGCATGTTGCCCAGATGCAGGACCGCATTGCTGCAGTCCTACCCATAGTGAGGGAACACATGGAGAAAGCTCAAGAAGCACAGAGGAATACATATAATAAGGGTGCTAGGGTCAGAATTTTTTCTCCAGGTGATAGGGTACTAGTTCTGGTTCCCACCGTGGAGAGTAAATTCCTTGCTAAATGGCATGGGCCATATGAGGTCTTGGAAAGAGTGGGAGAAGTAAATTATAAGGTAAGACAGCCAGGTAGGAGGAAACCTGAGCAAATTTACCATATAAACCTACTCAAGCCCTGGAAAGATAGAGAAGTCTTGTTAACCCTAGTACCCCCAGGTCCGTCAGAGAATCAAGAAACTGACCCAGAGGTTAGCATAGCTGAAACCCTGTCTGTTCATCAGAAACGAGAGGTTCAGAATTTAGTGAAAAGAAACAAAGAAATCTTCTCTATACGGCCAGGTAGAACTAGCGTAATTGAACATGACCTAGTCTCTGAACCGGGGGTCCGAGTTAACCTTAAACCGTACCGAATCCCAGAGGCCAAAAGAAAGGCTATAAGTTTAGAGGTTAAAAAAATGCTAAAACTAGGTGTAATTGAGGAATCCCAAAGTGGGTGGAACAGCCCTATAGTCTTAGTCCCAAAGCCAGATGGTACAACAAGGTTTTGTAATGACTACCGGAAACTAAACGCGGTGTCAAAATTTGATACTTATCCTATGCCCAGGGTAGATGAACTTGTAGAGAGACTGGGCAAAGCCCGATATCTCACAACCCTAGACCTAACAAAAGGGTACTGGCAGGTTCCCCTCACAGAAAGGGCAAAAGAAAAGACAGCCTTCTCAACCCCAGACGGCCTCTTTCAGTATAAGGTGTTGCCTTTTGGCTTACATGGAGCTCCCGCCACATTCCAAAGAATGATGGATAAAATTTTAAAACCACATGCTCGGTATGCTGCCGCCTACCTGGATGATGTGGTAATCCATAGTGAAGATTGGCAATCCCACCTTCCAAAGGTCCAAGCTGTGCTTGACGCAGTCCGGTCTGCTGGACTAACTGCTAACCCCGCTAAATGCACTATTGGTCTGGAGGAGGCCAAGTATCTGGGATATTCTATTGGCAGAGGTTTACTCAAACCCCAAACACTCAAAGTGGAGGCGATACAAAATTGGCCAAGGCCAGTTACAAAAAAACAAGTAAGGACCTTTTTGGGGTTAATTGGGTACTATAGAAGGTTTATTCCCAATTTTGCAACTAAGGCAACCCCACTAACTGACCTCACAAAAGCAAGAGGACCGCTAATGGTAAAGTGGTCCCCCGAAACCGAACAGGCCTTTAGAAGCCTGAAAGAAGCTCTCTGTGCCCAACCAGTGTTGGTCACACCTGACTTCTCCAAAGAGTTCGTAGTCCAAACCGACGCATCTGAGGTAGGGCTGGGGGCGGTACTCTCCCAGGAGTCTCAAGGTGAGGAGCACCCCTTCCTTTATTTAAGTAGGAAACTAAATCCCCAGGAGAAAAATTACTCCATAGTAGAGAAAGAGTGTCTCGCAATAAAGTGGGCTGTAGAGACGCTCAAATACTACCTGTTGGGGAGAAAATTCCGGTTGGTCACAGATCATGCACCCCTTACCTGGATGTGTCAAAACAGGGAAAAGAATGCTAGAGTGACCAGGTGGTTCCTAAGCCTACAACCCTTTAAATTTTCTGTGGAACACAGGTCAGGGCACAAACATGGCAATGCTGACGGGTTGTCAAGGATGCACTCCCTAATATCCATGGTCGCTCATCCCTCGAGGTCTGAGCTGGGGGGGAGGATATGTGACAGAAACCAGGGGATGGTAATAAATTCCGTATATAGGGCTCCCAGGATACTAGACAGTTTCTATCCTGTTTGGCCTGGGAGTGCAGCCTTATAATACATACACTCCATCCCACAGTTTGGCAAGCGCTGGAACTGAGGGATGAGAGATCCAGACCAGAGTTTGTCTGCTGCCTGATTTCTGTCACCTGTCATGCTAATTAGGAATCAGGTATGAAAGACTGATTTCCTGTTTGCTCTGGTCTCCCCACAAGAGCCAGGAGGCTGGAAGGCTGCTGAACTACAGAGGGGAGAAGCCTCTTCCCCAAACAGGTTCAATCTTTCTGTTCATTTGTGTAAGACTGCAAAAGTACCGTGTTTTGATGTTGGAAGTGGAAAAGCCACTTCCAACCCTGAGTCAGGGATATCTAAGTTAAGTTATCGCTCAGGTGAGCAGCTTTTGTTTTTGATCTGTTTTCTGTTGTATGCACTGTGGCAGTCTCAGTGCCTGGGACTGAATAAACCAGGCATAGCCTGTTTAAAGGAACAGTACGTGACGCCTCATCATTTAACCTACCCTAAAAGACCGTGTTCTAAACAGTCCCGGACAAACGACGGAGCCCCGGAGTAAGCCGTTTGTCACAGTACCTATACCTATTTAGTATAGAGATCACCCTCATTCTAGGGTTTATTAAGTATTAATAGAGAGGTATTTATATATAATTACACCTCCACTAAACACCCTATCACACCTCTCCGTCTTTTAATCATTATTTGTATGTTTGTTTTATGTATGTGGTTTCTCCAAACAATTTATTTTAATCAGTTATAATAAAGTTAAGTTTTAATTAGGGTGTATTTTTTCTAGTGCCACACTAAAGGGATTCTATCTTTCCTCTTACTCACTAGTCCTACCGGTGGGCATATTTTGCTTGTAGAGGTCGTAGCTCTCACAGGCATCTCTGTAGACTTTTTCTTCCCTTTGGTAAGTTTTACAATATTAGCAGTACTGTGCATGCATTCACTCTGATCATCTGAATAAGGCCTGAAGGGACACTGCTCTGTGTGGTGGGGTTCTTTACACCAGGAACACATTTTCTTCCCCATTTTTGCAGAGTCTGTATTTGACTTCAGCTGGGCGGCCATTTTAAATTCCCAGTTTTTTTTTTCCACACAGGTGTATTCTTCACCTTGACCTATTGGGGCACTATTTCTTTAAATACAATGCTTCCTAGCTGCCCATTTCCTTGCTACAGCAGAGGCATTAGCCTCACACCATTTAAAAATAAATAAAACAATAAACAAAGCCTAGCTCCTCTGGAGCGCTAACTCACTTCTTGAACCCTGACTATGGCTAGAAGGCAAAGCCCCTTTATCAACAACCATATTACACATTATTGTGATAGGCAAGTAAGGTTTACCTGCTTCAGCGCAGTCTCTCTCTCTCCTCTTGGGATCAGGGAAAAGAGTCCATCTGTGTTTTGTGGCTTTGTTCAGTGCAGTTTATCCCTTTAATTCTGGTCTCTGCTGCAGGTGCATCTTTGTTTTTGTTGCTCAGGCTGTTTGCAAGACTGCATGCAGGCAAAAAGCACAAAAAAAGTCATAGGCAATCTCCGGGGCCCCTTTTAACTTCAAGGGCCACCACTCATCCCACTTCTGACACCATATGTAAGAGACGTGTTCAGAGGCACGCAATGGAGACCATTTAAAGTGAAACTTCAATGAGGCTTTATTGCGCCTGTCGCTTTAAATACAGCAAACATGTGAAAATCTGCAAACATAATCTGCTCCACTTTGGAGTATATTTACACTTGTAGTCCAGCCCTCTTTAACTGCATGGTTAGCCAAGCGATTCACCAGCCCAAATTATATATATATATATATATATATATATATATATATATATATAGAGAAGAAATGACCTAGGCGCAAATAAGCCAGGAAAGAGACAAAGAGAAAAATATCATAGGGCAGTATGTCTGTTACTTTCAGAGTTAAGGTGGTAAGGTATACACTTACACTTAATCAGCCAAATAAAAGCCTTTAATCCACCACTGGGATTCAGGAACACTGCTGCTGGGATTTCTTTGCTGTTTGCATGGATCTCAGACTCTCCACGACTGCTGCTTGCTTCAGGGGTCACCTTTTCATCTGCAGCTGCGTGTCTCCTTAACATGGGATATAGCTCACCAGGGAGGGGGGGGGGGGGGGAAGGGGAAGAGGGACAATGGAACAAAAATAGTATAAAACCTTTTATTGTAAAAACTATCTAAAAAATAACAAACAGTATCTCACTCACATGGTGTGAAATAATTTCAAGCAGTTGAGAGTTTGAATTGAGTCTCTCACACTCGTAGAGTAAGCTGTCCGGTCCACTGCACTGCTGCTAGCTTGGTTTACTTCCGCGTCACGTGCTCCGGCTCCAATTCTCGCGAGACTTCGACCTCCAATGACGTCACAGTGCTATCTCCACTCCGTTCTGCAGCGCGTCTCACTCTGCTCGGTTTGCAATGCCTGCAATGACTGCAGGGTCAGCCCTCTTTAACTGCATGGTTAGCCAAGCGATTCACCTGCCCAAATTATATATATATATATATATATATATATATATATATATATATATATATATACACACAGTTAGGTCCAGAAATAATTGGACACTGACACAATTTTCATCATTTGGGCTCTGTAAGCCACCACAATGGATTCGAAATGAAACAACTGAGATGCAATAGAAGTGCAGACTTTCAGCTTCAATTCAAGGGGTTGAACAAAAATATCGTATGAAACGTTTAGGAATTGCAACCATTTTCATACACAGTCCGCTTATTTCAGGGGCTAAAATGTAATTGGACAAATTAACACAATCATAAATAAAATGTTAATTTTTAATACTTTGTCGAGAATCCTTTGCAGGCAATGACTGCTTGAAGTCTGGAACACATGGACATCACCAAACGCTGGGTTTCCTCCTTTGTGATGCTTTGCCAGGCCTTTACTGCAGCTGTCTTCAGTTGTTGTTTGTTCGTGGGTCTTTCTGCCTTAAGTTTTGTCTTCAGCAAGTGAAATGCATGCTCGATGGGGTTGAGATCTTTGCCTTAAAAAACTCCTGGGTTGCTTTCGCAGTATGTTTTGGGTCATTGTCCATCTGTAAATTGAAGCGCCGCCCAATCAACTTCGCTGAATTTGGCTGAATCTGAGCAGACAATATATCCCTATACATTGAAACATGTCTGTGAGTGGGTTTACTGGTGTTGCATCGCACCCCAGCCTATGCTTAAAAGCTGTGTTTAAAGCAGCATGCATTGGCTTAAGGGTTGCTCGTGTAATATGAGCTTGAGACAAAAGGTGGCACTGTGTGCTCATTTGCATGTCATTTCCCAGAATCCCTTGCTGCAGTGGAAGTGCTGTGTGCTGGGCGATAATGGTGAAAGACAGGGTTGCAGACCTGTCTAAGACATGCAAATGAACATACAGTAATATTTCCATTTGCTATATATATATATATATATATATATATATATATATATGTATAACAGTATTATAAGAAAGTCTTATCCGTCTCTGGTAGTTGCAAGGGGGAGGCTTCTCTCTTTCCTGGTTTGCTGCCTTTTCCTCAGGATATTTCCGCATTCAGGTTTAGAAGTCTTATTTGTCAGCTGGCAGTCTTTTGGCAGCTCAAGACATCTCTGTGTTTCATCGCTCAGTCCCACTTGTGAGACTCAGGGATCTCTGCTCTTTCTGCTTCCTGTGTCAGCTCAGCTCACGTGTGAGCTCAAGATGAATCTCTCTTACTGTCTCAGAGGCAGGCTTTTCTGACACCTGTAATCAGCCAGGTGGTGTTGTTGAATTGTCTACCAGCAGTTAACCACCACACTGCTGGATTAGAGGCACATTTTTGAACAGGGATAAGTCCCCTGTTACAGGTCCCCTTTGTGAATGATATGTAGGCCGCTAGTGGAGAGATTGGCGGAGATCAGACAGTATGACACAACATGTATCTTTGAATAACAGGGGCTTGTATTTATCAGGAGAATTATACACTTGTCATGCAACAAAGTTTATATAACAATATACCAACATGTGTCTCTGCGTTTTAGTCTTTCAATGTCTCTCCAAAAGTCCAAAGAACCCTGTGTTATTAAGGGACCCTTTATAAGTGCCAGAACAGCATTGGATCTCTTTGGTGTGTTGGGGTAACCATTGCAGGCCTGCTACTTGAACAGGAAACGTTAAGTGTACTGTTTTGTTTGTTAGTGGGATCCCCATTTGGTTCAAGAGCCTTTCCATACATCACAGGTATCCTTACAAGGCGGCTACACAACCATTTAGTAAAATATGATTTTGTTTATCTAATTAAAATACTAAAAAAAATGTTTTTCATTGAGCTACCCTCTGTACACAAGATATACTGTACATAACAAAAACGTAAATAAATATTCAAAACTATCATGAAACATACGTATACAGTATAAATCTGACCAAAATTAAAAATAAACAAAATAGGGAACTAACAGACTTTCAATAACAAGTTGCCAATCTGAAATATTGAATAGATCCAAAAATGTATTATTACAAACATATATACAGTTCTAGTAAGATGTGCTGCCTCTGTGGCAACAAACCAACCGGCTGAAATCTGCAGTAAATGTTGGAGATTAGGAGGATTAAACCAGTGATAATAATTCTAGGCCAGAGAGTCTATAATAGCTGCACAGAGGAGTCCCAGAGAGAAGCAGTCTCTCTGTGTGTCTAACTGAGCAGCTCTTATAGCGATCAAATATTTTATTATTTTTATATACAGTACTGTGTTGAATCATCAGGTCTCCGGAGGTGAACCCTATTATTTTCAACTCCGGGGTTCCCTGCTTCCGGAGACATAGACCTACATAGGGGGTGCATGTAACCGCTCTGGCTGGGATTTAAAACTCCCGCACCACAGCACAGGGGGGCCCAACCAGAGCGGCTAACAGCACCCCCTACAGATGTCTGTATTTCCAAAAGCAGTGAGTCCCTGGAGCAAAAATGAATGGTGTTCACTTGTGGAGACCCCCTGCTTCAATACAGTAGAGAAAATTAAAAAGTAAGAAAACACAGTAAAACATTAAACATACATACAATATATGACCCCCTTTCATTACCTTAGTGGTTAAATGCTAAAGTACTCAAGGGGTCGACCCCTCCTGCTATCCCCCCGGGAGTCCTAACCCCAGGGCAACTACCAATATCACACCCCCCCCCTTTACCCCCAACAACCCCCCCACCACCACCACCACCACACACAGTAAATGGGCAATAGCCCTATTAGTCAAATATGGGTGATAGCACTTTTGCCTGTTAAAATATACAGTACTGTACAGTACAATAAAATTAAATAAAAAATTTACAATACAATACACATTACAATAAAAATGAACAGTAGCCATTTAATCCATTGATTGTTACTGTGGTTACCTATGCCATTAACGGGGCACAGATACCCACATTGGCAATCAATGGACACCCTACTATTTAAACACTATCTACTGGACAGTAACCCCTTAATTTCCTTAGCGGGTAGTAACCCGTACAGTAAGTAAGGGGTTAACCCCTCTCGCTACCTCCCCCTGGGAGTCCTAACCACCCAGCCCAGGCAACTATCCCTTTTACCCAGGAAGTCCAGGATCCTCCGTTGCTTTAAGAGGAGTCACCAGTGAGTAGATATTTTTTCTTCTTTCTTGTAGATGTTGCTCGTGGTGGGCCCGGTAGGATTAACATTGCATTGGTCCCATTCAATAGCAGGGACCACATCTGAGTTTATCCTCCCGGGCAGCTTACTGCATTGTTCACTATGAGCGAGGCCTGAGTCAGTCGCACTCCAGCATCTCAAACCCTCTCACCCACGGAGGCAGAAAGTCTCGATACATCTGTATTAAAATTAGAAAAACATACATAACTCCATAGTAATCTCTCCTTAGCACAGACGGTTACAGGCACAGGGCAGCCACAGTGGGAATGGGGAATAACAGTGAAATCAAAGGAATGGCACAGTGGGAATCACAGGGGAGTTATAGAGAGAAACCTTGGGGGTGGGGGGGGGGGGGAAGGGCACAAGGGGTAGTCACAGGAGGGGCACAGGACTATGGGAGCATCGGGGGCAATATATATATTAAGGGTGGGGTGGGCAAAAGGGCCCTTGGAGTTAGGTTACCAAGGTGTGTATGAGAGAGAAATATATAAATATGTCAAGTGCAATAAGGCACTCAAGGGGTAGTGTCCCAAGGGGTGTATGAGCCTGAGAGGAAGGTGTGTGTGTGTGTATGTATATATATATATATATATATATATATATATATATATATATATATATATATATATATATATATATATAGCAAATGGAAATATAACCTTTCACCATAATCACCCAGCACACAGCACTTCCACTGCAGCAAGGGATTCTGGGAAATGACATGCAAATGAGCACACAGTGCCACTTTTTGCTTCAAAACCATTTTAAACATGGTTCCCTATAGGCTTATGCTTGCTGTATGGTCATAGCTTTAAGCACAGCCAGTAAACCCACCCACAGACAGCTGTTTATCTATCTATCTATCTATCTATCTATATATATTTCTCAAACCGTTGTATGTGTGTCTGTCCGTCCTGTGTCTCCCTGTGTCTCTGGGCAATCACATTGGACCTTTGGCACGTCACTCCCCCTCAGGCCAATGAGATGGCTCTCTTGGCCCGCCCGCCCCCGCACACCTCTCATTGGCCTGCGGCCAACACACCGACACCACTGCCACACTCTCCCAGCCGTCACTGAGCTTTGGGAACGCTTCACAGCACCTAACCCTCACTGCTCACACTCCTCACCCCCCACTCCCACCCGCCGCTCCTCGGCGCAGGCCTCACCTCTCCCCCACCACCAACCCCCTACCCTCCGGTCACGCCACTACCGCGCAGGCCTCACCTCTCCCCCACCACCAACCCCCCACCCTCCGGTCACTTCACTCCCACCCGCCGCTCCTCGGCACCGTCCTCACCTCTCCCCCACCACCAACCCTCCTCCCTCCGGTCACTTCACTCCTACCCGCCGAGGAGCGGCGCCGTCCTCACCTCTCCCTCACGAACCCCCCTCCCTCCGGTCACTTCACTCCCACCCGCCGCTCCTCATGGAAGAATACAGGGGAGGGGGCTTTGTGTGTGTGTGGGGGGAGGGGGGAACACAGTGTGTGTGTGTGGGGGGACGGACAGTGTGTGGTGGGGGGGGGGGGGGGGCGGACAGTGCGTGTGTGGGGGGGACAGTGTGTGTGTGGGGGGACAGTGTGTGTGTGGGGGGTAGTGTGTGTGTGGGGGGGCAGTGTGTGGGGGGGACAGTGTGTGTTGGGGGACAGTGTGTGTGTGTGGGGGGGGGGACAGTGTGTGTGGGGGGACGACACAGTGTGTGTGTGTGTGGGGGGGGGGACATAGTGTGTGTGTGTGTGTGTGTGTGTGTGTGTGTGTGTGTGTGTGGTGGGAAGGACGACAGTGTGTGTGGGGGGGGCAGTGTGTGTGGGGGGACGGGACAGTGTGTGGGGGGGGCAGTGTGTGTGGGGGACCATGTGTGTGTGTGTAGAACACTGTAAGGGGGGGGACAGAGCTGCGCAGGGGGGGGGGAACACAAACAGAGAGGAGGGAGTGGAGAAACCGACAGGGGGAGTGGGAAATTGTACTCCCGGGCAGCGCCGGGTCTCTCAGCTAGTATATATATATATGTGTGTGTGTGTGTGATACAGCACTCAGAAGTTCAGTTACATGAACCTGAGAAGAATATATTAGGATGTTAGTGTAGCCAGGTCCCCTCTGCGTGTTGCTGCCCCGCGAACTTCCCCCTCGTTTTCTCCGCTGCCGGGGATCACTCGTTAGACCCGCCGGCATTTCTGGAGGGTGGGGGCCAGTGCAGGGAGCGGGTAGCGTTCCGGCGGCTCCCGAGCAGGGCGCCGCCATCTTGTGATATATCGCGCATGCGCAGTAAGTCCCGGAGGCCCGGCAGAGTTTGCGCATGCGCAGGATAAGCGCGCGAAGCCTAGCCTACCAGGGAAGGTAATAGCCAGGGACTACAGATCCCATGAGCCTTAGGGGACCCCATGTGACGCCAGGGAGCCAATAGGGCTGCAGGAGCTCCCTGCTTGCAGGGAATTAGATACATTTCGCGCGCGAGGAGCAAGTCAGTGCAGGACCGGGAGAGCTAGGGGAAGGAGGTGAGTGCAGGGGTCAGTGACCCACTGCAATAGGCCAGAACCCCCCTTAGGCCCCAGATAGGTCCTGAACTCCCCCAGCTTGTGGTGCTTAAGGACTGGCCCTAAGTTAGGGACTATTCCATTAGTATTAAAGATAGATAGGGACACAGCGGACGCTGCGCTCCCGGAACGGAGGCTTGGGCTCAGGCCTACACCCAGAGACAGAGACTATCTCCAGGGTGGGATCGCCCCTGGCAGACCCCGTGCGAGGAGATTCCGGATCAGGAAGAATCATCAGCGACTGATCCTTTGTGAAGTTGTTTGCTGGCCCGAGTGCAGGAGTGCTCGGCAGGTACCTTCATAAGTGCACCAACTTATACCATTCTCACATTACCTATTCACATAGTGGCAGCGCTGACCACGGGAAAAAGGGGGTAGGCTGTGGACACGGTGTGAGGATACACGGTGGTGGGTGGGTATACTCCTAGTGGAGTAAGAGACGTGGAGAGGACTGAGTTACCTGGGGGGAGATAACCCCTAGAGGGGGAGTGTTATTAGTGTACGCTATAAGAGTGTGTTATTGCCTGCATATATATGTTCTGCGTTACAGTAAACTGGTTATGTATATATTCCTGAGTACGTGGTGATTGTATATGTGGGTCCTGTGTAGACAAGCTTCTATATATCCCTAGAACCCTACACAGGTGGAGGCGCTAAAATCAAGAACGACCCAGAGGATTCACCCCAGGCTCTCACTGACGGAGGCTCAGACCTCCTGTGAGCCTGACAGGTATAACGCACCACACCTGGTAACATATAGGTTCCCCCTTACATTCATATATATATATGCGATTGGGTGGGGTGGAACACCCGTTACATTAGGATATTAAGGCATTCATGGGATCATCTGTAGAGAAATATAAATAGCTGAAAATATAAGACACTGTGGGTTACAGAAGGCTCTAAGGCATTCGGAGGGGAAGGGCAGAATGAAATGGGAGAATCTTACTGGCACTTGCAGACTGGAACTTGCAGGGAGTCAGGCAGCCAGGCACGTGGTTCATGAGTCTGCGGGGTGGTCCATGTGAGTGAATGGATAGTGAGTGAGCCACGCACAGGCCCCACACTGTCCCTCAGACTCAGTCTTAGTAGCATTAGTAGCAGAGACTGACATCCGGGACTCACTGAAGGAGCTCATAGGGTCAAATAAAGTATGGTACCGGGGCAGGGTGTTCGACACTAAATTTTATTTGAGCGCCATACTATTCACTGTGGGGCGGGACATATGTCAAGAGATGGCTCCGAACACTTTAGTAGCCCCCGAGGCCCCGCCAGAAGGCTACCCCCTTATATACTGGGACTTGCCAGTGATACGGGAAATGTTTTCACCAAATGCCCCTCCACAGGCTTCAGATGAACCGTCTACCAGTACTTGGACCCCACTTGCACCAGTGTCAAGTACCCCAACCCGGGTTGACCGTCCCCAACCCAGAGTCTCCTTTACCCCAAGCTCCCTTATGGGAGCCACTAGTTGGGCTGACAGTCCGCCCTCTCCACCCGACACAGCCCCCCGCGAGGCAAAACCCCGGCCCATCGGAGAGAGGGTAACGAACGAAGGTTCCATAATGGGGGTGACGCTACCCCAATTCGTAGAAGCCTTCACCATGGCCTCCCAGTCTCAAGGCTACCGGAAACTTAAGGCCTTCTCGGGAGTACTTCCCATACCTCAGGGGGAGGAAGGAATAGACCTTTGGAGGGAGAACGCAGTAAAAGTCGTAGAGGAATGGTCATGCACTGACACAGTAAAGCGGCAGCGTATCAAGGAATGTCTCAGGCCCCCTGCCTCTACCATTGTGCCCATCCACAGGGACCAACACCCAGAGTTGACGGCGTTTGAAATGGTGGCGTTCCTGTTGGAAGCGTACGGACTAGCCGAAGACGAAGGAGCGATCTGGACGAAGTACTTCAATCTTTATCATGAGGAGGGAGAAGACTTGTCAGCCTTTATTCACCGCCTGCAGCTAACTTGGGAATCCTATTCAATCGTAATCTGATTCTCGCCTCTGGGATGGATGAAGCGCTCCATAAGCAGTACATGCGGGGATCAAGCCCCACTCACCCCATAGCCAACATGCTCCACAGCAAAATAATGGACGGGGGTCCCTCTCCGTTCACCGAGTTGCTGCGCCAAGTGAAAATGCAGGAGGCACGTTATGCTACACTCTACCGCTAAACCTAAGAGTCCCTCCACCTCAAAGGGAAAGGGCTCTATGGAAAAGAAGGAAGAGTCTGCTGCCTCATCCAAGAGGTACAAGCCAAGACCCACCGATCGACCACCTTCCCCGTCCAAGGTTCGCCCGGAACGACGCGAGGTTGTGTGCTATAACTGCGGTAAGAAGGGCCACGTCCTTCGTAACTGTCCGGAGAGAGAGGACCCTCCAGAAGAACACCCTCCCGATATGGGGAAATCAGCCCTATCAATGGTCTGCAGTGTACCAGTGGCAGAATCTGACCCAGAACTCCCTCATTCTGGAACCCAGGATGCCCCTTCTGACGTCTCACCCAGTGGAGATTACAGTCAAGTGGGCCCCGAGGCCATCGTGCCCGTTGTACTGGAAGGGATCTACGCATCGGCCCTACTAGACACGGGGTCACAAGTGACCATAATATACTGCAAGTTCTATGATCAGCACCTCCAACACTGCCCCCTGAGACCGGCCAAACACATGAATGTTAGAGGATTAAGTAATGAAGATTACCCTATCGATGGGATTGTAAGGGTTCAATTGGAAATCTTCCAACTGAACACCGGCAAGAAACACCCCATGCATGTAGCGGCAATGGTATGCCCGGAGCCACAAGACCAGTGCAAGTACCCAATCATCTTGGGAACCAATGCTGATATAGTACAAGCTGTAATCAGAGCCTACTTGAAAGAGACCAACGAATTGCCGCTGGCCAATTCGCTCCTAGACCCCATCTTACGAGAAGAGTGCCACCGGGTATATGTCTTGGAGCGTCATGGGGACCTCTACAATCGTCAACGTGGACTGACGACCATATTACCAGGGGGAGTGCAAAAGATGGCCGTCTGGTGTTGTTATCCCGACCGAGATGAGAGCGACCAGCTGTTCTCACTGGAGAGTACGCCTGAAAAAGAAGAGGTTCAGAGAGGGTATAGAGTACTACCCGAGGTGAGGGAATGGACGGCTAAGATCCCTCTACGAACCCACGTGTATGTGCAGAATCTCTCCCCCTTTCCGATGGAATTTGATGCCGACCAGAAGTTGGGATGCATATATCCGGTCAGCCCGGTGGAAACCACGCCTCAGGTGAAGGCGGCGGCCGTGGATGAGCGGTTAGTCGATCTGGACTTCAACTTCGGCGAGTCGACGCTGTCCACCGAGTGGAAAGAACGGCTGACCACCCAGCTGCTTCAATGACGACATGTGTTCTCCAAGAGTGAGATGGATGCGGGGTGCAGTCGCAGTGCCCAACATACCATTCGACTGAGTGATGCCACTCCGTTCCGGGAATGTTCTCGTCGCATCGCCCCGCGGGACGTGGACGATGTGAGGAACGCCATACAAGACATGGAAACCGCTGGGATTGTGACGGAGTCTCGGGGACCTTACGCGTCTCCCATAGTGGTGGTGCGGAAAAAGAACGGGTCCGTACGACTGTGTGTCGACTATCGAACTCTGAACAATCGTACGATACCGGATCAGTACAACCTTCCGCGCATTGAAGAGACCCTGAATGCGCTGAATGGAAGTCACTGGTTAAGCGTGCTCGACCTCCGATCCAGGTACTATCAGGTGCCTATGAAAGTGGAAGACCAGGAGAAAACAGCTTTCGTCTGCCCCTTGGGATTCTACCAATTTACACGTATGCCCCAAGGTATATGTGGGGCGCCTGCTACCTTCCAACGGCTGATGGAGAAGACTATCGGAGACATGAGCCCGCGGGAGTGTCTGGTATACCTGGATGACATCATTGTCTTCGGAAGAACTCTAGAGGAGTACGAAGAACGGTTGCTTAAAGTGATAGACCGTCTGGGGAACGAAGGGTTGAAATTGTCCCTTGACAAGTGCCGGTTTTGCCATACCTCAGTGACCTACGTGGGACACATCGTGTCCGCCCAAGGGTTCGCCACCGACCCCGCCAAGGTAGAAGCAGTCGTGAATTGGCCTCGGCCCGAGAATTTCACGGAGCTGCGATCCTTCCTGGGATTCTGTGGGTACTACCGTCGTTTCGTGGAAGGGTACTCTAGTAGGGCGAAACCTCTGAACAATCTGTTGAAGATATACCCCGAGGAAACCGGGAGGAAGGTTGTATCTGCTCGCCACCCGTTTGGTGATAAATGGACGTCTGAGTGTGAACAGGCCTTCTTGAAATTGAAGAAATGTCTGACCGATGCGCCGGTGCTTGCGTATGCTGATCCCGAACAGCCATATGTTCTGCACGTGGATGCCAGTCTCAATGGACTGGGCGCCGTCCTGCACCAGAAGCACCCCGAGGGCCTTCGGCCTGTCGCCTACATCAGTCGCAGTCTGACCCCCAGTGAACAGAGGTACCCCGTCCACAAGTTGGAGTTTCTGGCTCTCAAGTGGGCTATCACCGAGAAGCTCCACGATTACCTGTACGGTGTTACCTTCGAGGTAAGGACGGATAACAATCCCCTCACATACGTCAATACCTCGGCCAAATTGGATGCTGCCGGACACCGCTGGCTGGCTGCCCTAAGCAACTACAGGTTCTCCATGAAGTATAAGCCGGGACCTTTGAATATAGGGGCTGACGCTCTATCCAGACGACCCGAGCTAAGTGCTATTCCAGATGATGAGGAATGGGAGGAACTCCCAGGACCCGGAGTGCGAGCTATGTGTAGCATGGCCGCCATCGTCAACGACCAAGTGGCCTTTTCAGAATTAAGAGTAGCCGATTCATTGGGATGCCGGTCGCAGGCTGTCCCAGCCGCCTACTGCGACCCAAAAGGGATGCACATCACGCATGACAAGGTGTTACGGTGGAAAGATCTGGTAGACTATCAAATATGAGATCCTGTTGTCAGTATCCTTCGACAAGCCGTTGCAAGGAAGAATCCAGCCCTTCTGAAGCGTGCTCCGAATGAATTAGTGGCTTTGCTCATGCGGGAATGGGACAAATTCGAAATAGACAATTGCTTACTCTATCGGGTGGTGCAGTACCACAACCACCCGGATAGGCGACAACTAGTTCTCCCTAAGAACTTACAATACCTGGTGTTGAGGTCCCTACATGATGATCATGGACATCTTGGGATAGAGAAGACCTTTGGGTTGGTCAGAGATCGCTTTTTCTGGCCCAAGATGCGAGAGGCCGTTGAACGTCACTGTCGCCGCTGTACCAGGTGTATACAGCGCAAGACCCTGCCTACCCGAGCCGCCCCCATGGGCCATCTAAAAAGTCTGGCCCCATGGACCTTGTGTGTATGGACTTTCTGTGCATTGAGCCTGATAGCCGGGGAATATGCAACGTGTTGGTCATCACGGACCATTACACCCGGTATGCCCAGGCCTTCCCCACGAAAGATCAGAAAGCCATCACAGTTGCAAAAATATTATGGGAGAAGTACTTCGTGCACTATGGTCTCCCCAACCGCCTCCACTCTGACCAAGGGCGGGACTTTGAGAGCACATTGATCAGAGAACTACTCAAAATGCTGAACATCACCAAGTCACGAACGACCCCGTATCACCACGAAGGAAATGCACTGCCCGAGCGCTTTAATCGAACCTTACTGGACATGCTCGGAACACTACAGAGTGCCCAGAAAACTGAATGGAGTCGACACGTGGAGGCCCTGGTGCATGCGTACAATTGCACCAGGCACGAGTCAACGGGATTCTCCCCATACTTCCTCATGTTTGGGCGAGAGGCAAGACTGCCAGTGGACATACGTCTTAGAGTCTCGACGGATGGGATACACAATGCTACCCATTTCAAATACGTGCAGAGACTTAAAGACAGTTTACAGCAGGCCTATCAGCAAGCTGAGATGGCTACAGCTAAGTTGAACGCTGGAAATAAAAGACGATACGACCATAAGGTCAAGTATCGGGAACTTCGTCCTGGAGATGCTGTGTTGCTCCGGAACTTGGGAGTCCCTGGAAAACACAAATTGGCCGACCGATGGAAAGACGGTGTATATGAGATAGAATCCCAGATGCCTGGCCTCCCGGTTTATCGCATCAAAGACACCGATGGCCGGGTAAAGGTATGGCACCGTAACCATCTTCTCCCCATTCCCCAAGTGGAAGATGAGGATGCCGAAATGTTGGCCACACCGCTCAACGGTGAGTCAGACTCATCAGAGAGGGTTCAAGAGACTGTAGATAAAGAGACCCACTCTGAAACTCTTGGAGACCGTATGGAAGGACCCACTCAAAGGGAGTACTCCACCGAAGGGGCACCTCCCGGAGGAGCCATGGGTAAAGGGCCTCGTAGGCCAACGCCTACAAAGGTGGCACCCACAAGCCAGCCTTTGGATCCACAGAGCCTGTGTTTTGTGCCTAACAGAGACTGTTCAGAGACATTTCTCCCCTCAAGGGAAGAGGCTGAGCCTCAGGATGGTGCTTGTTACTCCCCAGAGGGAGTTGCTGAAGAAACAGATCCGCAGGAGCCAAAGAGTCAGGTACCCTCCAAATCGGGTAACCTATGATCAAATTGGGGCACCCCATTATGAGGCTAAGCAGTGGGCTCGCAGCAGAGTGCAGTCCGTCATTGTGATATTCAGTGAAATGTGCAATCTGATTTAGAGCTGATAAGTGTAAGGTCACGTTTGATTGTTGCATTTTTATTATATAACGATGTGATGCCATTTTCATTATATAACTTCTGTACATAGTTATATTCAGTTGTATCCCAAGCGAGGACGTTGGGGTTTTTACCACGGGGAGAATGTAGCCAGGTCCCCTCTGCGTGTTGCTGCCCCGCGAACTTCCCCCTCGTTTTCTCCGCTGCCGGGGATCACTCGTTAGACCCGCCGGCATTTCTGGAGGGTGGGGGCCAGTGCAGGGAGCGGGTAGCGTTCCGGCGGTTCCCGGCGTCTCCCGAGCAGGGCGCCGCCATCTTGTGATATATCGCGCATGCGCAGTAAGTCCCGGCGGCCCGGCAGAGTTCGCGCATGCGCAGGATAAACGCGCGAAGCCTAGCCTACCAGGGAAGGTAATAGGGAAAATAGCTGAAGCGCTCAAATGCAGGTATATCTCAAAATGATAATAAGCCAGACCACTGTACCAGGGTACTAACAATTGATATAGTACCTATTGTGTCATATAATGGGTACTATCCTCCTGAAGACAGGTGGTGTGTGGTGCAACCCACTCACCATATGTCTCATTGGCAGGTTCCCCTGAAAAATATGCAAATACTCACATCCTGGTAGGGCAGGCAGGCAAGCTGTGCAGCTACTCAATGCAATACAGGGAAAAGGGAGACCAAAAAGCGCACCAGCACAAACGGAGCAGGAAAAAACCAGAACAAAAAAATGATTAAAAGGGCACTTTAATGTGGCAAAAGACCCATCCAATGCATTTCGAACGTCGCAGCGTTCGCCGCCATCTTGTGATATATCGCGCATGCGCAGTAAGTCCCGGCGGCCCGGCAGAGTTCGCGCATGCGCAGGATAAACGCGCGAAGCCTAGCCTACCAGGGAAGGTAATAGCCAGGGACTACAGATCCCATGAGCCTTAGGGGACCCCATGTGACGCCAGGGAGCCAATAGGGCTGCAGGAGCTCCCTGCTTGCAGGGAATTAGATACATTTCGCGCGCGAGGAGCAAGTCAGTGCAGGACCGGGAGAGCTAGGGGAAGGAGGTGAGTGAAGGGGCCAGTGACCCACTGCAATAGGCCTTAGGCCCCAGATAGGTCCTGAACTCCCCCAGCTTGTGGTGCTTAGGGACTGGCCCTAAGTTAGGGACTATTCCATTAGTATTAAAGAAAGATAGGGACACAGCGGACGCTGCGCTCCCGGAACGGAGGCTTGGGCTCAGGCCTACACCCAGAGACAGAGACTATCTCCAGGGTGGGATCGCCCCTGGCGGACCCCGTGCGAGGAGATTCCGGATCAGGAAGAATCATCAGCGACTGATCCTTTGTGAAGTTGTTTGCTGGCCCGAGTGCAGGAGTGCTCGGCAGGTACCTTCATAAGTGCACCAACCTATACCATTCTCACATTACCTATTCACATAGTGGCAGCGCTGACCACGGGAAAAAGGGGGTAGGCTGTGGACACGGTGTGAGGATACACGGTGGTGGGCGGGTGTACTCCTAGTGGAGTAAGAGACATGGAGAGGACTGAGTTACCTGGGGGGAGATAACCCCTAGAGGGGGAGTGTTATTAGTGTACGCTATAAGAGTGTGTTATTGCCTGCATATATATGTTCTGCGTTACAGTTAACTGGTTATATATATATTCCTGAGTACGTGGTGATTGTATATGTGGGTCCTGTGTAGACAAGCTTCTATATATCCCTAGAACCCTACACAGGTGGAGGCGCTAAAATCAAGAACGACCCAGAGGATTCACCCCAGGCTCTCGCTGGCGGAGGCTCAGACCTCCTGTGAGCCTGACAGGTATAACGCACCACACCTGGTAACATATAGGTTCCCCCTTACATTCATATATATATATATGCGATTGGGTGGGTGGAACACCCGTTACATTAGGATATTAAGGCATTCATGGGATCATCTGTAGAGAAATATAAATAGCTGAAAATATAAGACACTGTGGGTTACAGAAGGCTCTAAGGCATTCGGAGGGGAAGGGCAGAATGAAATGGGAGAATGTTACTGGCACTTGCAGACTGGAACTTGCGGGGAGTCAGGCAGCCAGGCACGTGGTTCATGAGTCTGCGGGGTGGTCCATGTGAGTGAATGGATAGTGAGTGAGCCACGCACAGGCCCCACACTGTCCCTCAGACTCAGTCTGCATGGCACGGGGTCACAGGATCCCGCGCAATGGCTTAACCGGCACTACCATTGTCCCAGCAGCCTTGCGATACTTCCTGCCAGTGCCTGTTGCAGTGGAGCGCAGGAGCAGGATTGGAGAGCAGAAGAGGCAGGCAGGATGCTAGAGGCCCAGCGCAGGGGCCCCTCAAGTCACAGGACCCTGTGGAGCGTCACTGGTAGCACCTGCCAAAATGAAATCATCACAGACTAAAATCACTCTTTTGCCAAAATACATTATTTTCTACTTTTATTAAATGAATGCTCAACTTCAGTCATCAATGTAGCAGAAAAATAGATGGTAAATATCTTCACAGCGATTAGAGTTTACGTCTGTTCTACTGACAGACACTTTGATGGTGACAATTATAGCTGCCAATTTACACAGGCAGTCAGTCTAGTGTGCTTTACTGAGTGATTTTTAAGCTTTTATTTGCTGTGTGTGTACTCATGTGGGTAGTTAAATACATACATTATGATTATGATGCTGCACATGTAATATTAAGGTTTGTTGGAGACACAACAAAAGGAAATGCACACATTTTCTTTTTAATCCTCATTACCAATGCTCTACAGGCTTATAATACAGTACAGTATGTCCTGAAAGCTTTACACAAATATGACTTCCTCAAACACATTAACGTTTGAAGTTTGATTTGATTGATATTATTGTTATTTAGTTCCCAGACTGTAAGTTTCAATGGTTTAATGTTTTATTAATGTATATTATCACTCCAAATCTAGGTACACAAAGTAAGTTATGGCGAGACAAAATTTGACATAAACCATCCTCCGCACAGCATACAGTACAGCAAAGTTAACCTTCTCCCCAATCCCCCCCCCCCCCCACAAACACACATTTTTGTCTCATACAAACCTGTCTTTCCCAGGGCCTTTTAAGACCTTTGTAGGCCCTAGGCACTTTTATTTCTAGAGGCCCGTGTGTCCGATATTTGTACTCATTTTTATGCTAATTTCATCGTTTGCTTGTTTCTTTCGATACTAGCGATATTTGGCATCGTTACTTTTGTTTCGATATTTAAAGGTATCGATACTTCGAAGGTATTTTAAATAAAAATTTGTTTTCTCTTATTTTGGGATTTTTTTTGTTTAGGTATTTTTTCAAGTGAAATATTGTAGGCCCTAAAAGGTTCGTAGGCTCTAGGCACTGTGCCTAGTCGGCCTAATGTATAAAGCGGCCCTGGTCTTTCCCTATAGTCACTACACATACAATGCTTCCACTGCTGCCATGGATGCTGGGTAATGGCATGCAAATGAGTATTCACAGTAGCAGGCTTGTGGACCTGTCTGAGAAATGTGAATGTGCTCATAATGTAAGTGTTTTTTTTGTTATCTTCACTCAAAATCTGGTATTTATTGGTTCATTTCAAAAGGAAAACATTACGTAGCATTTTACAGTGTCTTCCAGCAATCTCTGCATGTTATGTACAGCACATTCCTCATTCGCACTGAAGAAAGTTAATTTAGTGCCTAGTGGCTTGAGAATTGTTAAACAACAAGGTATTACCACATTCTCATGGGGGCTGTTTCAGGGGCTACTGCTCAGTACTCATGTCAAAATATTTGAACCATGCAAAATTCTGTAAAGTGCAAGCTGTTTGAGCTCAATGCTATAATTATTTGTGTGCATGTTTTGTTATGGATAATCTTTACAACATATTTATTTAATATCACAAAATAATGTGCAAGCATTTTGAAACAGTGGCGGCGTACTAACCATATCACAGTATTATAATCTGCTATTTTCCAACAACAAATACATTTTTCCCATTCTCATACTGTATGTGGAATTTATGTCTCTCTCTCTCTCTCTTTCTCATTCTTTCTCTCTTTCTTTCTCTCTCTCTCTCTCTCTCTCTCTCTCTTACTCCTTCTTTCTGTCTTTCTCTCTCTCTTTCTTTCTCTTTCTTTCTTTCTCTCTCTTTCTCTCTTTCTCTCTCTCTTTCTCTCTCTCTCTCTCTCTCTCTCATAACAAGGAGTTTCTTTTATTTTTACTGCATAGGATTGATATCAGGGATCTCCGGGGGTCCCCGCAGGTCTCAGGGGGTCCGTAGGGGCATCCGGAGCTGTCCCACATATTTATTTCAGCTCCGACGACCCCCGGATTGAATCCTATGCAGTAAAAATAAAATTACAGCCAGTTGCGTTACGTTAGCGGCTAACCGCTAAGGTAATGAATTGGTTAAATAGCAGGCACGGCTTTGTTGTTTGTACAGGGGGTGGGTGAAGCTTGTAGTTGCCCCAGGGTGGGAGTTTAGGCCTTGCAGGAGGGTGGCAGTAAAAGTTAACCCCCTTCATTACCTTAGCGATTACAACCGATTGCCTTAGTGATTAAAATGAAGGGGTTAACTTCTACTGTCACCCTCCTGTAAAGCCTAAACACCCACACTGGGGCAACTACGAGCTTCACCTACCCCCTTTACCAACAACACCACACAGAAATGGTTAAAAGTGCTATTAGCCAAAGATGGCTAATAGCGCCTTTCCCCATTCAAAAGAAACATTACCGTAAAATACAATTACAATCAATGCAAACCCCCCTCCCCAACTCCAACACACACTGTAATGGGCAAAATTCCTATTATCCAGATTTGGATAATAGCGCATTTGCCCATTAAAAAATAAAACCTTAACCAGCATTAAGTAAATCAAAGTTCTACTTACCCCTGCCCTCATCTTCCTCCGCATCCTCTGTGTCCTCAGTGGGTAGAAACATTACAATAAAAAAACAAACTACTGGCCACTAACCCCTTAATCACCTTAGCAGTTAGTAACCACTATAGTAATTAAGGGGTTAACCCCCCTCCCCACTACCCACCCGGGAGGCCTAACCACCCTCCATGGGGCAATGGCCCCCATCCCCTATACCCATTGATTATCACAGTAGTAAACCATGCCCCTAATATGGGCATGGATTGCCACAATGGCAATGAATGGACAATATTAAAAAAAAACAAGCACAAAATAAAACACATTACATTTAAATAAAACAAACATTTCACAATAAAACCATTGATTGTGACAGTGGTAAAACATGCCCAGAATATGGCCATGGATTGCCGCACTGACAATGAATGGGCAAGCTAAAAAAAAACATAACAAAAAATACAATACATTACATTGAAATAAAACAAGCATTTGCCTAAAAATTAATTGCTTGTCATTGTGATTATCTATACCCAAAAAAGGGCAAGCAGTTTAAGTGCGATAAGACTTGAAAAAACAAACAAAAAAAAACCAAGTAGTGCGATGTTGCATTTTTTTGACCGAACTTTAAAAAATGTGTGATTTTTCTTTGTGAATACTGTTTTGACACATTTTTTATAGTGTGGTAAGAACATACAAAATTGCTCAGCAATGCACTGAACTTATCGAAGTTTAATGATTAGGCTTGTATGAAATGGGGGTCCCCCTAGGTGAGGGGGGCGTGTGTCCTGCAATAACGCTTAAAGAGGGTGATGTTAATCAGATATACAATGTGAAGAAACCCCAATGCATCAATTACAGAAGAATGGTGCTAGCAGGGAATAGGTAATTGTATAGACGTAAGAAAGAAAGCGTCCCTCTGTGCTGCACAAAGACGACACACTTAAGTGAAAATTAAAACAAGTTTTTATTTAAATCAATGTAAAAATATGTGTTTGGGTTGACGCAAAAAGAACTATGAACCAAAAAACAATTAAAACGTGGGGAGGCGTTTCAGTGAGAGACTTCTGTTTCTTGAGTATACCCTGTAATTCTACCGTCGTCTTTTCCATGGAGTCCTTCTGTGACCCAAGTGTCTCTTTTAATTTTGTAATAATTTTATCTTTGGCCTCTAGTGGCTTCAGAGCCTGTTCCATTTTCTTTTTGAAAGATTAATCTTGAACCTGCAGTTCTTTCAGGGCCTCCACCTCTTCCCTGTGCTTGCTCTGAGTTTGCATCAGTGCATCCATCATTACTGTATATTTTGGAGCTCTGCAGATTTCTTCGCCAGCGTCGTTGCGGCTTGTTTTTTTCAGGTTTCTTTCTCCTGGGTGTACCGATATTTGGGAATGGAGCAGCCTCTCTGCTTCTCCAGCTCTTGCTCTAGTTTCTGGACCTTCTCCCGCTCCCTCTCATACAGAGTCGCCTGGCCTCTAAGCTCCTCCTCCAGTGACTCTCTGGTTATGCTCAGTGTGGCCTTCAGTTCCTCATGCTGTTCTGCAGGGACACACTGGTATATCGGTGAGATTCACAAAGCTAAAATGATTTTGCAAATGGAGAAGGCATCAAAACTGGGTCATGTTTGCATAATGAGTGATTTTAATTATCCAGACATAGACTTGGACAATGAGATTAGGATTACAACAAAAGGAAACAGGTTTTTTGGGGTGCTTAAAGACAATTATATGACCCAAATTATTGAGGAACCAACCAGGAGAGGGGCAGTACTGGATTTGGTCATATCAAACAATGTAGAAGTAATAGCAAATATTCAAGCCCTAGAACATTTGGGTAGCAGTGATCATAACATAGTCTCATTTGAAATAAATTATCAAAAAACAGATTACTTGGGTTCAACAAAGACCTTAAAATTTAGAAAGGCAGATTTTAATAAACTGAGGTTTAATCTGCAAGTAATACACTGGGATGATGTTTTTGCAGGGATAAATGTAGAAGATAAATGGACAGTCTTTAAAACATTGTTAGAAAAGCACATTTATCAGTGTATACCCTTGGGTAATAAGTATAAAGTAAATAAGTCAAAACCAATGTGGCTAAATAAACAAATTGGGGAGGAAATGGATAAGAAGAGGAAGGCGTTTAGATTCTTTAAGTCAGAAGGGACGGAGACATCGTATCAGAATTATAAGGAATGTAACAAAAATTGCAAAAGGGCAATCAAATTATCAAAAATGGATAATGAAAAAAGGATTGCAATTGAAAGTAAGGTCAATCCCCCAAAAAATCTTTAAGTACCTTAATAACAAAAAAATGAGAAAAGAAAATATAGGACCCTTTCAGTGTGAGATGGGTAGGCAGATTATTGAAGATAAGGAAAAAGCAAACGTATTAAACAAAGTCTTTGCCTCTGTGTTTACCAGGGAACAATCAAGATCAATAGTAGTGCCGCAGGAGGAATACACAACCTCCATATTAATGAACCATTGGTTAACTGAGGAAGAAGTTCATAAGCGACTTGAAAAAATTAAAGTTAATAAGGTACCTGGCCCTGATGGCATACATCCAAGAGTTCTCAAGGAGTTAAGCTCAGTAATAGCAAAACCATTATATTTAATATTCAAGGACTCCATTTCCACAGGCTCAGTACCACAAGATTGGCGTGTAAGCAGATGTGGTGCCTATTTTTAAAAAGGGAGCTAGATCACAGCCATGGAATTACAGACCTGTAAGCCTGACTTCAATAGTAGGGAAATTACTTGAAGGATAATATGGGATAATATTCAGGAATACCTAATGGAAAACAAAATTATTAGTAATAGTCCGCATGGATTTATGAAGGATAGATCATGCCAAATTAACTTTATTTGTTTCTTTGAGGAGGTAAGTAGGAATTTAGACCAGGGTAATGCAGTTGATGTGATCTACTTAGATTTTGCAATGGCTTTTGATACGGTTTCACACAAGAGGTTGGTGTACAAAATAAAGAGAATTGGACTCAGTAATAATATATGCACCTGGATTGAAAACTGGTTAAAGAACAGACAACAGAGGGTTGTCATAAATGGAACTTTATCAGGTTGGGCTAAAGTCATGAGTGGAGTACCTCAGGGATCGGTACTGGGACCCCTGCTTTTTAACTTGTTTATTAATGAGCTTGAGGTTGGCATTGAGAGCAAAGTCTCCATCTTTGTTGATGATACTAAATTGTATAAGGTAAAAGAATCAGAGCAGGATGTCATTTCTCTTCAGAAGGACTTGGAGAGACTGTAAACGTGGGCGGATAAATGGCAGATGAGGTTTAATACAGATAAATGTAAGGTTATGCATTTGGGATGCAAAAATAAAAAGGCAAATTACAAATGAAATGGGAATAAATTGGGGGAATCCTTGATGGAAAAGTATTTAGGAGTGCTTGTAGACAGCAGGCTTAGCAATAGTGCACAAAGTCATGCAGCAGCTGCAAAGGCAAACAAGATCTTATCTTGCAAACGGGCAATGGATGGAAGGGAAGTAAACATAATTATGCCCCTTTACAAAGCATTAGTAAGACCACACCTTGATTATGGAGTACAATTTTGGGCACCAATCCTAAGAAAAGACATTATGAAACTAGAGAAAGTGCAGAGAAGAGCCACCAAATTAATAAAGGGGATGGAAAATCTAGTTTATGAGGAGAGGCTAGCTAAATTAGATTTATTTACATTAGAAAAGAGGCGTCTAAGAAGGGATATGATAACTATATACAAATACTGTATGTTAGGGGACAATACAAGGAGCATTCAAAAGAACTATTCATCCTACGGGCAGTACAAAGGACTCGGGCCATCCCTTAAGGTTGGAGGAAAGGAGATTTCACCAGCAACAAAGGAAAGGGTTCTTTACAGTAAGGGCAGTTAAAATGTGGAATTCATTACCCATGGAGACTGTGATGGCAGAAACAATAGATTTGTTCAAAAAAAGGTTTGACATTTTTAGAAAGGAAAGGTATAGAGGGATATACCAAATAAGTATACTTGGGAAGGATGTTGATCCAGGGATTAATCCGATTGCAAATTCTTAGAGTGAGGAAGGAATTTATTTTTGCCCTTATGAGATATCATTGGATGATATGACTCTAGGTTTTTTTGTTTGCCTTCCTCTGGATCAATAAGTATAGATATAGGATAAAGTATCTGTTGTCTAAATGTAGCGTAGGTTGAACTTGATGGACGTACATCTTTTTTCAACCTCATCTACTATGTAACTATGTAACTGGATACTCAGATGCTCCTGTAGCACTTGTACTTTGTTACCAGCCTTGATACTTTCTTCCTGCAGAACTCGCGGCTTCTCCGGAGCATCCACCTGTTTCTCCTTGGCCTCCTGCAGACGGCACACCAATTTAAGTATAGGGAAGCCAGCACCGGAGGGTGAGGGACCCCAACATAGCACAAAGGGTTGCTGAAGAGCAGACAACTACCAGGCAGGACTTCCATCATTACAAGTGGAGGCTTGGAATTCCTTAAACCCAAAAGCCAGTGGAGAACATAAAGAGCCCTCGGAGCTTCACTGCTGACTGAACTATTCATGCAGATAAGCATTTCTTAGCCACTCTCTCTGAGTGCATTTACCATTGCTTTTTAATCTAGTTAAGTGTTTTTATTTGTTATCAAAGTGTGGCTATTTTCTGATGCTGCTGTTATATATATATATATATATTATCACATGGAAATATTACTGTGTGCAACCCTGCCTTTCACCATTATCGCCCAGCTTCCACAGCAGCAAAGGGATTCTGGGAAATGACATGCAAATGAGCACAGAGTGCCACCTTTTGCTTAAAATCCATTTTGACATGGACTCCTATAAGCTTATGCTTGCTGCATTACACAGAGTCAGAGAAATGTTCTCCTACAGGACTGTCTCTTGTTCCGCGTGTAATGCTGTGGCGATGCAGATAAATTCTCTTGTTTAGCCCATGTCCCGTCTCACCTATGTAGTAGCAGCCCCCTGGGCATTTCATGCACATGATGAGGTACACGACATTGCTGGAGGAACAGGTGAACCTTCCTCTGATTCTCGTGTGGTATTTGTATTGTGCCTGCTGTGTGTGTGTTTGTGCCTATATGTATATACTGTATGTATGTATATATATATATATATATATATATATATATATATATATATATATATATATAAATAACAAAAAAGCAACACAAAATTATGTAGCGCTAACGTGGAAATTAGTGATAATTAAATAAATAACCAATGGGATTGCTTAATTGATAATAGAGTGAATATTAAACTAAACTATATATACTGTAATATTACATTACAACAAACCATAATGTGATCAGTGATAAAGGATAAGTCCAATGTAATGTTCCACTTGATGAAGCAATCCAGAGAGGTAAAAGTCCCAAAGAAGATCCAGGGAGTATATTGCAGCTTCAGATATAAGTGGTATAGCCAACCACTAGGAATCTAAGAACAAAAAACAAACAGAAGCGCAAGCTCCATAGCATGTAACTGTTTAAACAATTGAGTACATTTATTAAAAACAGCAGCTCACACTGGCACAAATTTTCTAAAAGTCTGGTTACCATGGTTGGCCCAGACAGACATACCAGGGGTAGAAAGGGCCACGATTTGGCATTAATAGAGGCAAGTGCGTTCTCCCGTGAAGACGTTCCAGGAGGGCAGGGAGGACAGTAGGGACAACTTAGATACACTCAGGCAGAGCCAGAGAGACTCAGAAGACGCAAGGCGAGCCCTCGGTTGCCTCAGATGCAGAGAGCCAGCGGGCTGATAAAGTACCTTGAGTACAAAACGCGTAGGTATGTTTACCTAGTCCATTTTTTCTGTATGTTCAGCATGCAATAAATTAATTATTACTTTTTGTTACCTCTGGAGTGGCCTGGCTCTTTCTTTTCTTCCTGCACGGAATATACAGGATATCCCTGGCTGTGCTCTATCTACGCTCTCTATCTAACTTCCTGGACCTACAACGGATGGATTGCATGCCGCTAACGACAAGAGTGCCCCTTGGGTAGCACAGGTAAAGTGCCGCAGTGCCTTATTTTATTCCTGTCTACCACGGACATTGTCCATTTATAAGTATTGTGCTGATTGGGTGCTATTATGTGTTATAGTTGTGTGTGTCAAGCCGACTCCACTAGTACACTTATTCCCACCAGTTCCTAATCAACATTATTAGGGGCACTCCATCGTGTTTTGGATTAACCCATTGTGGATTTATACACTTGGATACTCAATTTACAGGACGGGTCACAATTTTAGAGCATCACATCTACCTTGTCCTTGTGACACAAAACAAGTTAAACCCCTGGCTGCCAGCAACGCAATGCATTGCAAAGCAATTCCAATGGGTCAGACATGAAGAAGGGATGTATGCTGTCTTTAAAGCTCATGTACTGTATGGGGACATATCCAAAGTATGCCAAGCCTGCTAACAATGCTCATACTATGCTAGAAATTACTCACAACAGTGACTAGCAAAGAAACACCCCAACAATCCCATTATTTTATTGGAGTAAAAGAAAAAAATACAAAATTGAGAAACACCCTGCCTTTGATTAAAGCAAACAATTTAACAAAAAGGCATTGAATCCTAAATACTTAATTACAAATGTTTGGAAAGGGATCCCATTGGTTCCTGAAAGGACTTGTCAATGATTGAATGGCTTCACTTTGTGTATAAAAGCAGCACCATCAGGCATAGCTGGTAGACCTGTTCCAGCCTAGATCTCCATCCCTACAGCAGAATATAACTAGAAGATCAATCATGCCTGGCTCAAAGGGTGGTGGATGCAAAGATTCTGACCGTAAGTAATTCTTTATGATAGTGAATAGGGTTATATGGAATTTACTAGTTGGTGCATCTGGTATACATGCAAAAGGCTGGACTGACTGGCAAAGAGATGTTCATAGCTGTACCTACAGTAGTTATTGCAAAGATATTGATTCTATTGGAAATTAAACAACTGTGGAAAGAGGATAGTTGTAATCTGTGCATAGTTCTTTATGGTGTTGCTGTTCTATTTAGCAGGGAGATGCTTAAAGATCATTTGAAAGTCAAGTAAACTGTTCTCAATGAATTATCATAAAGAGACTTTTTTCCTGAAATGGAAACTGTAAGTACAAGATGAACTGATTTTTTTTGCAGAAAATCATAGCTGCCAAGATTATTGTGAATAAATTAAAATCGGTTATTTAAAGAGAACCCAAGGAAATGTATAAATGTTACTTAGTGAACAAAAAAAGATAATTTTTTTTGCTTGCATCACATATATGAAACATGTAAACCAAGGCATTATGTCTACATTTGAAGCAGATTGTTAAAATGTTGAGATGTTAATGCAACTCAGAACTGCAGGGTGTTTGGAAGTAAGGAAAAGGAAAACATGAGGGGTAGAAACACTGAATTGCGAAAAGTAGCTTCTTCTTTTACTCTCCTCAAATCCCTCACTAATATGCACTCACCCTGACACATGGATGCATGACCTTTTCTATTGTTAACTTAATAAAAATGTACCCCATTCATCTACAGTAGGTTTTCAAAGCTTTTGTATGATTCGCCATTAGCTATTAGAAATTCAAGTTGTGTTTATGAGGTCCATAAAAACCATACAGGATTTGAATTTATCTGTCTCAGTGATATTCATTCTCTCTCATTTCAGCCTGTGCACCAGCTAAATCATGCAAGGACGCATGCCCTGCCCCAAAATGCCCAGGTAGGAAATTTTGCATGGTCAATCACATGTTAATCCAGTTGTTTACGGGAGGGTCTTTAAATCATTGTGCAGCAATATGCACAGTCACATTGCTTGGGGTATTTTCTCTTTACAGTACTAATAAATTATAAAACAATGCATTAATACATGTATTTTATTACTATAAGGGAAACAGCAGTCATTTTAAACAGGAGCATAAAATGGACAGGAAAGAATGACTGTAGAGACCATGATGATGTGTGTTATGGATAAAGTTGATTAAGGAAAAAACTGCTCATTTGAACCAGCAATCTCCTTCACATCACTGCCTTCTCCTTGTCTGTAATTGTACAAGAGGGGTTTGCCTTTTTCCAAAATGGCTCTTTTCTAAAACTGAAATAGCAATAGATTTCACAATAACTTATATACAATAAGGGTGGGCACCCACACTGGTGTTTTAGTTTTTGTTCTAAAACTTTAAAACAAAATTGTTTTTAAGAGATGGGCAAAACTGGGAGTATGAAATCAGAGTAAGATCTGTAGAATGATTGGCCTAGATTATTATGATACTGTTTAGATGGAGATACATGGAAAATATATTGTAATATTGTGAAATCCTTTTTTAACCAATCCAGTCTTGATTAAAGAGTGGCAAAACTTGGTGTGTGAAATCAGAAACTACCAGAATTTTACATTTCAAAACAAAATAGAAAACTAAAACCAAATCCCTTCAGATTTTTCAAACCTACAGTAGACCTAAAAATGATTTAGAACCAAACCCAGAAAACCAGACAAAGAGCCATCTGTACTGTGGGGCTACCAGTGGAGTTGAAAACTAATGGTGTCCCTTGCCATTTTTAAATTACGGTATCAGTTATATTATTATAGTTTCGTAATCATTATTATAATTGTATACTTATTTTAAGCATATTTTCATTTTGTTGTGCTATATATGTTTTTCCCTGCTTATTTTGAAATCTGTTCATAATTTGGTGAAAATATAAAACCAAAAACATATAGATTGTAGGCAGAACCAGAAGCAAAACACAAAATGTATTATAACCAAAACCACATTCAAAACCAATTTTTATTAAGCCTGTTAATGATTGTCATCATACCTTCTAACAATCTTCACATCAGTAGTATGATCATAATACAGTCCTGAATTCGATGTCACTTTGCTTGATCAGAGTAAGACCTATAGAAATATTGGCCTACATTATTATCATACTGTTAAGATGAAGATACATGGAAAATATGCCCAATTGATGTCAACTTCCATAGACTAAGTTCTTAAGATTTGGGGAGTTTAGAATCAGAAGGCAATTTTAAAGGAAAACTACGTATTTACACCGGTAAAACTCAATAGACATTTATGGGTCCCCTGATACTAGAAATCAGTGAGACCGACTTCAAATGATACTGACTATGAATAAATCAGACCTGACAGATCTGTGAAAATTTCCAGTACATCAGAGTTTAATATTTTCTGTGCGCTTCTGTGTCCCTCCTTTTAGTGTCAAATTAATAAAAGTCCCTCAATGTGGGGGATTTTTTGTTTTAAATAACCTGTCTTTGTATGATCTGATATATTTTTTAATGCCATTCCCTTCATTAAAAAGTAATCAATGTATCTCAGCCATTCCTTCAAATTTTACCTCTATTTCTCATCAGAACCTTGCCATCAAGGTCATGGAGGTAGCAGCGGTGGAGGTGGTGGAGGTGGAGGTCACGGAGGTGGAGGTCACGGAGGTCAAAGCAGTGGAGGTCATGGAGGTGGAGGTGACGGAGGTGGAGGTCACGGGTGTCAAAGCAGTGGAGGTCACGGAGGTCAAAGTGGTGGAGGTGATGGAGGTCAAAGCAGTGGAGGTCATGGAGGAGGAGGTCACGGAGGTGGAGGTGATGGAGGCGGAGGTCATGGGTGTAAAAGCAGCGGCGGTCATGGAGGTGGAGGTGACGGAGGCGGAGGTGGAGGTCACGGAGGTCATGGGTGTAAAAGCAGCGGAGGTGGTGGAGGTGACGGAGGCGGAGGTGGAGGTCACGGAGGTCATGGGTGTAAAAGCAGTGGAGGTGGTGGAGGTGGAGGTGACGGAGGCGGAGGTGGTGGTCACGGAGGTCATGGGTGTAAAAGCAGTGGAGGTGGAGGTGATGGAGGTGGAGGTGGAGGTCACGGAGGTCATGGGTGTAAAAGCAGTGGTGGTCATGGAGGTGGAGGTGGAGGTGGAGGTGATGGAGGCGGAGGTGGAGGTCACGGAGGTGGATGTGGAGTCAAGAAGTAATCCCTTTGAATCCATATTAAGTGTGCTGACCGAAAGATTTTCTCTATCATTCTGTTAACTCTCTTTACATTACTTCTTAAGAGATCAGCAATTACAAACCCCTTTAAAATGTCTGGTTACACATTAAAATAAACTTATGAAACCATTTGCTGTCTGATTTGTGCTGTAGATTTTTTTAAATGTATATTTTCACTTACAGTTTTTAAAGGAAAGGTATAGTAGAGCCAGTAGCACTGCAGAGAATGCGATGTTACTACAAGATTACAACAGAGGGCTCCCTGTTATATACAGATTTTATGAACAGCTAAAGTTTTTCATTCCAAGTCATTAAATGTTTTCATGTGAGTTATAGGAATTTAAATGCATCCGCTAGAAATTAGACATCTAAAAGAGGAGCACAAATCATATCAAACTCTAGCAAAATACACACAGATACCCAGCAAGCTCTAAGGAGCCCCAAATTAACCACATAAGATATATGTATATGTATATAACATACTTAGTTAAGTTTATGGTGGGTAAAATAGTGAGAAAAACCCTCCACAGCAAAGCATATAGCAAATGGAAATATTACTGTATGCTCATTTGCATGTCTTAGTCAGGTCTGCAACCCCACTTTTCACCATTATCACCCAGCATGAAAAATAAATTGCAATTCTGGCGCTAGTAGGAAATGGAATAAAATACCAATTGATAAAGTCCAATGATTTGTGTATCAGTCTTTCACAATGGATTACAGTCACACAACGAGTAACATTGTTGCCTTGATATTCCTAAAGAAGATGAAGAGAACACACAGCCATTGCGCAGTACCACTGTCAGGATGTGCTCACCACAAACGAGACGGGACCGCGGTGCTGAGGTGGGAAATGTTATTACGCCACCCACAGCCACAAGGCACATCTTGATTGAAGAGTGGTCTGGGATTCCGGGATCGGGGTAGGAGAGGTACGGATGGTAGAGGGTGCGGTAGCCAAGTCCAGGGTTAGAGAGAGAGACGTTGTCGTTTACCGTAAGCCAGAATCAGGATGCCAGAGATGAGGTGAGTCGTGATGCCGTATGCTGAGTTCGGGATGCCAGAGGTGCAGGAAGACGTAGCAGAAGCCGGTCCGGTACACGAGGAAATCTGTGAAACAGAACTAGGGAGGCAGATGAGAACAACTGGTTCTATGCTCAGCCGACGAGTTAATGAAACTGGAGGGTATATGTAGGTACGAGGAACCAATGGCCGAGTAGCAAGGTGGGGGTGTGTGAATGGGCCAGGCTGAGACAGGGATAGGTCTAAATGAGTTCCTGGAGGAGGAGCTATAAATCCTAGAAGAATTGGTGAATTGTATTGTGGCATTGGAAAAGCGTACTGTGTCTTTAAAAGGTTGGTGCGCCCCTGTGTGGCCGCGCCTCCGTGTGGCAGCGCTTGTGGATGCGTGCGCGGTCCCGCGCCCTGAACCGAGGGCAGAAGAGGAGACCTGACGTGCGCGCGCGTATGAGAGGAACGGAGCTCGGCGCATGAGGGAGACATCCATGTGAGCCGCGGGAGCCCCAGACAGAGCCGCGGGTGAGTGAGGAGCATGCCGTGGGCGGCGTGACTCCTGCCTCCTTACAATCACAAAGATGTTTGAATCCCTTTGCCCAGAAAAAAGCCTACTTACAAGATAGCAGGCTTGTAAATTCGGTGGATCGAATCTGTGCTTGCTTCAAGGCGTTCTTACACCAGAGCCCTCATGATGTATTTCCAGTCTTCTGTCCCGAAACCCTCCGTTGACAAACAAACCACAGATCATCCATCCGATATGAATGAGAGAAAAGACCAAATGGTGCAATATTGCTACAAAGAATACTTTTACTCACACACAATTAAAACTCTGGTAGGACACACTTACAATGTATCTTGCCTTTAAAAATAACACTATTATGCCGTCCGCTACATGAGACAATACCCGACCGGCTGAAGCAGCACTGGATCGGCGTCCTCCTTCTCCGCTCATGGCCACGGGCGTTCGGACGCTTCCCAATGATGTCACTGCTCCTCTCCGGTGTAGTCTCACGCAGTAGATGGAAAATCTCTTAGGCTCCGCCCTACGCGTTTCATAACCGCCCGGTTACTTCTTCAGGGATTTGGAGCCATACTCTATTGCTTCCCCTTATATACCTCCTTAATTGACTATTAACCCTTTCCTTTCTGGGCTAAGTTGATTCTTAGTCTAATTGACAGTATGTACTATATCTTTGATTATAGACATGCACAAGGGTCATACACTGACAATATTGCGTGCAATATTGTAATATTTCCATTTGCTATATGCTTTGCTGTGGAGGGGTTTTGTCACATTTTTTACCCACCATAACTTAACTAAGTATGGTAAAACCTATCCCTTGCTTCATTTTTGCATAGCCAGTATAACCAACCTCACACTGATGAGACCCATTAAGATTGAAACACTCTGTCTGTGGGTGGGTTTGCTGGCTGTGCATCTTAACCCTGGCTCTGCTCAAAGCTGTGACGATGCAGCAAGCTTAAGCCTATAGGGAAC